>NC_063153.1:14202404-14802747 GCF_020921035.1 Rhodamnia argentea
AATTTGACACCGTGGGAAGTACAGATCGACTCAGCAAGAAGCCGAAGCTTCCCCTCTGTGACTGCAGGCGCGGGAGGCTACTATACCTATTTATCCAGCAATTGTTAATTAAAGTTAACCTGGGGTCTACCTTCCCCAGCTTCAGACCTCTAAATTCTTTCCAAATCTTTTTCTTCCCTAGAGAGATGGAATACGAATAGAGAACTTACAGAGGAGATCCATCCACCGCATCGGGGATCTCCTTCCCCTTGTCTCCCCTTGACTTTTTAGGACCTACTCAAGTCCAAAAGTAGGTAAATTAGTTGTGTATTGACATGGGGGAAGAAGTCTGCTCCCATTTAACTCTCAACTTTTACCTTCATTTAATCATGAGAACAAGTTTGATTTTCATTTCTATGTGTAGAACTTGATGAAGATTTTCCCTAGTGCTAATACGTGCAGAGAGAGTAGGCATCAAACTTTATTGGATGATGACATTAATGGTCCTCGTCGAAAAATAACCGTGGCTTCGATCGCGATGCTTGTTGGTTTGCTATGGAAACGGATGAGCTAGAGAAACATACTCAATATGATACCCTCATTTTATTCATCAACAAAAATTCAAGCGTCAACAGCGTTATATTATTCTTTTTTTTCACTATACGGTAATAATATTTTTTGCACTATTATATACTTGTTTTGCTGGAAATGTCCGCAACTAAAGATCTTTCAAGAAAGGTGTAGATCCTTGATTTTTTTTATGTTTAATCGGATTCCTATGGTGATTCCAGACATGAAGTAAATAGGCTAAGTAAAAGTAAATTGGGCAGTAAAGTAAATGCAATAGGATAGTAAAAGCAGATAAAGTTAATCGCAGAATAAATTGATAAGTGTTATTGATCGGGATCATTTACAAAGACTTGTCTCCGGCTATTTATAACAGAGTACGAGGGGCAACCATTGGTAGCGTTTACTTTCGTACACTCTATACCTAGATTCTCTGGTAGGTTTCAGTAACTGTTCATATTATTCACTAGATGGTTGATGTTCTAGCTTATCTGCTCTAAATGATCTTCAGCATGATGTACCGATCTTACGATGTCACCGACGCTTCATTCGCTCGGGTATCTGCCTCGACATGTTATTGGTCGCTAACGCGTTACGTATACTCTGGCTGCGATGTTCTTGTGGGCCTTCTGGCTCTCTGAAGCCCAGGCCAATTTTAGATGTCAACATATGCTCTCTTTTAAAAAAAAAAAATTAAGTATGTTAATTCTTTTGAATCCGTCGGTAGATCAGCCTGTTTGAAATCAGTGGGATCTCACTTGCCACTGTTCCTAATCGACGTTTTGTCTTCTTGTGTGGGACAATACGTACCTCATTTTTCGATAGTTCATGCTAGTATAACAGTATGACAATATAACGGTGGAATGCTAGACATAATATCAAAAGTGGGTCCTGTCATGATTGCTAAATATTTTTTGCCATTCATAACACTTGCGGTTGAAATTGCACCATTATACTGTTACAATGTCAGCTTCTTAAATCACTTTGCCGGTATTTCATCATTGCCAATCTCCGATGGTTTGATATCCTCCCTTCGGATCTCACGCCCCTATCTTTTTTGTTTAATACTTAAATTCATGGTACATTTTTACTTAATTAAGTAGGAATTAAGAGTCCTAATTTTTGGAAAGAGTACTTTCCATCCCAGCTTAATTTTGCTTCAACTGCGGAAAAATCCAGATAGAGTTTCACAAACTTATTCGGCCTGCTTGGGATAATCATTACTTTTTGAGAAAATGATACAAATAATCCTTGCCCATTAGAAAACTGACACAAATGATTCATGGATTTTGACTAAATGTGCAATGTGATTTCAAATTTCTACTTTGTTCAATGTGTTTGTTCATGAATTTTTGGTATATATTCAATTTAGTCCCTAAATTATGTGAAAATATTCAATATTTTCCTTAAGCTTGAATTTATTGACGATAACATTGAATATTTAATTTCACATAGTCTAAGAATTAGATTGATCATTTACCAAAAATTCAAAAACCACGTTGCTACCGCATCCATCAATGTAGAGATTCTGAAGGCCAGGCATTGCCTGACCATTCATCAACACAGAGTTCCAAGTTTTCAATTTCATTCCTTTTTTGGAAGTTGAGTCCTAGCAGATGTCCCAGACTTTAGTATCCGAGTTGACAAGAAAAATGACTTGGTTAAAATTATATAACAACTCTAGTCTGTGACTTTGAACATATTATGTAACATTGAGACTAATGTCTTGCAGTTATGGCCGGGTCTATACGCGGAAGTGGCCCAAGCTCTGCTGGTCGTCATCTGGATCTAGCATCCCAACTTATGCAGGTTCCGCTGCAACATTTAGGGTGAGTGACATTGAACGAGCGATCGATCATTTCAACAAGTCAAGAATACTCGACGAACTCGGCTTTGGGCATGTATATAGTGGCATTCCTGAAGATTGGACCAAAGTAGCCATGAAAGTTCTGAAGAGGGAGGATCAACAGGGCGGCCGGGAATTTTTAGCCGAAGTCGAGATGCTTAGTTGCCTACATCACAGGAATCTTGTCAAGCTGATTGGTATATGTCCGGAGGAACGTGTCCGCTGCACTGTTTGCATACTTATTACAAATGGCGTTGCGGAGTCTCATTTGCAAGGTAGGTCTAGTGGAGATTAATCCGCAACTTTTCTAGGGTTATCATACTTCTGTCATGCTCATCATTCTCCTTCGTGAGGTGTATAGCCAGTGTCTATTTTCCCATGCTTTCAGGAGTTCACAAGGCAGCTAGGATGAAGATAGCCCTTGGTGCTGCTCGGGGTTCAGCCTATTTGCATGAGGACTCGAGCCCCTGTGTTATGCATAGGAACTTCAAGGCCAGCAATATATTATTGGAACATGATTTCACGCCCGAAGTGTCAGATTTCGGTTTGGCTCGCACCGCTGTGGATGAGCAAAATAGACACGTCTCTAAACGTGTCATGGGAACCGATGCGTTAGGAAACTCCTCTATTGTTCAAATGGTTCCTTTGGTTTACGATCTCCTATTCTTTGATTGATTCCGGTCGTAAATGTTGGTTTAAAGCAGCATAAGATCAGTAACTCTGAGTTTTCTTTGGAAGATTCTGTATCCTACTCCCCGGAGCATCAATCTAACTTCACAAGTTTGTTCTTGCTAACTTTCACTGTGATTTATGGCCTCAAGAGACATGTGTAGAAGTATCTGTTAGCTCATAGGCGGTTTATTCTTTGATGTTTGGCCGATGAGACGTGACCTTTGAGATTCTAAGTCGTGTGCTCCGACATTACATCGAACTTGGTCATCTTGTCACAACATTGAAAACATCTCCACATGTCCATTGCGTCCAGGAATGTTGATCCTCCTCGCTTCACTGTCCTGCCGGGTGCTCTTCGTCCTGGCACTGTTCACCGAAGAAACGTGAAGCCTTTCGCTGGTGTGATCACAGAGAGACCTGAAAGAGGCTAAAGTTCGGGTGAGGCTGGAGTGCAGGATTTTGGTGGCTACGATTCTGATGGAGGCGGCGGTGTTGGTCAGTGGCTAGGTGATCAGTTAGGAAGGGGTGGCCATGTCGTCAATACTTTGAAAATTTGGATTCACCTTAATACGGCAATGAGCAAGGAAGTGTATAGACGAAACATTGAGACAGGGCGTGCATTTGGCATCACACACTAAAATTCAGGGTAAGTATGGCTGATGTCGCACTTCAAAAGTCTCAAAACATCAGTAAACTCCGCAATATTCGCGTTTCACACACAACAACGAGTACAAACAATGAGCCCATCACCAATGTCCTCGTCCGATAATAATAAAGATCACTTCCAAACCTTCAAAGGACGGTAGAGGCGAGGCCAAAAGGTGGATTTGACCATCTCAGCATACAAGGAAAGCTGTAGGATTGCGAACAATAGGACAGGGAAGGCAGCTACCAAAGCAATTGGAATGTAGATCCACTTCGATCGTTCGCTCAGGATGATCGTAAGAGCAGAGCCAAACGCCACCAGCATGAAGGCCAAAGAGAGGAATAGAAAAGTGAGGCCCAGTATCATTTTAGTCGGCAGTGAATGGAGGAAATCTTCAATTGCGTAGCGTGAAGTCAGGATGGCCAAGAACATCAGCGTGGCGGTGACAGAGGAGACGAGAGCGAGAGAGTCTGCAACTACGAATACCATGAATGAACTCCTCTTCGAATTTATCGGGATTGCCATACTACTTTCGTTGCCTCCTCCGGGTACCGTCAAAGCCGCGGCGAAAGCTACCGTAATAATGAGAGTTGCGACGAGGCTACAAGACGATGACGTATCCTTCATCCATTGCCCTGCGTCCTTGAGCAAGCCTTTGCGTTGCTCTGCAAAAGTTTCCCAGTATGCTTTTCTATCTTCTAGAACTTTCAGCCATTTCAAAGAAGGAAAGCTGCTGACTTCCACTACCTTCAGAGAAATAATAGACTTTAGCAGTGTAAATGCTGATTAAAGAGCGTAAAAGGAAGGGAAATAAACAAAGAGGACTGACTTGAAACCACTGAAGTTCCCTCTGCATAACAAAAGCAGCTCCAGAGACATCAGGGGATACACATTTTGATGACCATTCGATCACAGCGTCCATTAGGTCAACGTTCATCGAAAGACTATCCAACAAAGATCGAATGGGGGTGTGCGCATTCACCAGTCTAAACAGCTCAACATGCCGTCCCTTCACAACTGTTTTTATCAGTTCTTTTGCGAAAGTGTCATCCCACATCAACTCCGGATAATGTTTAAGACATAAATCGACGATTTCAAAGACTCCACGCGATGCGGCATCGAGGACAATGCCTGAAGTCAATAGACCTTCGAGCATTTTGGGAGCTCCCATATTACTCTTCATCTCGGCAAGAGCTCGTTTTGCAAGCTCAAGCGAGCAATTGTGCCTCAACTTCAGTTTTCGACACCTTTCGATGAAAGGTGCTGCATGTAACATCACATAAGCAATTTTCCCGACGACGAAGAATAAAAAAGTTAAAGAGACTTTCACATTTACGGTGCGTTCTTATGTGCATAAAATAGTTAAGAGGAAATGTGATTTAAAATATTAATCAAGAAATCAAACTCGGTATGGCTTGAAAATCAAAATGCATGTATCATAGAATAGATGTATCTATTGACGAATACAAATGATGTCATTCTAGAAAAGAAAGAGTTCTTTTTTTTATTGAAAAAATGGAAAGATTTGGCGACAGATCGATAAATGTTTGTTAATAAATATAGTTGAAACCTTGAATTACACTGATTAGAATCAAATTATATCGTGATACACGAACTGACAGCCAATCTATATTAATAACTATGATTCAAAGGGATACAAAAAGTATCAATATACACTTGAGATCTCTACCCATACATGAAATGAGGTCATGTGTACCTGATTTTGTGGCAAGATTCCATAGCAATATCTTGAGCCGGTTAAGTGCTACCACCATGAAGAGGAGAGAAGAATCATGTTGACAAATAAGGGGAATCAATGACAAAAAAAAAGATAGTCACACTCGTGCAATGAAAATTGCACTTGTAATTGAATTTAGTTCCGCTTGAATATGTTAGAAAACAACTTGGATCAATTGACCTCTATCTCTATGACCTAATGTCCATCCATTGAGTAGATCGACATAAATACCTCGATCCATATTCGCGTCCTTGAAGTTGTCAAGTGATGTATCGACCAAGCATTGAGGGATACCTGAAAATCGGGAATAGATGAGAGTGAACGCCATGCGAATGGAGTTGCTCGAATTGCACATACCTAACATCGTAAGAAACAACAAGAAGTACCTACATTTGTAAATGGATTTTTCCCAGAAATTGAGTCTAGCTCCGCTGCGGAAGTAACGGTTCATTAGCACCAGGAATTCCAAAAAGCTCCTCACCTCAATACTTCCCAAATGGCCAGGGTACTTGCCAGCTAAGTACAAGAGCACGTCTTTCGGGGACAAGAGAGCGAAAAAAAATCAATTCAAGTGAACAGTGAATGGAATGAGATAAAGACAAGCGCGTTTGAAATCCTAACCCAAATGGCCGGCGAAGATGAGGCCGACCATGAGAGTTCCGGTCGGCGGAGATGTCGTACGCCTGGCCAGGTACCAAATAACCTCATTTTGCAGTGGAGGGAATTTGAGAACGAACTGCAAAGCGTCGGCGATGATTTCGGGTTTATCGTTAACTTTGTCTACTAATGCCTTTACTATCCTTATTCTTCCCCCTCGGGCGGCATAACAGAGGGCCCTGCTGCGATTGACATCTTTGCAGCACCCGGGGAAGCGCTGGACCAGGTTCTCGACCAGCTCATCTTGTGCGGCCATAGTCGCGACTTCGAGCACGGCAAAGTGATTACTTCCGATGGTCATGACTTTGGCCGTCGTCGCGGTGCCGTCTTCATCGAGAATTTTCGCCATAGCTTTCCAATCACCTTTCAATACGGCTTCAAACAAGGATCGATAGGTCTCATTGACCACCGCTCTTGGCAGGACTGCCAAAGTTGCACATCAAAAACTCCTCAGGCTTTCGCACTTCTTCTTTTTTCTAGGTTGACTATAATCTCAGCACTTGCTCAAAGTTCCGAGGAAACACAGATGCAAGTGAAGAGATGGTCGTTTACTCAATAGACCTTTTCCACTTTACTTTACTCTTTGCAAGTAAAAAAGTATTATTATTATTATTATTATTATTATTATTATTATTCAAGATCATATTCTGATTTTAAATCTATGAAAAGATTATATCCGACTTTATATTTCAACATGTTGATATATCTCACATAACTTAATTATGGGACGTAAATCTATTTATATATACGTGATCTCTCTCCAACTACCAACTTATGCTTTACGGGTTGACCTCTTTACATACACACGGTTTCCCTCCAACTATTAAATTAAGTTTTATGATTGGACTTTCTTTCATGATATCAAAGATAGGATATGCACCAGTTCATTTTGCACGTGCGTTAGCCCCGTTCGTCGAATTCCATAAAAAAAACAAATTGTAAGTCGTGGGATTTAAAATGTTTCGGAATAAATAAAGTCAATGCATGAAACACGAGATTTATGATGAATGAACATCAAAAGTTCATAGAGACGAACCTTTAGATTTCAATTTATCAAGCTTTTGCTCCAGCAACTTCTCGAAGTCTTCCTTAAGAGTTGCCATGTGTACCGAACTCCCTTCTCCGTGAACCTCTTTATTACCAAAAAGAGCAATGAACATGACAAATTAGAACAATTAGTCACAGTTTGTATGGTTTAGATCTTCTACACATGATTAGTATCATCCCCTTCTATTGCGCGGGATTTTCTATAGTCAACTTAGATAATGAACGTTAATACAAAGAAAACTTTAACGTTGAATTTAGTAGAGATTGTCAGTTTTTCTTCGAGAATGTATCATATCATGAATTAGTTTTGTGGCATCTTCTAACTTTCATAGTTTGGACAATGTGATTTTTACTTTATTTTTAAGGATAAATGCATTGAAAGTCCTAAAACTAAAGTGCAATTGAATCCTGAAAGTAAAAAAAAAAAACAAAAATGCAATCGCATCTTAGAAATTATCAAATTTGTGCAATCAAACTTCTGTTAACTCCATTCAACTTGACTGACAAAAATTGATATGATAAAAATTTCTTTTTTAAAAAAATTAACATTAAACTTAACAAAGATGATGAGCTTTTTCCGAGATAGGTGTTGTATGATGAATTATTTTTGTGGATCCTTCCAAATTTCGTATCTTAGAGCATAAGTTTTTAGTGAGCTTTAATTTCTTGTTGCCATTTATCTTATATGTGATATCATTCATATATTATGATTGAAAACTTTCACTCCTGGGAAGTAAGAAGGGAAAATTATCAAAAAAGTCTTAAACTTATTGCAATTGTGCCAATTTATTCCTAACCCCTTTTTTGTGTGCTAATTTAGCCCTAAACCATTAACATGTGTGCCAATTTAGTACTCCTGGTCAACTTTGACAGGCAAGGGCGCCGACGTCACTAATTTTTAATACTAATTTAATATTTTTTTTCTCTTTGTTTTTTTTTCCTTCCTCTTGCTCCAGCCGGCCGCCGAGGCTGGTGAGGCGAGACTTCTCCGAACGATAGCAAGGTCTAGCCTTGCCCAACGAAGGTGAAGCTAGCTTCGCCCGGCCGAGGGTGGGGGGTGGAGAAAAAGAACATAAAAATAAGAAAAATAAATAAAAATTGGCCACATCAACATTGGTGTCCGTGTCAGTATCAGCCAACCAAAGTTGGCCGAAAGGATTGAATTGACACATATAAAAAAGATTTCGGATAGAATTGGCACAAAAAAAGGGGTTTAGGATTGGATTGATATAATTGCAATATGTTTAGGACTTTTTTGATAATTTTTCCAAAATAAAAAATGTATTTCTTTTGGGCTTTCTCAATTATGTTTCAAGATATTATTCAGATTTTTAAACATGCAAAAATTATATTGGAATATATATCTTAACATATATATGATTTAAAGTTTAAAATATTCAAAATTGAAATAAGTCAAAAAAATGCATGAGAAACGCGAGATTCATGAAAATGGAAAAGTAAAAGTTCAGAGTTCAAAGTGACGAACCTCTGGGTGTTCTGCAACCATCTTGGGAAGCTTTATCAATTGCCATGCCATCCTTTGAACTCACATTTATGTGAACCTCTTCGTTACCTCAAAAAGAAATGAACCTAAATAGCCTTAGAAAGATTGATTACACATTGTAATTTAAGATTTAAACTTAATAGAGATCACGAGTTCTTTTCGAGACAGGTATTGTATCATGAATTAGTTTTACGGGGCCCCCTAACTTTTATATAATGAACAATGTGTTTTTAGCGAGTTTTTATTTCCGAGTGCCATTTTTTTTTATCCAGGACACCTTTCACAAATTGTGAGCACGTTGGTCACTCTTTGAAAGTAAAACGGTAATTCTTTTTGGGCTTTCTCAATTATAGTTCAAGATGCTATTCAGACTTATTAAAATGTCATTGAAACGATTGTATTTGAATTTACATGTCAGCACTTGCATGCTGTGAGTTTAAAATGTTCTGGATTAAAAAATGTCAAATTGCATGAAACACTAGATTAATGAAAAACGGAGATTAGAAGTTCAAAGTGACAACCTTCAGTTGGTCTTCACAATTTCACGAAATAATTATGGTAGAACTACACGTAAAAATAAATAAATAAATAAATAAATAAAATTAATCATATCGATTTTGTCAATTAATACAATCAATTTATTAGTTATAATTGATACGGGGTGCAAGTTTACGACATTATTACTCTTATTAGGACGATGCATCGCATGGATTAAAGTACATCGATTAGACTTTATTGGGTAAACATAACGTTTGGCCAAAAGAATCGTCGTAATTTTCCTACAAAAATCTGTATTATTTGTGGCAAGAACATTTCACCAACCATCCATGTGTCTTTACTGAATTTTCTTCGTTAATGCTATCTTTACACTTTTTGTCATAAATTGTGACTACCATTTCTATTGGCAGGTTATTGTTCACTCCGAACAACATTACACGATTGCGTTTTCGGAGATGACTATAGTGAATCGACTTATTCGAGGATGTTAATTCAATCGTAAACTTCTTAAATTTGCATACGAAATTGAATACGCCGCCAAACAAGATGAAGGGAAAGAAAGAAATCACAAAACCTAATTGGTTGTACCATAGTTTTTTTCTGGGTTGAAACTTCCTGCTGGTGGTTGTGAAATGCACAAATCTCCTTGTTTTTCGCTTGGTGGCGTCGCCATTGGGTTGCTCTCCTGGTTGCAGCCGCCCTTCCGCGACAAAGTAAACGGAGAATGCAAAAAATCGGGGAGATGTCAATTATCAAAGGGCTTTAGTCTCCTTAGGGAGAATCTCATTCCTTCCTTAAAGGCAAGCACCTCCCCTAGCGTAAAGGCAAGCACCTCCCCTAGCGTAAAGGCAAGCTCCTATAACTAATGCAAGCAAGCAAGCAAGAATTAACTTTTTTTATTCACGTCAATTAGATTCAACACCTAGTTATCAAATTGTTATTTTAAGGTGACTCTATTCCTATTGGATTTTGTTAAAATATGTCTCGAGTTTAAGCCTATGAACGAAATCGATGCGAAATAGAAATATATGAATTGTGGATTATCTTGTTTTCAGATAACCGAACGTGCATCAATTGGGAAAGTGCTTATCATTGACAGATTTGAAATCTTGAATGGAAGTTACGTTTCCATATTGCAGTCCTCGTTGCAGATTTTACTGGACGGCCAAGATAAGAAGAAAAAAAATTAAAAAAGCAAAAGCAAAAGTATCTTGGACTTTTGTTGGCAGAATCCTAATAATGGATATCTCGCGCATGGAGTTTCCTCTTCAAGCTGACGTGTCCAAGAAGTTCAAATATTGATATATATTCACGTGGACTTGGATTAGCATCAAGAGTCGGTCAACATGGGAGGAAGTATATGAAGAGATAAAATATACGAAAATCTTTCCGTGCAGAAGTGTGTTTGTTTTCTTTATACGTCGGTTTGGCTTGCACATATATATAGCATGCAATACCGTGGCCAAAAGTTATTGCTTGAAGCGCCGTCTCGTCGTCGAGTGCTTGAGAGGGTTTACATTCGTTGGTTTTGTTCGCAGAATTACATCAAGAATTCAAGTGTCGAAGCCAATTAAATCTTGAGGTTAAGCCGATTAAATCTTGAGGTTAGATTTGTGTAATTCCTTTGTGAGATTGAGAGATTATTTCGTTAGGAATTGGGGGCTAAACACTGTGTGGTTTCTTGGATGTAATTGGGGCTTGAGAAACACTGTGAGTGTTTGAGTAACTCGAGTGTGATCTGTAATCTTCGTGTAAGTTATAGTGGAATTCGTTGTTGCTCTCCCCGTGGACGTAGGTCTCTACGTCCGAACCACGTACATCCGGTGTCCGATTTATTTTCTTGTTCTGTCTATTTATTGTTCGATCGCTTGTTCCGCGCAACAGATTTCACTCCACTCATTGACATTGATCAAATCTTTGCCAAGTTAAGCTGCTTCTTTTCTCGGGCTCAAGAAAGCTATTCAAGCGAGTAATTTGGAAGACTCTTGCGGAATAAAACTATCGACAAAAATGGGCACCTCACTTTTGTCTGACCCAAAAGCAAAAGCAAGGAATTTCAATTGGATTCAAGGCAGTATCTTGCTAAAGAAAAGAAACTTCATGCAAAATATAGATGTGAAATGGAAATGTTTCAATGTCCTGCTTTTGACGCCAATAGAATCTTTACCAAATTAAGCTGCTTCTTTGCTCAAGCTCAAGAAAGCTATTCATGCAAGTTAATTTGGAAGCCTTTAGTCGACTAAAGCTATTGGTAAAAACGGGCACCTCACTTTTATTTGGCCTAAAAGAAGAAGCAAGGAATTTCAATTCGATTCAAGGTAGTATCTTCCTAAAGAAAAAAAAATCACGCAAAATATAGATGTGAAATGGAATTGTTTCAATGTCCTGCTTTTGACACCAATGGAATCTTTACCAAGCTAGGCTGCTTCTTTTCTCAGGCTCAAGAAAGCTATTCAAGCAAGTTAATTTGGAAGACTCTTGTTGAATAAAGCTATCGGCAAAAATGGGCACCTCACTTTTATCCGGCCCAAAAGCAAAAGCAAGGAATTTCAATTTGATTTAAGGCAGTATCTTGCTAATTTCAATTCAATTCAAGACAGCGTGTTCCTCAAGAAAAAAAATTTCACGCAAAATATAGATGTGAAATAGAATTGTTTCAATCTCCTGCTTTTGACACCAATAAGATCTTTACCAAGTTAGGCTGCTTCTTTTCTCGGGCTTAAGAAAGCTATTCAAGCAAGTTAATTTGGAAAACTCCAGCTGATTAAAGCTATCGATAAAAATGGAAACCTCACTAAATAAAATAAATTTCATGCAAAATATAGATGTGAAATGGAAATGTTTCAATGTCTTGCTTTTGACACTAATTGCCAAGTTAAGCCGCTTCTTTGCTCAAGCTCAAGAAACCTATTCATGCAAGTTAATTTGGAAGCCTTTAGCCGAATAAAGCTATTGGTAAAAATGGGCACCTCACTTTTGTCCGGCCCAAAAGCAGAAGCAAGGAATTTCAATTCGATTCAAGGTAGTATCTTCCTAAAGAAAAAAAAAATCATGCAAAATATAGATGTGAAATAGAATTGTTCCAATGTCCTGCTTTTGACACCAATGGAATCTTTACCAAGTTAAGCCGCTTCTTTGCTCGGGCTCAAGAAAGCTACTCATGCAAGTTAATTTGGAAGCCATTAGCCAAATGAAGCTACCGGTAAAAACAAGCACCTCACTTTTGTCTGGCCCAAAAGCAGAAGTACGGAATTTCAGTTCAATTCAAGATAGTATCTTCCTAAAGAAAAGTTCACGCGAAACATAGATATGAAATGGAAATGTTTCAGTGTCTTGCTTTTGAAGCCAATAGGATCTTTACCAAGTTAAGCCTCTTTTTACTCAGGCCCAAGAAAGCTATTCATACAAGTTATTTGGAAGCCTTTAGCCAAATAAAGCTATTGGTAAAAACAGGCACCTCACTTTTGTCTGCGGCAAAGCGGACTTAAGTAATTTCAATTTGATTCAATGCAGTATCTTCCTAAAGAAAAAAAAATTCACGCAAAATATAGATGTGAAATGGAAACGTTCCAATTTCCTTTTTTTTTTTTTTTTTGGTACCAATGAGTCTTTACCAAGTAAAGTCGCTTCTTTTCTCGAGCTCGGAAAAGATATTAAGGCAAGTTAATTTGGAAGCCTTTAATTGAATAAAGCTATCGGCAAAAATGAGCACCTCGAGATAAGTACACCGCTAGTTCCACAATTTGTGTACGGCGCTCATTTGAGCGCCATAATTTTTTTCGCTCACTTGAGTACCAAATTGGAGCAAAACCAATCACTTGAGTGCCACTTCCGGCAAATCATCCTCCGTGGCTTTTTTATTAATTTTTTCGTCACATGTGGATTTTTTATCATTATTTTATGTTATTTTCCATTTTCCATTTTTCTTTTGTTTTTTATTTTCTGGTTTTTTACATTGGCCGGCGAGGGTCCCCGGAGGCCCTTGTCGGCCATGAATCCGTCGCCAAGGGGCGAGGGGCCCTCGCCAGAGCTAGGCCAGGAAAGTTATGACACTCAAGTAAGCGTCATACACAAGTTATGGCATTCATAGTGTAACTACCCCTAAGCGCCTCACTTTTGTCTAGCCCAAAAGCGAAAGAAAGGAACTTCAGTTCCACTCAAGGCATAATCTTCCTAAAGAAATAGCTTTCACGCAAAATGGAAATGTTCCAATTTCCTGTTTTTGACACCAATGAGGTCTTTACCAAGTTAAGCCCCTTCTTTTCTTGGGCACAAGAAAGTTATTCAGGCAAGTTAATTTGGAAGCCTTTAGCCAAATAGAAGTATTAGCAAAAACAGGGACCTCATTTTTGTTTGGCCCAAAAGCATAACTCGGCAATTTCGAATTGATTCAAGGCATAATCTTCTTAAAGAAAATGCTTTCACGCAAAATATAGATGTAAAATGGAAATTTTCAAATTTTCATCCTTCGACACAGATGAAATCTTTACCAAGTTAAGCCACCTCTTTTCTCAGGCACAAGAAAGCTATTCAGGCAAGCTAATTTGCAAGCCTTTAGCCAAATAAACCTAGTGGCAAAAACGGGCCCCTCACGTTTTTCTCAGGCCCATATGTGCTTGTTTCCTGGGAGCATATATAAGAGTTTGCTCCTCATCTTATGATCCTGTTATCAAGACTTATTAGGAGCACTCTAGAAATCAGATTCTGAATCCATTGGACCGAAATGGGCCCAACAACCCCAAGAAAAGCCTAACTTTAGCGTAAGAAAATATCAAATATCGTCTCTTAACTTGAATTAATGGAAAGATTAAATTGAATATTTTACTTAGTTTAGGGACTAAGTTGAACATGTTCTAAAAGTTCAACGACCACATTGAATAAATTGAAAGTTCGGAGACCACATTGCATATTGGGCTAAAGTTCATGAACCACATTAGTCAAATTAAAAGTTTAGGGATCATATTGCACATTAGATCAAAGTTGAGGGATCATTTGTGTCATTATCCCAAATTAATTATTATAATTTTTCATTAGGTTAAATATCTCGAAAAACCTTACTCGGAACAATTTGTCGGGAAATAAAGTGTAAACGTGGAAGGCTAGCTCTTCGGGTACTTGATGAAGAAATAGTGAAGGTCATATTAATCCGGAAAATTACCAAAAAAGTCATAAACTTATTGTAATTATGCAAATTCAGTCATAAGTTCTTTTTTTCTAATTAAGGTTTGAACATTTTTGTATTTGTGCCAATTTAGTCCATTGACCGGCCAGCACTAAGTGGCGTCATCCCACACTTCCCTCGTGACCACACCTTGAGACGGTTTAACAAATGCATCCGCCATGGGACCTTTCATGTTCTTCTCTAGAGGAATTAGTAAGTTCACAGACCTTGAATGTAGATGAGAGATCAAATTATTAGGTTCACGAAGCGCGGCCAAGGGCGAAGGTGGCCATGGCCTCGCCGATTACGAGCAAGGCCGCCTTGCTTGCGATTGCAATGGCCTTGCCGAGTGGCCGGCGACGGTTGCTGGAGCTCGCCGGCCTGTGGGACTTTTTTGGTAATTTTCTCCATATTAATCAATCAACTATATATTTTTGATTATATGTTACATTTGATTCATTGCGTCAATTAAAACGGTTCGGATATTCGTCCGCGCCACCGTCCTTTTCAACCTTATCAGGAGTCAGAATACAAAAACAAAGTCCCAAAATTTTCAATTTGTACAACCATAACCAAGTCAATCATTAATTAAAGTTAGGAACTATAAACTAGCGATACGAGTCGAGAACTACTTGGGATTTTGCCGCAGAACTTGTCATTAAAATTAGCACTCTCGATGGTCCCAATCTTTTTTGTTCAACATCGAATGTCATGGTACATTTTTCCTTAATTAACTACGAGTTAGCCTTTTTGGAAATAGCACTTGCACAGCTTAATTTTTGCTGTAATTACAGAAACATCCGGATAGATTTCACGAACTTACAGGGACTACTTGGGAAAATCATTACTTTCACATCCAAGAGCATCTTGACTCTGGTATCATATTGATTTGATGAAGACAGGCTCTTACTTGAATATTAAACGGTGCAATTGGAGCTAGCAGTTTAATTGGTCCAAAGTTTGATTTCTATACCAAGGAAACCCTTAAAAAATATAATCTTGATAAATCTCCCCATTACAATACGGATATATGTAGAGGTACGCTTAATTGTACTTGGATGCACTTGTTGTACGGATATTAATTTAATCCTAAACCTTTTTACAATTTGTCAATTTAGTTTTCCTGGCCAAATTGGGCCGAAAAAAAGGGAAAGCAATTGTCCCACGTGGCACTGCCGGTATTTACATATTTTTCTATCTTATCTTACCTTTTTTTTTATTCCAATGTGACCTGTGAGGCGGCCCTTGCTGACCATAGTGAGAAAAAAGAAAGAGAAAAAATACTTAGAAAATAATAAAAATTGTCCCTTGATCAAAATTGGTCGAAGGATTATATTGATAATTTATTAACATAGTGCTAAAAGTTTTCCATGTTAGCCATGTCACATAAAAACGGTCGGCATCCACATCAGCGATGTCTAACCAGAATTGATCGGATTGACTGAATTTGAACAAATACAAGATGTTTAGGATTGAACTGGCACAATTGCAATAGATATAAGATTTTTTTGGTAATTTTTCCCTTGTACATTAACACATGAAAATTCTACAATAATGCCAAAAGAGAGTTGGTGATATTTGATTCTAAAGCATCAAAAATTGCATTTAGGGCCAGTGAGGAATTTACAAAATCATGAGATACACTCCGTCAAATATATTTGCAAGATAAATTATTTGGAGCGGTATCGATCGTGGGCCGCGCAAACCTAGAAGATATGACAAAAAAAAATAAAATAAATGTACATGTGAAAGTCCCTGGGAGAAGAGACGTATACTTTGAAGAATCCCAAAAGGCAGATTCACAATTTGTTTATGCAGGCAAGGGTAAGCTTGAGTAATTTTCCCCGCATGTGCATTTTCTCGAGTAGTTCAAGCTCGAGCTTGATGCAAAATTAGGCAGTTGCATATCAAGTAATTGTCAAGTCGTGTCCAAGCTATAGGAGGGCCTAGTTTTCTTAAAAAAACACTAAAATTAGCTCGGATCTCAATTTTGGCTAAACTTTAGCTTGGAAAGCATTTTTCTTTTAATCTAAAAAAAGCACAACTTTTGGTCGGCACCCAAATCAGCCCAATTTAACGTGATGGTTAAATTCAGAATCAAATGGTTTGTGTCCAAATTTCTTGCAAGCATAATCACGGCATAAGCGTGTGGTGTGTTGCTATGATTATCCTATCTGCCCTTGTTGCTGTCGCTTTTTTGCTCGGCTGCTGGTTGGATTTGGGTAATGAAACACAACGCATAATGGAGGTCGGTGGTCAAAGGTGGTTCGTAAAAAGAAAACTCTGGATGGAGTTGGTCAAATATTAACACAGAGGAATGTCTTATCTACCTTTTCCTGAAAGATGAGTCCTAGAAGATGTCCCCGGATTGTAGCATCAGAATTGACAAGGACTCGTTATCTAGTAATGACCGCAGCTTAGATTTTTTTTTTTAATCGTAAGTGTTGCGAGATCGGGTCCGAGGGGTGTTCTCCCATTCTCGACGTAGAGGCCGATGTCTTACATTTACGGCAGGGTCCAGGGTCCTCGGAAATGACCCGAGCTCTGCCTCATTGTCATTTGGATGTAGCATCCGGACTCATGCAGGGTCCGCTATAACGCTCAGCGTGAGTGACGTCGAGAGATCTACCGATTGTTTCTGCAAGTCTCAATACCCCGCGAAGGTAGTTCTGGGCGTGTATATAGCCGCATTCCTGGAGATGGGACCAGTGCAGCTGTGAAAGTTCTGAAGAGGGTGGCCAGGAATTTTTAGCCGAAGTCGAGATGTTTTAGCCAGCTACATCACAGGAATCTTGTCAAGCTGATTGGTATATGTGTGGAGGAACATGACCGCTGCCTTCTTTACGAACTTATTCCCAATGGCAGCGGGGAACCTCATTTGCACGGTAGGTCTAGCGTACATTTTACCTAACTTGGTCATCTTGTCACAATATCAAAGACATCTCCACATGCCGATTGCATCCAGGTATGTCGATCCTCCTCGCTTCACTGTCCTGCCAGGTGCTTGGCGTCCTGGCACTATTCTATTCACCAAAAAATTGCTGGGATCATGGAGAGGCCCGAAAGAGGCTAAAGTCCTGGTGAGGCTGGAGTGCAGGATTTTGATGGCTATGTTTCTGATGGAGGTGGTGGTGTTGGTCAGTTGCTAGGTGATCAGTCAGGAAGGGGTGATGTGGTGGACAAGAAGCGGAGCATGAGGATCACGAAAGTGCAGGAGGAATCGACAGCGGACGCGGCTAAGATGGCGGAGGTCGAGGCCAAAGAGTTGGATGAGAGAATGAGGTGAACCCTATTGAATGTTAGTGCCCATTTTGCCAATACTCTGAAAAATTGAGTTCACCTTAATAAGATAACCAGCAATGAAGCATACAAATAAGACAATCGAGACAAGGCGGGCGCTTGGCAGCATACAATGAACTATAGCGCAAGTATTGCTGATTTCACACTTCAGAAGTCTTGATACATGAGCTACATTTCACACACAGTAACAAATACGAATATAATTACTGTTGTAATATAACGTGCGGAAGCTAACCCAGATCTTGCAAATAAATCAATGCGAAAGCATCAAGAGAAATAACGATGAACGATAAATGACACCAGGGATTACGTGGTTCGGTCCGAATATCGGTACCTACATCCACGGGAGAGCCAGCAAGAACAATCCACTATAATCGGAGAATCGGAATTACAATCGCTCAATACGCTCGTGTTTCCCGCACCTAGATTATACCCAAACCCAAAGTGTTTACAAATAAACAACTTACTTGGATATAACAAAATATAACTCACGAAGCACAAATCTACTACACTCGGAAGCTCCTCGCGCTTGTGCGGCTTCTTCGTCCAGAGAAGAAATGTAATCCCCTTCTCTTAGTGCCTTCTGTGCAACTTCTTCTTTGTGCGATGAGAAGCCCTTTTGTGCAGCACACCTCCCTCTCTTCTTTTGGGTGCTCATTATAATATACAAGAAACCCTTCTTTCCTTCTATACGGCTTCTGCAGGTTCAAGAGAAAAGGGGGAAAGCAATCCCTACCTTTTTCTTCTTTTATTCCTTTCATCCACCACCGTGGGCCCACAAAATTTCCTTCTCTTTTGTGAACGACAATTGCATGAAGAAGCCATGTGCTCTTCTTTCTTTTTGAACTCTCTGGGACCCACCGTGATCTCTTGATCTACCATTACTCAAGAAAGAGGTCGTGCACTTCTTTCTTTCCTATCAGACCAAAATCTTGAGTAATGATCAAACGTGGTCCCCATATTTTGTCTTGTGGTGCCAATAACAATTTTAAACTCGAGACATATTTAACAATTCTCCACCTTGGCTCGATGTTTGAAGCCAAGTTAATAATGCTCATCATCCATGCTGCTCTCCCAACGCCCCCACGGGCGCTCACTCTCTACAGACGCCAATAGTGCTCAAGCAGAGCTTGAGCTTCGCCAAAGGAACAGGCTTAGTCATCATGTCTGCGGGGTTCTCTGCTGTAGCAATCTTTTTCACAACAACCTTACCCTTCGCTAAGACATCTCGGATGAAGTGGTACCTGATATTGATATGCTTCGTTCGCTCGTGATAAACCGGATTATATGCCGGATAAATCGCACCTTGGTTATCACAGTGTATATCAACACTTTTATGTTCTAACCCAAAGTTCATGAGCAAACCTTGCAACCATATCGCCTCTTTCACTACAAAGGTCGGTGCCATGTACTCTGCCTCGGTTGACGACAAGGCTACGTGGTCCTGTAAGGACGCCTTCCAACTAATCGCACCACCTGCAAGCGTAAACACGTACCCGGCTAAAGACTTGCACTCATCCAAGTCACCCGCATGATCGGAATCCACAAAACCCGGTGGTCTCACTGCCATTATCGTCCCCCCGGTATACTATACCAACGTCGATGTCCCCTTCAAATATTCGAGGATCCATTTCATGACTTCCCAATGAGTTTTACCCGGACGCTTCATATAATGACTAACCACACCGACAGCTTGTGAAATATCGGGCCTAGTGCATACCATAGCATACATAATACTACCCACGGCACTAGAATAAGGAACACGAGACATATGTTCCTCTTCCTCCTCGGTTTGCGGCGATAACTTAACCGAAAGTTTAAAGTGCTTCGCTAATGGTGTACTCACGGACTTCGCTGATTGCATATTAAAACGTGCAACAATTTTCTCAATATATTTCTTTTGAGACAGACGTAATAATCCTGCGGTCCTGTCACGCAAAATCTCCATACCCAATATTTTCTTCGAAGCACCTAAATCTTTCATCTCAAACTCGGTACTCAACTGCCTCTTCAGCACATCAATATCGGACATATTTTTCGCTGCTATCAACATATCATCAACATATAATAGCAGATATATCAAAGACCCGTCCTCCAATCTCCCGAAATAAACACAGCTATCCATCTGACTCTTTGAATAGTCCCGACTAGCCATGAAAGCGTCAAACCGCTTATACCACTGTCTAGGAGATTGTTTCAGCCCATATAAAGATTTTTTTAATAAGCAAACATGATCTTCCTTACCCGGAATAGCAAATCCCTCCGGCTGCCTCATGTAAATCTGTTCCTCCAACTCACCGTGAAGAAATGCCGTTTTCACATCAAGCTGCTCCAACTCGAGATCCTGTGCAGCAACAAAGGCAAGTAAAACACGAATAGAAGTATGCCTTACTACGGGAGAAAACACCTCACTGTAGTCAATGCCTTCCCATTGGGTATACCCCTTCGCAACAAGTCTCGCCTTATATCTCGCTGCCTCGACACTAGAAATGCCCTCTTTCCGTTTGTAGACCCATTTACTTCCGACAATCTTCTGGCTCTTTGGTACTTTAACTAACTCCCATGTCTGATTTCGATGGAGTGATTCCATCTCTTCACTCATAGCCCCTAGCCCCTGCGACGACTCGGAACTAGCCATCGCCTCAGAGTAAGACGAAGGTTCATCTGTCTCCACCTCGTCACCTACGGTCAAAGCATAAGCAAAGTCCGTATAAGCATAACGTACCGGTGGTTTAATTTGCCTTCTCTGTCTGTCTGCGGCTATACTACGCTGCAGCTGTATTGGTTGTTCATTATCACCGATTTCGGGAATTGCGGCCTCATCTGCAGTCTCAACATCTGTTACCTCCGAGGTCTCCGGAGTCTCCACCTGAAGCTCCACCTCACTACTAACACCATGATCCGTCCGCTCTGCTGGTTGTGTCTCAGAACTCCTGCGTCGAAGCATTTCGGTCTCGTCGAAAATCACATCTCTGCTGATTAGAAAACCGGGTGATGCGGGATCGGTGCACCACAGCCGGTAGCCTTTCACCCCATGTGCATAACCCGGAAATATGCACTTCTTCGACCTCGGCTCAAGCTTACCATCACTCGCATGAGCATACGCGGGACATCCGAATATTCGTAATCCGGAGTAATCAACGAGTTTCCACGACCATACTTCCTCCGGAGTCTTCCACTCGATAGCAGATGATGGAGATCGATTAATCGGGTAACATGCCATGTTCACCGCTTCGGCCCAAAATTCCTTGCCTATTCTAGTATGCGAAAGCATGCTCCGAGCTCGCTCAAGTAAAGTTCGTTTCTTCCGTTCTGCCACGCCATTCTGCTGTGGTGTCCCAGTGCTTGTGCGGTGTCTCACAATCCCTTCTCTCTCGCGGAACTCGGTAAAATCTTTACCACGGAACTCCATGCCGTTATCGGTTCTCGGGCACTTGATCTGTTTATCCGACCGCTTCTCAATCAATGCCTTAAATTTCTTGAACCGATCAAACACATCAGATTTGTGCTTGCGAAAGTATACCCATACTTTCCTGGAATAGTCGTCGATAAATGTCAGCATATAACGAGCACCTCCTTTCGAAGGAACAGGAGACGGGCCCCAAACGTCCGAATGAATATATTCTACCGGTTGCTTGGTCGAATGAATACCCGTAGCAAACTTAATCCTGCGTTGCTTCCCAAAGATACAGTGCTCACATAAGTCTAACCTACTTGTCTTCTGACCCTTTAACAACCCTCTATCACTCAGCATCGTCATACCTGCCTCACTCATGTGCCCTAGACGCATATGCCATAAACGAGTTAAATCAGAATCTGACTCAACCGATGAAACTGCAGCAGCTCCTGTCACGGTCTCTCCCAGTAGATGATAGAGAGAACTCACTTTCTTCCCTTTCATCACTGTCATAGCACCTCGAGAGATCTTCAGCACTCCACCTTCAGCGGTGTACTTACACCCGATATCATCGAGTGTACCCGGAGAAATAAGGTTCTTCTTGAGCTCCGGTACATGCCTCACGTCCGTCAATGTGCGCACCACACCATCGTGCATCCGAATCCGAACTGTCCCCATCCCCACAACCTTGCAGGCTGCGTTATTCCCCAACAGAACTCTACCACCATCTGCAGTCTGGTAAGTAGTAAACCGGTTCTTATGAGGCGTCATATGATAAGAACACCCCGAATCTAGCACCCATTCATCTCCTGATGAACCTGCGGTCACACACAAGACAGCCTCTGCATCACTAGTGCTCTCTTCGACAACGTTCGCCACACTGGTTGTGGCTTTCTGCTTATCACCTCTGTTTCTCAATTTAGGACAATCTCTCCCGATGTGCCCTTCCTCGTGACACTCAAAGCACTTCACGCGTCCCTTGGACTTTCTATGGCGTGACTTAGATCTGCTTTTACCTCTGCTGCTCTTGGACCCTCGTTGTTGCTCTCTACCCCGAATCACTAGTCCTCGCGCTACATCCTGCGCTAGACCGTCATCTCGCAACTTTCTCTGCCACTCTTTAGAAAATAAGGCGGACTTTACCTCTTCCGAGGTAATCGTAGTACGCCCCTGCAAGTGTGAATCAGTAAAGTGCTCCCATGACTCTGGTAGGGAAGCTAACAACATCATGCCCCGCTCTTCATCATCAAGTGTCTTACCGACGTTCTTCAAATCCATCATGAGTTTATTAAATTCATCTAGATGGGTTCTGATAGACGTACCTTCGATATATCCGAACTGGAACATCCTCTTCAACATGTATAAGCGATTGTTCAAACCCTTCGTTACATAGAGCGCCCGAAGTTTTGTCCACAATGCTGCGGTATCCTTCTCCTCACCAACCTCTATTAACACTTCATCCGATAAATTCAACAGGATTAAACTTCTAGCTTTCCTCATTACCACATCCTTTTCAGCATCTGTCATCGTTTCGGGCAACTCGGCCTTGCCCTCCAATGCTTCTGCTAAACCTTGAGTTGTCAATATCGCCTCCATCTTGAGACTCCATAACCCAAAGTTGTTCCTCCCGTTAAACTTCTCAATTTCAGCTTTCACTCCAGACATAATTGCAATAACAGGATATCCAGATAATAATCGGACAAGCAAAAGCCCCAAATCACAATCTAGAATATCCGAACCTGGTGCTCTGATACCAATTGTTGTAATATAACGTGCGGAAGCTAACCCGGATCTTGCAAATAAATCAATGCGAAAGCATCAAGAGAAATAACGATGAACGATAAATGACACCGGGGATTACGTGGTTCGGTCCGAATATCGGTACCTACATCCACGGGAGAGCCAGCAAGAACAATCCACTATAATCGGAGAATCGGAATTACAATCGCTCAATACGCTCGTGTTTCCCGCACCTAGATTATACCCAAACCCAAAGTGTTTACAAATAAACAACTTACTTGGATATAACAAAATATAACTCACGAAGCACAAATCTACTACACTCAGAAGCTCCTCGCGCTTGTGCGGCTTCTTCGTCCAGAGAAGAAATGTAATCCCCTTCTCTTAGTGCCTTCTGTGCAACTTCTTCTTTGTGCGATGAGAAGCCCTTTTGTGCAGCACACCTCCCTCTCTTCTTTTGGGTGCTCATTATAATATACAAGAAACCCTTCTTTCCTTCTATACGGCTTCTGCAGGTTCAAGAGAAAAGGGGGAAAGCAATCCCTACCTTTTTCTTCTTTTATTCCTTTCATCCACCACCGCTGGGCCCACAAAATTTCCTTCTCTTTTGTGAACGACAATTGCATGAAGAAGCCATGTGCTCTTCTTTCTTTTTGAACTCTCTGGGACCCACCGTGATCTCTTGATCTACCATTACTCAAGAAAGAGGTCGTGCACTTCTTTCTTTCCTATCAGACCAAAATCTTGAGTAATGATCAAACGTGGTCCCCATATTTTGTCTTGTGGTGCCAATAACAATTTTAAACTCGAGACATATTTAACAATTACATAACCAATGTTCTTGTCCAATAATAATAGAGATTACTTCCAAAGCTTCAGGGGACGGTAGAGGCGAGGCCAGTAGGTGGATTCGACCATTTCAACGTACAAGGGAAGCTGTAAGATTGAGAACATTACGATAGGGACGGCAGCCAGCAAAGCAACTGGGATGTAAATCCACCTCCATTGTTCGCTCAGGACGATCATAAGAGCAGAACTAAATGCCACCAGCATAACAGCCAATGAGAGGAATAGAAAAGTGAGGCCCAGTGTCATGTCTCTCGGGAGTGAGAAGAGGAAATCTTCAATTGCGTAGCATGAAGTTAGGACAACCAAGAACATCAACGTGGCGGCGACGGAGGAAAAGAGAGCAAGAGAGTTTGCAACTGTGAATACCATGAATGAGTTGTTCTTCAGAAGTGTCGGGATCCCCATATTGTTGTCGTTGCCTCCAGGTACCATGAAAGCTGCAGCGAAAGCTATCGTAATAATGAGAGTCCCAACGAGGCTACAAGAGGATGATGTATCCTTCATCCATTGCCTTGCGTCCTTAAGTAACTCTTGCCGTTGTTGTACGAAAACTTCCCAATGTGTGCTCTTGTCTTCTTGATATTTCAGCCATTTAAGAGAAGGAAAGGTGCTAACATCCACTACCTTAAAAAAAAAATAAAGAACGCCTATTAATATTAATTGACATTATAGAGCATAAAAGGGAGGCAAACGAGTAAAGAGAACTGACTTGAAACCACTGAAGTTCCCTCTGCAGAAGAAAAGCTGCTCCAGAAACATCCGAGGATACACATTTTGATGACCATTCGGCTACAGCCTTCATTAGATCAACGTCGATCGAAAGATCTTCAGCAATATATCGAACGCGGTTGTGTGTCCTCACTAGTCTAAACAACTCAACATGCCGTCCCTTCACAACTTTTTTTATCAGTTCTTTTGCGAAATTGTCATCCCACATCAACTCCGGAAAATTTTTAAGACATAAGTCCACAAATTCAAAGATTCCGCGTGATGCAGCGTCAAGGACAACGCCTGAAGTTAATAGAAATTCAAGCATTTTGGGCGTTCCCATATTACTCTTCATCTCCGTAAGAGCTAGTTCTGCAAGCTCAAGCAAGCAATTGTGCCTCAACTTCAATTCTCCACAACTTTTGATGAAAGGTACTGCACGTAACATCAGATAGGTAATTTTACTAATGATGAAGAATAAAAAGGTTAAAAAGGTTTCACATTTACAGTGTGTGGAAAATGATGGATTTAAGTCATTAATCGGGAAAACAAACTTGATAAGGCTTTGAAAAAGTTAAAATGCATGAATCATAGAACAGGTGGATCTATCGATGAGCACACATGATGTCTTAAGAGAAAAAAGATTTTTTTTCTTCTAAGAAATGGATAAATTCAGCAATGGATCGATAAACCTGCCTTCGATTGAATATTTTTACGGGTTCACCTAATGGATGCTTATAGCGTAAACCTTGAATTAAACTAATTAGAATCAAGTCGTATGTTAATAACAATGATCTCAAAGGGATATACTGAAAGTATCAATATACACTTTTAATTAGAGATCTCTACCCATGTGCTTTATCCATATATAAAATAGCACCTTCATGTACCTGATTTTGTGACAAGATTCCAGACTGATATCTTGAACCGATTAAGTGCTAGTAGTGCTACACCACAGAGAGAAGAGACGAATTATGTTAGCAAATCAAGAAGTAGTGATGAAATTAAAAGATAGTATCACAAACGTTAAATGAAAATAGCACATGTAATTGAATTTAATAATGCTTGAACATGTTAGAAAACAACTCTGGATCAATCAGCCTCTATGACTTGCAATCCAAATCTACAATTCTCAACAGTTCTTCTTGGCAATTTTGACATTGAGTAAGACTTCTCAACCAACTTTGCAAATTTTATATTAGAGATTGGTTTGTGACATACATGGTGGTTTAGTTATTAATTTGTACCAATAGATGTAGTCCCTGTCCGTTAACATTGTTCTTAATGAATGATATATATATATATATATATATATATATATATATATATATATATATATTTTGGTCATGTTGTTAGTGCATCCATTAAGCAGATCAACAAAAATACCTCGAGCCATCTTCGTGTCTTTGGAGTTGTCAAACACTGTATCGACCAACCATAGAGGGATACCTAAAAAATGGTAATAAATAGAGTGAACACCACGGGAATAGAGTTGCTCGAATTGTACATATGTAACATAAGAAGCGCCACATGTACCTACAATTGTAAATAGCTTTTTGCAAAAAATTGAGTTTAGCTCCACTATGGAAGTAAGGAGTCAGTGTCACGAAAAATTCGAGAAAGCTAGCATCTTCGATCTCGAGGTCTTCTCCCGGGTCTCCCAAAGTGCCGGGGTATTTGCGAGCTAAATACAAGAGTATGTCTTTTGGGACACAAACAAAAAAGTTAATTCAGGTGAACAACGAAGATAATGAGATAAGATGAGCAAGTGTGAAATGCTACCCAAATGGCCAGAATGAACAAGTTTGGACCAGGTAGTTTGATATGGTTTTGTACGCTTGACCAGGTACCAGATAACCTCCTTTTGCGTAGGAGAAAACGTGGATGCGAGTTCCAACGCGTCAGCTATAATTTCAGGATCATACACAACTTCGTCTGCTAATGCCTTTACTATCCTTATTCTTCCCCCTCGAGCAGCAAAGTGGAGGGCCCGACTAGGATTGTGATATTGAGGAAAGTGCTTGATCAGATTCTCAACCAACTGATCTTGTTCGCCCATAATCGCAACTTCGAGCACAGTAAAGCCCTGACTTTCAGTGGTCATAACATTGGCTGTCATTGCTGCAATGTCTTCATTGAGGAGTTTCTCGGTAGTTTTCCAATCACCTTTCCATGCGGCTTCAAACAATGATCGATGGTTCTAAATTACCTTCGCTCTTGGCAGGACTGCAAAAATTGAACACCAAAAATCCTTAGGCTTTCACACTTCTTGCTTTTTAGGTCTAACTGTAACCATTGCCCTTTCTCAAAGTTCCCATGAAACTCAGATGCCATTGAAGAGGCAGTGATTTACTTAACAGACCTTTTTCACCTTCCTTTACTCTTCGCAAGTCAAAAAAGAATTTTTTTATTTGGGCTGTCTCAATTATAATTCAAGAAGTAATTCGCATTTTAAGAATAACGAAAAGATTATATTTGAATTAATATACTAGCATGATGGCTTGACTGTGAAATTTATATACTCTATGCATATATACGTGGTCTCTCTCCTTCTATCGACTTAAACTTTATGGTTGGACTTTCTTACATGGTATAGAGTCAGGGTTTGCATTGATTTATTTCACTCGTGCTTGTACTTCGTTCGTCAAACTCCATCTTCTAACAATATGTATGCTAATAAATTTAAAATGCTTTTGATTAAATAAAGTCAATGCGTGGAACAATGCGTGGAAACACCCGATTTATGAAGCACGAAAGTTGTGAGATCAAAGTGACAAACCTTTATTTGATCGTCTCATGCGCTGTTGCTCCACCCACCTGCGATTGTCTTCCACAAGATTTACCTGATGCAAATCTCGTGAGTCAAATCTCACCTGATGCACCTAACCGATGTTGCTACACGTATCTGTGAAGACAGATTCGAGTCCGGAAAATTCTTTTATATTTTTTTTTTGCCTATCAATATTGATGACATGCTCCTATTGCTGGAGACTGCCTTGCCCCCCACAAAAGGGAAGAAAGATATATGAGAGAGAGGAGAAGCCACCAAACCAAGAGAAAAGTAGTGGTCAAAGTCTACGGTGGGGACGATTTTGAAGAGGGTCAATGGAGGAAGGCAGCGGGTCCTTTTCCTTTCTCCCCTTAAGTTATTCCCCACCTTTACTATTATTCAAATTACCATTGTTTCCCACTTCTTCTCACACCTGAATTTAACACCACCAGTTTTTTTTCCCTCATTTCAATAAAAAAATATCAAATAATTCATGTTCACATTGGTCATACAATAAATCTAGATATTTCACGTCTTTACACACGTGTAATTCACAACAAGTCATACAATCTAGTCATGGTTGGAAACCATGTACACATCATATAATACGGTATCCGTGAATTGCCATCACATAGATTCGATTAACCTTAATCAAGGATGTATCGAAACCCTAATTTTAGCAGGTTTTGGCATAAGATTAATACTAATTTGTAGCCCCATTCCACGTGGGCCCTCTCTGGCGATGATCTTATCACCGTTCGTATTAGCGTAAAAGACATCATCAGACTTGATTTTTTTTGGGTTTCGCTAGCATAATAGTATCCGGGTGACTGTGAGAGTAACAACATATTGTGGGTCACAAATTCTCGAAGAAGTGGACCTTGCAGCAAGTTCGAATGATTCTTTTATTTACTTTTTTATCGGCCATAATAAGCTGTTAATCTCGCAGTGGATTAAAGATCGTGAGATAACCATTTCTCTAATTCTTCCCCTATAATAAGATATTGGACCACTTTTGGAAGTGCCCACTCGAGTAGGCTTTCTAGAATGCTTCAACGGGTCGTCGGGTTTGAGATTACCACGTAATTAGTTTATAATGCAGTGTGAACACAACATAGTTAATAAGCCTTTGTTTCTCTGGACTTGGACTTTTCTCTTAGTTGTTGAGAATATTATTCTTTCCTTCTCTCCATCATGTGTCCAGCATTGACCTTGGGTGATAGAAAAATACGCCATTTATATATTTCTGATATAGATAAGAGTGGTAGCTTATAATGACCACTGTTTAATCAAGATTTGGTCAATTAGGGAGATTAGTCATGCTTGAGGACCTCCCTAATCTAAGTTCCTATTCATATCAATCAAAGGAAGAAACAAAGCAGCCCATGTAAAGTAATCACTCATAATGACGAATTAGCCACGATTTTTTTTGGGAACCAGTCTTGAACCTATTGTACATATGCTAATTTTGCTCTAAACTTTCAAGTTTTATCACTTCAACCTAAACCTTTAAACGAGACTCCAATTTAGTCGTTTCGATCGGTTTTCGTCGGAAATCGCTGATGTGATGATACGCCACATATGATGGCCGATAATGATTGGATTCCCATATTATTAAAGAAAACTAAAAATATGATGATTATTTTGTGGTATCATTGACAATCGGTCGATATTGTATAGTTTCTATTCAAGTTCGGGGGAAAAAACATACACAAGTGGGTGGTGCTATTCGACCCCATCTTCAAAGTCAACGGGTTTTCAAATTGTGTCTACAGCTTTCTTTAGCCGTGACAGTTGGCGGCGGGGACCCCAAATCTTCGTCTCCATACTTCTCGCGAGCAATACCCAAGAGCACTTTCCACTAGGAGTGCATGAACAACATGGGATAGTCTAAGGTTAATAATGTCGCATTATCTTCTATAAGATCGCAAATTTAGATTTGTTCCACTAGTGAGCTTTTGACTAAAAAAGCTGTTAACATAATAGTCTGATAATACTGTCAAATATTTCTAACCACACGATCTCCCAAGTAATGAGTGCTTTATACAAAATACGCAAAGATAGTATGTGAATCTACAGTTGAAATTGTATCGTCGATGACAATACTGTCAGGAAAACGTTTTCCTTTGACCAATATGAGCCTTGGATATTTGCTACCTCATATGAAGAGACTTTCCGAATCCGAGCATTTTGGGAAAGGGCGGTGACAAGCTCATCGATCTTGGAACTTCATGCTCCTAATTGGGACGGAGTAATTGTGGCTCATACTAAATGTTCCATAACAGATGGAAGAACTTTATCATAGCATTTTAGAGATTTCACCTACCAAAGAAAAAATTTAGCAGGTGGATGACCACCCCCTAGTGTGGTAAGCCGATTGATGTCATGCTCACCTATGAAGCTTTTTTCTAGCCGTGTGCACGAACCTCTGGCTAACTTGAGCTTTTGGGTTGTTACCTTGTAGAGAGATAAAGAAAATGGTTTAAAAAGTCTTAAATTTGTTACACTTTTATCAATTCAGTTATAAATCCTTTTAATTGTGTCAATTAAGTCCTAAATCCTTTCACATTAGTTAATCCATCAAGCTAATTTTGACTGAAAGTCGCTGACGTGGACATCACGCGTCTTATGTGGCACGGTCAACACCGGCCTAAATAACCTGTAATATTGTTTCAATATTTTTTTGATATTTTTATTTTTCCTTTTTTCTTTCCTTTTCTTTGTTTTTTTTGCTGTGGCCAATAAGGGTCACCGGGCCCTCACCCGACATCGCCCATGGCCAACGAGGGCATTGCGGCTCTCACTAGCCACACTAAAAAAACAAAGAAGATAAAAAAAGGAAAAAAGGGAAAATGAAAATAAAAATTAGTAAAAATTTTGAAAAATACCAAAGTAATTAAAAAATTGCTCACATCGGCGCTCGCCATCTTGACATCAGCCGTGGCGCATAGGACTGCCAATGTCCACTTCAACATTTCCTATCAAAATTGGTCGAATGGACTCAATTGGCAAAACATGAAAAATGTTTATAATTCAATTGACAAAATTAAAAGGTTCAGAAGCGAGGCGGTAAAAATGCAAGAAGTTCACGACTTTTTGGACAATCTTCTCATGGAAAGATAGTCACGTACTACTGACATGTGATAAGGGACTCGCCAATTTTGAACCATGTCTTGGACGATAATGGGTAGTCGCAAGTTAAATTCAGCATTTTTAGAGCGGTGTCACTCTTATGGTAATGTCTAGAAGGCTATCAATGTTGATCGCCTCCTCCGTCCCTTTCACCCTTTTTTTTTTTTTTCAATCAGGATAAGGATGAGCTATCTTTGGATGTTCTCATATGGCGAACTTAACGGACAATTAATTCCAGAGTACCACTTGACTTCAGTAAAAGATAATTCTTTTTTTTTGCCCGTCCTACCCGTAACTCTCATCTCTCCGACTTTTGCCGAAAGCTAATTCTAGAATTACGCATCTTCATCAAACCCCTTTTCGTGTTCTTGCTCTTCTTCCTTTTCCTCTCTAGGCACAACAAGGTATCCGAATCTTCAAGCGCGACTCATTCCATTTTACGTCGCGAACCCTTTTCATTGGCGCTTTACTAGTATTATTCCCGGCAACTTGCATGAAGAAAGAGCAAGGAAGCGGAGAACTTCCAGATCTTCCTTCCTTAACAGCTGCAAAACTTTATTGCATTCGCTTGACTCAAAAAGGAGTATTGAAAATTCTGTAGCTATTCAGAACCGCTCGGATTGCTACTTGGCGCTAGAGCTCAGGAAAATGGACGAACACCAAATCAACTAATTGCGGAAAAATTCATTTTCCCCGTCGCCTATGCTTTAATTTACGAGAGGTTGCAGATAGTCCATTTTCGAATTCATCTCGTCCATCTCTACCCCTAAATTTTCTTGTTTTTCTTCTCTCTCGGTCGTTTCAGACAAGGAAAGAAAGAGGGAAAATTATCCAAAAAATCCTAAATCTATTGTTATTTTGCTAATTCAGCCGTAAATTTTTTGATTGTGCTAATTGAGTCGTAAACTTTTATAAGGCTTTGCCGGTTAAGTTCATCATGCTAATTTGAGCTGGATATTGCAGACATGGACGATGGCTATCCTACGTGGCATGATTGACGTGAATAATTTTTTTTATTATAATTTTATAATATATTTTTCTTATGTTTTCTTTCTTTACTTTTCTTCTTTCCTTTCTCCCTCCGCTGGTATTGGGTGAGGTCCGCCCTCGCCTACACTGGCCAAGGTTGCCCTCTACTGGGCGAACCGAAGCCGTAGGAGCCGTCGCTTTCTGTCCTTCCTTGCTATTTTGCCTCTCATTAATGGGGTCCGAACGCAGGTGACCCGGCGAAGGCAAGATGCACAAGAATGGGGGACGAGCCACGACCATTTCAAGCTCACGTCACACGCTTGAGGCCAAGAATCATATGACTCGTATTGCCATACGAACATTGTCTCCCTGTCACACAGCCACTTGAATTCTTAATGGCCCCCACAAAACGACGCCGGTTTAAGCCCGATCCTAGACTAATTTGACACACGAAAGAGAGCCACGCGCCCACGTCGTCCCGTGTCCACACGTGCTCGTGGAAATCTTTCGCGTGGGACAAGAAGGGAGAATAATTTAAAAAAAAATCAAAAGAAATATTAAAATATCGTTAAAAATTGTTCACGTTAGCACCAACCGTTTCAAATAAGTCGGCCGTCATTCAGGTTAGCGTTTTTCAGTTAAAATTGATTGGATGTGACTAAATTAGCAAAACGTGAAAATATTTTAATTGACAAAAATGTAATATGTTTATGGCTTTTTGTGGATAATTACGGGGCATATCATGTTGTGCTCGAGCTTGTCCCCTCTTAATTCGCGCATAAAATGTGGTACCGCACGATAAATGGTCAAGAATCATATGACTCGTATTGCCATACGAACATTGTCCCCCTGCCACACAGCCACTTGAATTCCTAATGGCCCCCACAAACGACGCCGGTTTGAGACCGATCCTAGACTAATTTGACACACGAAAAAGAGAGCCACGCGCCCACGTCGTCTGTCGTCCCGTGTCCACACGTGCTCATGGAAATCTTTTGCATGGGACGAGGAGGGAGAAGAAATTTTTTTAAAAAAAATAAAAAAATATTAAAATATCATTAAAAATTATTTACGTTAGCACCGGCCGTCTCAAGTAAGTCGGCCGTCATGTAGGCCAAGATTGAAAAGTGTGTAGCGCCAGGGCTAGATTGAATGTTTAAAGGACGGGTCGACCGTCGAGCCCCGCTTTCGAGGAATCTCGTGCCCGCCGTGCTCTTAGTTACAATTAGTGTTAATGTCGAAACACCCATCCCCCCTCCCTCATGCCCTTATTTGACAAATTTTAATAATCGCTTTGTGAATTCCCTCCGGAAAAATCACAAAAAGTCCTAAATTTATTATAATTGTGCCAATTTAGCTGATTGAAAGGAGGAGGAAGGGAAGAAAGAAAAGAAAAAATAAATAAGAAATTTGGCAAATTATTAAAAAAATTATTAAAGATTGTCTACGTCGGCACTAGCCGTGCCATGTCACGTCAATGGATCAATATCAAAATTATCCGGATGCAATGAATTGGCACAAATACAAAAAGTTTATGACTCCATTAGCGAAGAAAAAAAAGTTTAATGACTGAATTGATACAATTGCAATGAGCTTAAAACTTTTTGGGTAATTATCCCCTCGTATCGTGTTTGTGCCTAGACCCGATCATCAGCCAAGTGGCCCGGTGGGCCCCACATCATCTTGGTCTATTCGAGGGGCGAAATGGGCAGGCTGGAGAAGCAATTCTCATCTCGAGCCTGGCCTCCTCAAGCTCGATCATTTATGTGTAAAAAAATCAATTATCTTATTAAATTATAGAAATGGGCGAGCTGGAGAAGCGATTCCCATCTCGAGCCCGGCCTCCTCAAGCCCGATCATTTTTGTGTGAAAAAATCAATTATCTTATTAAATTATAGAAATGGGCATGCTGGAGAAGCGATTCTCATCTCGAGCCCGTCTTGGTCTACTCGAAATGGGCAAGGTGGAGAAGTGATTCTCATCTCGAGTCCGACTTGCTCAAGCCCGATCATTTATGTGTAGAAAAATCAATTATCTTATTAAACTGTAGCGAGGCTCAAACATGGATCTTCATGCCACACCCATCAATCAGCTCAAATCGAACTTGTATTTGATATTTCGGGTACACAATGAAGAACAGGGGAAGAACCACGTGACGGTGTTGACTCCAACTTGGGAGACCCTCCCTTCATAATTTTCTGACGACGGCTTAGAGGGAATAGGAACCGCTAGCTCTTCATGGCATAAAAAGAAAACAGTCTGCGTTTCATGTCAACGCGTCCAATGGTCCCGATCTTTCCTCCTCGGGAACGGTCAAATCCCCCCCCCTGGTTGCTTTCCCTCTGGGTCTTTGTCCGTTCATACCATCCATCGTCATTGCATATTTTTCACATGGCCTTCTGAATCTTCAGATAAATGGCTCCAATTTATTTATTGCCAAACTATTTATATATTTATAAGCACTGACGTCTATCTTTTTGCAAAGCGCAAAGTCAACGAGCTGTTTGTTTTAGGCTGCAAAAGGTCAAACTTGGTGTATTCATAGAGAGAGAAAGAGCCGGAATACATAGAGACACAACATGATTTTGCTGGGAAGGGGGGTAAGATAGGCAATATAAATTGTGATGTGAATGGTCTGTCTCTTATTGACAGTGAATTGAGATTTAAGAGAGGACTTCTTCGGATCTCGATCTCGAGAGACGATCCGCCGTCATCTTAAAAATGCCGTATTCAAATGCATTTTATCGTGCCTCCGAAACAGATTATCATGCCCGATAAGCACTTCAAAGGTACTCAATGAACGAATGATAGCAGATTTGCATTTTTGCAATCTACCGGTAGTGATCCCACCTCATAAAACACTTCAAAGGTTTTTCGAGGGATGCTCGAGATTTGTTCATTTGTGATCCAATGGCCGCCGACCCCCCAAAGATCTAATCCTCGGGGATTTGTAGAAGTGCCTTAAGATTTAACAGCCCGATATAGGAAAAGAAGGGGGAGGAACTGGATTCCGAAAGCAAGGGTTGAAGAGGAGGAGTACACTCGGTGGCGTATACATGCTGTTAATCGACCTGTTCGACTCCCATTCACCTTAATACGGCAGTGAGCAATGAAGCATAAAAATAAAACATGAACACACTCCATGGTAATCACAGTTCACACACAGTAACAATTACAAACAAAGATCACATCACATATGTCCTTGCCCAACAATAATGGAGATCACTTCCAAAGCTTCAGGGGACGGAAGAGGCGAGGCCAGCAAGTGGATGCGACCATTTCAATAGACAAGGGAATCTACAGCTTCGCGAACAGTACAACAGGGATGGCAGCCAACAAAGGAACTGCGATATCAATAAACTTCGATCGTCCGCTCAACACGATCGTAAGAGTAGAGCCGAACGCCACCAGCATGAAGGCCAAAGAGAGGAAGAGAAAAATGAGGCCCAGTATCATTTTCCTCGGTAGTGATTGGAGGAAATCTTCCATTGCGTAGCGTGAAGTTAGGATAGCCAAGAACATCAAGGTGGCGTTGACAGAACAGAGGAGAGCGAAAGCGTTTGCAGCCGCAAATACCATGAATGAGCCATTCTTCAGAAATATCGGGATCCCCGTATCGCTGTAGCTGCCTCCAGGTACTGTAAAAGCTGCAGCAAAAGTTACCGTAATGATAAGAGTCGCCACGACACTGCAAGATGATGATGTACTCTTCATCCATTCCCCTGCCTCCTTGTGCAACTCTTTGCGTTCTTCTACAAAAATTTGCCAGTATGATTTTCTTTCTGGGTCAAATTTCAGCCATTTGAAAGATGGGAAGTTGGTAACTTCCGCTACCTTCAGAATAAAATAAAGGAAGCGTATCAATGTAAATGTCAAATAAATAAAACAAAAAAGGAGGCAAACGACTAAGGAGAACTGACTTGAAACCACTGAAGCTCCCTCTGCAGAAGGAAAGCTGCTCCAGAAACATCAGGGGATACACACCTTGGTGACCATTTGACAACAGCCTTCATTAGGTCATCCGGAATATCGTTGCCCACCGAACATCGAATAGAGTTATGTGAGTTCACTAGTCTAAACAACTCAACATGTCGTCCCTTCACAATTTCTTTCACCAGCTCTTGTGCGAAGTTGGTATCCCACATCAACTCCGGAAAATATTTAAGACATAAATCCACAATTTCAAAGACTCCATGAGATGCAGCGTCACGGAGTGAAGTCCCTAGAAGCTTGGGTATTTGATTAGTATCCTTAGCTTTCTTTCCCTCGGTAAGAACTAGTTCTGTGAAGTCAAGAGCACATTTGTTCCTGAACTTCACTTCACCAACCCTTTTGATGAAAGGTGCTGCACGTAACATCAAATAAGCAAATTTCCAGAGGATGAAAAACCAAAAGCTTATAGAAGCTTTCACGTTTGCGCCGTGTTCTTTTGTAAATATATCGGAGTCGAGAGAAAATAATGGATTTCAGATAATAATCGAGAAAACAAACTTGATATGGCTTGAAAATCAAAATGCATGCATTGGAGAACAAATGGATCTGTGATTAATGCACCAAAAATCATACGAGATAAAAAGGAGTTTTTTTTTTTAAAAAAATGGGTAGATGCAGCGATGGATCAGTAGACTTGTTTTCGCTTAAATAGTATTACAGATTCACCTAATGGATACATATAGTCTAAACTTCGAATTAAATTGACTAGAATTGAACCTTATAATATACGAATTGAGAGCCTGTCGATATAAATGACTATCCTATCAAGGGAAACATACTGAAAGTATCAATATGCACTTCAAATTTGGAGATCTCTACCCATGGATGGAATAATGTCATTTTTCTGTATATAACACAACAATTTCGTGTACCTAGTGTTGTGGCAAGATTCCATAGTGATCTCTTGAACTGGTTTAGTGCTAGTTGTACTGCCACCACAAAGAGAAGAGACGAGTCATTTCAACATATTAGGAATTGACCACGAATTAGAAAATCCATGTCGCACTCGCGAAATGGAAATTGCTTCTGTTTTATAATGCTTGATCATGCTAGAAAATAACTTGGATCGATCAACCTTTATTGCCTGAAATCCAAAATCTACAGCTCTCAATAATTCTACTCGGCAATTTGACATCGAGCAAGGCTTCTCCACTGACTTTTCAAATGTTATTAGATATTAATATGTGACATATATTATGGTTAAGATGTTAATTTGTATACATAAATGTAGTCCCTCAATGATATGCGCTTTTTTTTTTTTGTGCATGTTAGTCGATCCACTAAGCAAATCGATAGAAGTACCTCGAGCCATCTTCGTGTTCTTGGAGTCGTCAAATGATGTGTCGACCAAGCATAGAGGGATAACTGAAAATGGGAACAGATAAAGTGAACACGATAGAGTTGTTCCAATTGTACATATCTATCAAAAGGACCGCAACAAATACCTACATTCGTAAATACAATTTTGCCAAAAACTGAGTTCAGCTCCATTATGGAAGTAAGGAGTCAGTATCGCCAAGATTCCCAAATGCTCCATGCCTCCGGTTTGATCGCTGGGGTATTTGCGAGCTAAATACAGGCATATGTCTTTTGGGACGCAAGAACAAAAAAAAAAAAGAAGGTTAATTCACGTATACAACGAAGAAGATGAGATAAGACGAGCTGAGTGTAAATCCTACCAAAATGGCCAGCGTTAATAAGGAGACGTATGGTTTCTTTATTTGGGGTATGTTTTAGACGCCTGCTCAGGTACCAGATGATCTCCTTTTGATTAGCTGCAGATTCAGCAGCAATCTCCAAGGCATCGTCAATAATTGTAGATTCAGCACCAATTTTGTCTACTAATGCCTTTACCATCCTTATTCTTCCTCCCCGGACAGCGTAGTGGACGGCTCTACTCAGATCGAGATCTTCACATGTTGGAAGGAAGTGGTTGGCCAACTTCTCGACCAAATGATCTCGTGGGGCCATAACCGCAACATCGAGCACAGTAAGGTGGTCGTGTTCTAAGGTCACAACTTTGGCTGTCATCGCTGTGCGGTTTCCGTTGAGGACCCTCTCGATTTCTCTCCAATCATCGTTCACCACGGCTTCAAACAATAATCTGTGTTCTTCATCGACCACTGCTTTGGGCATGACTGCAAAAATTGCACATTAAGGCATTTGTACTTGTTTTTTCGTTTTTTCAAGTCAAGTGTAACCCCTGCAGCGGCTCAAAGTTTCCAGGAAAGTGCGGATGCAAGCGAAGAGGCGGTGATTTACCCAAGGGAACTTTTGCACCTTCCTTTACTCTTTGCATGTGAAAAAAAATATTTTTTACTCGGGCAGCCTCTCAATTATAATACAAGATATAACTCGGTTTTTTCAAAAAGACCAAGAGGTTATATTAGAATTAATACGGAGTTGAAATGTCCCACGTCACTTGATCATGAAATTTATGTACTCTTTATATGCTTGTGGTCTCCCCTCTCCCCCTATTAGCTTAAATTTTATGGTCAGACTTTCTTACATGGTACTAGAGACAAATTCCGCACTAATTTATTTCGCGCGTGTGTCTGCCTCGTTTGTCAAATTTCATTTTTTATTTATTTGTGTGCCGTGAAATTTAAAAAGTTTTGGACTGAATAATGTAAGTACATGAATCGCAAGATTTATGGAAAACGAGAATTAAAAGTCTAAAGTGACAAACCTTTATCAGATGTCAATATCGCGGAGTTTCGCTCTGTCCACGTCGTATGGTCTTTTGCAAGATCTGTCATGCCTTCTGAACTTCCTTCTTCGTGCACCCCTTTGTTACCAAAAAGAGAAATGACCATTAGTCACAGTTTCTGCGGTTTAGACCATGTACAAATGACTAATATCATGCTCATTTATTGCATGGAATTTTCTGTCTTGAACTTAGATGATAAAATTTTAAAGCGAAGAATACTTTAATGTCAAACTTGACAATTTTTCTTTTTCGAGATAGGTATTGTATCATGAATTAGTTTTGTAGGACCTTGTAACTTCCATATCCTGAACAATGCGTTTCTTGTTAATTAGTTTTTATTTCTTATTGCCGTTGATTTTTCCACAACGTCATTCATAAATTATGACCGCCTTCTTTTACTCTTTGAAGTAAGAAAGTATTATTTTTTGGACATCCTCAAATATAATTCAAGATATTATCTGTATTTAAAAAATTACGATAGGCTTATATTGAATTTATATGTCGTATGCTATGAGATTTACGATGTTTCGGATTAAAGAAAAGTCAAGTGCAAAAAACATGAGTTTTTATGAAAAACGAAAATTAAAAAGTTCAGAGTGACAAACCTCTGGTTGATTTTTGACTATCTTGGCAAGCTTGATCAGTTGCCATGTCTTTTGAACACAAGTCTATGCGAACCTCTTTGTCGCAAGAAAGAGAAATGGACATAAATAACTCTATAGAAAATTGACCACGCATTGTATGCCATGGATCATGGATACATGAGTAGTATCAGAAAAAAAAAATGGATATGCTTTACTTGATGGTTACACCTATCAAACCGGTGGATTGGGTCATAAATGGTCCGACCTAAATAGACCCGTTTGTTGACCCATTTGTTGCAATGCAAATCTAGTGACTCATACCTAACCCGACTCGACCAATGTTCATAAAACACCTCAATATCTAAACCCATTTAGGAAAATCCTTACCCAAGCTGAGGTGAAAGTGCGGAATGAGTGAATGCGAGAGAGAATTAAGAGAGACTCGTAAAGGTGGATTGGGTCTAAGTAAGTCGAAAACCCATTTATGACTTTTTTCCTTTTGTCGACATGACCTATTTAACATCATATTATGTTTGAATCAATTTTCGGCTCATTTATTAGACATAACTAATCCACATAATAACTCAGCCCATCGTATGTGGGTTAAGAAATGAAATTATGACCCATCTTGATAGGTCCATTGATGGCCACACATTGTTTCTACAATGTAAGTTTGTTGGAAATTCATTTATTTTTTGGTCCCTGTATTCAGTCCCAATTACGTATGCTGCCAAACTAGACACAAAAAATAAAAATAAAAGTTATAAGACCACATAGCTCATCCCATAAATTTTATGTGTCGGAACCTGAACATGTACCTCGTGGTGGCTCTGCAGGATTCGGATTCCCTGATTTTTCACTTGGTTGCGACCCCATTGAGTTGCGACCCTCGTTGTCTTTCAAGAACAAAGTGAAGGGAGAATGCAAATATGGGTAAGATATTCAATTACCAATGAGTTATAGTAACCTTAGGCGGAGTTCATTCTTCCTTTTATACAAGTGCCTCCCCAGTCGTAAAGATAAGCTCTCACATCGATAGCAAGTAAAGCATATCCATTTTCCCCACTTTATAGAGGTTGGTTTACTTCATTGTAAAACGGATTATCACCGGGAACATAGACTAGACTTGTACAAATTGGAAACTAGGCTTGGGCTTCGGGGCCACAGATCATTAGGTTCCGTCCCTAGTGATCGAACCATGACTTTAAGGCGACTCCATCCCTCTCTCCTACAATAGAATTCATATCGTGCCCCGACACCTTGACCAAGTTAAGTCATAACCAAGTTAAGCAGATTCTTTTCTAGAGCTTGGGAAAGCTATTCGGACAATTTAATTTGTAAGCCTTGAGCCGATTAAAGCTCAAAGCAAAACCGAGCACCTCACTTTTTCTGGCCCAAAAGCATACGCAAGGAACTTCAATTCAATTCAAGATAAAATATTTCTAAAGAAAACACTTTCACATGCAACTTGAAAAGGTTAGGACTAAATTGGTAAATCGTCATAAGATTCTGTTGCTTCTAATAGATTTATTGGGTCAAGTTCATCAGCTCGGACAACTAGATCAACAGGTGCCTAGGATTTTTTGGTCAATTTTCCTGGCTTCGGGGCCACAAATTATTTGGTTCAATCCTTAGTGATCGAATCATCGCTTTTTAAGGCGACTGTCTTTCTTCCTACAATGGCATTCATACCGTCCCGACACCATGATCAAATTGAGTCATTAGCAAGTTAAGCACATTCTTTTCTTGCGCACGGGAAAGCTATTCAGGCAACTTAATTTGTAAGCCCCGAGCCGAATAAAGCTCGAAGCAAAACTGAGCACCTCACTTTGTCCGGCCCAAAAGCATATGCAAGGAACTTCAATTCGGCTTAAGATAAAATCTTTCTGAAGAAAATGCTTTCACATAAAACTTAAAAGGTTCAAGACTAAATTTGTAAATTGTCAAAAGATTTAGAACTTTTTGGTCAATTTTTCGAACTTCGGGGCATAGATCATTTTGTTCAGTCCCTAGTGATCGAACTATTACTTTAAGCCGACGCCGTCTCTCTTTCCCGCAATTGAATTCATACCGTCCCTTGACACCATGATCAAATTGAATCATTTTTCTTGAGCTTAGGAAAGCTATTCCGGCAACTTAACTTCCAAGAACCGAATATAGCTCGAAGCAAACCGAGCAACTCACTTTATTTGGCCCAAAAGAATACGCAAGGAACTTCAATTTGATTCAAGATAATATCTTTCTAGAGAAAACGCTTTCACACAAAACTTGAAAGATTTATGCTGAATTGCAAATTGTCAAAATATTTAGGACTTTTTGGTTAGTTTTCTCGGCTTCGGGGTCACATAATTTGGCTTAGTCCTCAATGATTGAACCATCACTTTAAGGGGACTCTCTCTCTTTCCTACAATGGACTTCATACCGTCCCCTGACACCATGATCAAATTGAGTCATTATGAAGTTAAGCACATTCTTTTCTTGAGCTCGGGAAATCTATTTGAGCAACTTAATTTATAAGTCTAGAGTCGAATAAAGCTCGAAGCAAAATCAAGCACTACAGCCCAAAAGCATACGCAAGGAACTTCAATTTGATTCAAGATAATATCTTTCTAAAGAAAATACTTTCATTCAAAACTTAAAAAATGTAGGACTGAATTGACAAATCATCAAAAGATTTAGGACATTTTGGTCATTTTTTTGGGCTTTGGGGCACATAACATTTGGTTCATTCCCTAGAAGGCGACTTCGTCTCCCTTTTCTACAATGGAATTCATACCGTCCCCTGACACCATGATCGAATTGAGTCATTACCAAGTTAAGTAGATTCTTTTCTCAAGCTCGGAAAATCTATTCGGGCAACTTAATTTGCAAACCTGGGGTCGAATAAAGCTCGAAGCAAAACGCAGCACCTCACTTTGTCCGGCCCGAAAGCACACGCAAAGAACTTCAATTCGATTCAAGGTAAAATCTTTCTAAATAAAAAGGTTTCACACAAAAAAATAGATGTAAAATGGAGATGTTTCAATTTATTGTAATTATGCTAATTCGGCTGGCTAGAGGAAGGAGGAAGGGAAGAAAGAAAAGAAAAAAATAAATAAGAAATTTGGCAAATTATTAAAAAATTATTTAAAATTGTCCACTTCGGTGTCAGCCGCGCTACGCCACATCAGCAGATTAAGATCAAAATCGGTCGGATGGACTGAATTGACTTAAATGCAAAAAGATTTAGGATTGAATTGAGATAATTGCCAAATGTTTATGACTTTTTTAATAGTTATCCTGTCATATCGTGTTTGGGCCTAGACCCGATCATCGGGCAAGTGGCCCAATGGGCCCCACATCGTCTTGGTCGATTCGAGGAGCAAAATGGGTAGGCCTGGAGAAGCGATTCTCCTCTCGAGCCCAGCCTGCTCAAGCCCGATCATTTAAGTGTAGAAAAATCGATTATCTTTTTAAATTATTGGGAGGCTCAAACGTGGATCTTCATGCCCTACCCATTAATCAGCTCAGATTGAACTTGTAATTTCACATTGAAGTAAAGGAGAAGAACCACGTCTTGGCGTTGGCTCCAATCGGGAAGACTTTCTTTTATAATTTTCTGACGATGGCTTGGGAGGGAACAAGAACCACTAGCTCTTCATGGCACAAAAAAAAAAAAAAATCGTTTGCGTTTCTAGTCAGCGCGTCCAACGGTCCTGATCTTTCATCCTGGGGAATGCTCAAATACCCCCTGTTGCTTTCCCTCGGGGTCTTTGTCCGTTCATACCATCGGCCGTCATGCATATTTCTCAGATGGTCTGAATCTTCAAATAAATAGCTCCAATTTCTTTATTGCCAACTATTTTTTAGATAAGCACTGACGTCTATCTTTTTGCAAAACGCAAAGTCAACGAGCTGTTATTTCAGGCTGCAAAAGGTCAAACCTGGTGTATTGAGAGAGAGAGAGAGAGAGAGAGAGAGAGAGAGAGAGAGAGCGTGTTTCAATACATAGAGAAACGACATGATTTGTTGGGAAGGTAGATTGACGTGATTGACGCGTAAGATAGACAACATAAAATTGTGACGTAGATGGTCTTTCTCTGATAGGTGGTAGGGGCAATCGGTTCTGCCGTGAAATCGAAAACGGGAATGGGACTAGTTCCTATGAGAGCAGCCCAAAATTGACCAGGCCAGTGTGGTCCCGACGATTTCCGATTCTTTTGCACACCCTTAATTTATAGTGAAGGCAGGTGCCTCAAAATCGAATTGAGATTTAAGAGAAGATTTCTTCCGTATCTCAAGAGACGATCAGCCATCTTGAAATCGTCGTATTCAGATGCATTTTATGGTACCTCCAAAAATAGATCATCGTGCCTCATGAACACTTCAAAGATTCCCAACGAACAATCGGGACACGTGCTTTTGTAAACTACCGGTAGCGGTCCCACCTCATAAACCCTTCAAAGGTTTTCGATGGACTCTCGAGATTTGTTCTTTTGTGCTCCAACGGTCGCCGATCCCCAAAGCTCTACTAATCCTTCAGGATTTGTGGAAGTGCCCTATCATTTGGCAGCCTGATAGAGGAAAAGAAGTGGGGGGAACTAGATGCTGAAAAGAAGGGTTGAAGGAAAGGAGTACCACAGAGGAAGAGCAACTGAGTTCAACTTTGGTGAATAATTTTGAACTGCACACATGTTGGGTTCGCGGCACATACTACATATCTATGAAAAATTACTAAAAAAATCCTAAACTTATTGCAATTATGTCAATTTAGTCATAAACTTTTTTTTCCTTCCTATTCAGTTCTAAAACTTTTGCAATTGTGTCAATTCAGTCCATCCAGCTAATTTTGGTCGGCCGGCACCGACATGGACGTGCATGACCTAATATTTTAATAATTTTTTGAATTTTTTTACATTTTTTATTTTTTTTATTTTCTTTTTCTTCCCCTTCCCTGTTCTATCTCCGTCGGTCATCGAAACTCGGTGACTAGCGAGAGGACGACCGGCGAGGCTCTAGCAAACCTCACCATGGCTGGGCAAGGCCGACCTTGCCGCCTTAGATCTAGCGAGGTTGAGCCTCACCGAGCCATGGCAAGGCTTGAACTTGTCATCGCCGGATGAGGATGGCCTCGCCTCGCCTCGCCTCGCCTCGTTAGATCCGGGCCGGAGAGGCTCGGCCTCTAGTGTCGTCCTACGGCCGGCTATCGGGGTTCGGCGATCGATGGAGGTAGAACAGGGAAGCTGGAAGTGGAACAAGAAAGGGGAAGGAGAAGGGGAAGAAAAGAAAAGAAAAAAGAAAAAATCTAAAAATTTAAAAAATTGATAAAATATTATGATGATTTTCTTAAATATCTAACTAATTACGGGTTCCAACCTATCTTTTTGTCAAAACTGATTAGGGTAGCTAAAAATTACGTGGATATGTCGAATTTTCTGTTGAGACATAATAAACGTTTATCAAATATGAACTATTAGATCTAATTTTTTTTCGGGTACATATACTAGGAAAAACACAAACATTCATAAAAAGCGCTTTTTTTATTATCAATAAGCTTCTGTAAGTTTTTCTCATCACTTCTGTAAATTTTACTATTCATCTTTACAATTCCTAAGCAATTTCTTTATATCAAACTTTGAACAAGTTATGAAACAATTACAAAATGAATGGAATCGGTGAAATCGTTTCATACCGAATAGTCGAAGCTACTTGTATGAAATTTGTAGCTTAATCCGCAACATAGTTATTCTAAATTATGTAGATGTTTCCCTAATATACAATGAGTACATGTCAAACTAAAATAGCTGTGAAAACTTATATGATTCTTTAACTTTTCTCACCTTCCCTATTGACACCATATTCTTAAGAAAAAAAGAGGCCCGTGTATGATAAGTCATAAGAATCATCACGACGTCGTTCTGCAATAACATTTCGTTCAGCCTTAAAGTAGAACAGAGTGATACGTGACATTTGCCCATCCAACGTTGTGCGATTCATCCTTTGAACTTTTTAGAAGTAATGAAATTAATCTCAAATACGTGTAAGAACTTATGGACATTTGTTGCTTGCATGGAGGACGCTTAGTCTTGGGGAAGAAGTCTGCTAACATGTTGGCCATGTTGTACAAGTAGCTCGTTAAAGCAGGTAAATTAGTTGTGTATTGACATGGGGAAAGAAGTCTGCTCCATGCTGACTATCAACTTTTACCTTCATTTAATCATGAGAATAAGTTTGATTTTCATTTCTATGTACAAAACTAGATGAAGATTTTTCAGGGGTACTGACTCGACAAGTCGGTTAATTTGACACTATGGGAAGTACCAATCGACTCAGCAAGAAGCCGAAGCTTCCTCTCTGTGACTCTTGACGCGAGAGGCTACTATACCTATTTACCCAGCAATTGTTAATGGAAGTTAATCTGGGGTCTACCTTCCCCAGCTACAAGCCTCTGAAGTCTTTCCAAATCTTTTTCTTCCCTAGAGAGATGGAATACGAATAGAGAACTACATAGGAGATCCATCCACCATACCAGGGATCTCCTTCCCCTTGACTTTTTAGGACCTACTCAAGTCCAAAAGTAGGTAAATTAGTTGTGTATTGACATGGGGGAAGAAGTCTACTCCCATGTTAACTCTCAACTTTTACCTTCATTTAATCATGAGAACAAGTTTGATTTTCATTTCTATGTATAGAACTTCATGAAGATTTTCCCTAGTGCTAACACGGGCAGAGAGAGTAGGCATCAAACTTTATTGGATGATGACATTAATGGTCCTCGTCGAAAAATAACCGTGGCTTCAGTCGCGATGGTTATTGGTTTGCTATGGCAATGGATGAGCTAGAGAAACATACTCAATATGGTGCCCTCATTGTATTCATCAACACAAATTCAAGCGTCAACAGCTTTATATTATTCTTTTTTGGGAAAAATCCAAAAAAATGCTTGAAGTCCTCTTATTTTTTCAAATAAGGGCTCAAAATGAACTATATTTTAAATAAGGACCTAAAGTGACATAGTACGTTTCAATTAAGGGCCCGAAGTGGTCATAATGTTTCAAAAAATGGTCTGGTCTAAAGGGCGTTTTCATCATTTCACATTTTAATTTTTCTATTCATTTTTTATCTTTTCCCTAATTAAAAAAAAAGCCACACATAGGCGGGAGGGCTGCCCCTCCCGCTTGGGGCCGCCAGCCCACCGCTGGTGGGGGGTCGGCAGGCGCGATGAAACCTAGCGGGGTCACCGGCCATCCTGCTGGTTAGAGGCGAGGGCCTACTGGTGGTTGTGAAATGCACAAATCTCCTTGTTTTTCGCTTGGTGGCACCGCCATTGGGTTGCTCTCCTGGTTGCAGCCGCCCTTCCACGACAAAGTAAACGGAGAACGCAAAAAATCGGTGAAATGTCAATTATCAAATGGCTTTAGTCTCCTTAGGGAGAATCTCATTGCTTCCTTAAAGACAAGCACCTCCCCTAGCGTAAAGGCAAGCTCCTATAACTAATGCAAGCAAGCAAGAATTAACTTTTTTTATTCACGTAAATTAGATTCAGCCCCTAGTTATCAAATCGTTATTTTAAGGTGACTTTGTCCCTGTTAGATTTCACTCCGCTCATTGACATCGATTGAATATTTGCCAAGTTAAGCTGCTTCTTTTCTCGGGCTCAAGAAAGCTATTCAAACGAGTAATTTGGAAGACTCTAGCGGAATAAAACTATCGACAAAAATAGGCACCTCACTTTTGTCTGGCCCAAAAGCAAAAGCAAGGAATTTCAATTGGATTCAAGGCAATATCTTCTTAAAGAAAAGAAACTTCATGCAAAATATAGATGCGAAATGGAAATGTTTCAGTGTCCTGCTTTTTGACACCAACAGAATCTTCACCAAGTTAAGCCGCTTCTTTGCACGAGCTCAAGAAAGCTATTCATGCAAGTTAATTTGGAAGCCTTTAGTCGACTAGAGCTATTGGTAAAACGGGCACCTCACTTCTATCTAGCCCAAAAGCAGAAGCAAGGAATTTCAATTCGATTCAAGGTAGTATCTTCCTAAAGAAAAAAAAATTCACGCAAAATATAGATGTGAAATGGAATTGTTTCAATGTCCTGCTTTTGACACCAATGGAATCTTTACCAAGCTAGGCTGCTTCTTTTCTCGGGCTCAAGAAAGCTATTCAAGCAAGTTAATTTGGAAGACTCCTGTCGAATTAAGCTATCGGCAAAAACGGGCACCTCACTTTTATCCGGCCCAAAAGCGGAAGCAAGGAATTTCAATTTGATTCAAGGCAGTATCTTGCTAATTTCAATTCAATTCAAGGCAGCGTATTTGTAAAGAAAAAAAATTTCACACAAAATATAGATGTGAAATAGAATTGTTTCAATCTCCTGCTTTTGACACCAATAGAATCTTTACCAAGTTAGGCTGCTTCTTTTCTCGGGGCTCAAGAAAGCTATTCAAGCAAGTTAATTTAGAAACTCCAGCTGATTAAAGCTATCGATAAAAATGGGAACCTCACTAAAGAAAAGAAATTTCATGCAAAATATAGATGTGACATGGAAATGTTTCAAGTCTTGCTTTTGACACCAATGGAATCTTTACCAAGTTAAGCCGCTTCTTTGCTCAAGCTCAAGAAAGCTATTCATGCAAGTTAATTTGGAAGCCTTTAGCCGAATAAAGCTATCGGTAAAAACGGGCACCTCACTTTTGTCTGGCCCAAAAACAGAAGCAAGGAATTTCAATTCGATTCAAGGTAGTGTCTTCCTAAAGAAAAAAAAATCACGCAAAATATAGATGTGAAATAGAATTGTTTCAATGTCTTGCTTTTGACACCAATGGAATCTTTACCAAGTTAGGCCTCTTCTTTGCTCGGGCTCAAGAAAGCTGCTCATGCAAGTTCATTTGGAAGCCATTAGCCAAATAAAGCTAATGGTAAAAACAAGCACCTCAATTTTGCCTGGCCCAAAAGCAGAAGCACGGAATTTCAATTCAATTCAAGACAGTATCTTCCTAAAGAAAAATTCATGCGAAACATAGATATGAAATGGAAATGTTTTAGTGTCCCGCTTTTGATGCCAATAGGATCTTTACCAAGTTAAGCCGCTTTTTACTTGGGCTCAAGAAAGCTATTCATACAAGTTAATTTGGAAGCCTTTAGCCAAATAAAGCTATTGGTAAAAACAGGCACCTCACTTTTGTCTGCGGCAAAAGCAGAATTAAGTAATTTCAATTCGATTCTAAGTAGTATTTTCCTAAAGCAAAAAAAAATCACGTAAAATATAGATATGAAATGGAAAGGTTCCAATTTCCTTTTTTTTTTTGGTACCAATGAGTCTTTACCAAGTAAAGTCGCTTCTTTTCTCGGGCTCAGAAAAGATATTAAGGCAAGTTAATTTGGAAGCCTTTAATCGAATAAAGCTATCAGCAAAAATGAGCGCCTTGGGATAAGTACACCGCTAGCGCCACAATTTGTGTATGGCGCTCATTTGAGTGCCACAATTTTTTTTTCATTCACTTGAGTACCAAATATAAGCAAAACCGATCACTTGAGTGCTACTTCTGGCAAATCATCCTACGTGGCTTTTTATTATTTTTTATTAATTTTTTTGTCACATGTGGAATTTTTTATCATTATTTTACGTTATTTTCCAATTTTCTTTTGTTTTTTTATTTTCTGGGTTTTTTACATTAGCTGGCGAGGGTCACCAGCGGGCCTCACCGACCATGAATCCGTCGCCGAGGGGCGAGGGCCCTCGCGGTCCCACCGGCCATGGCCACGAAGGCCCTCCCCCGGACCTGGCGAGGGCCATTGTGCCACCGCTCACGGTTGGCGAGGGGAGGGCGATCACGGGTTAGGGCGCAATGGCCTTCGCATGGTCCGGGCAAGGGCCTTCGCGGCCATGGCTGGCAAGGTTGCGAGGGCCTTCATGCCCTCACTCGCGGCCAGCGAGGTCGCAATGACCCTTGCCCATGGCCATCACGGCCGGCGACGAATTTGTGGCCGGCGAGGGTCATCGGTGACCCTCGACGGCCAATGTCAAAAATCAGAAAAAAAAAAATTACAGAGGAAAATAAAAAAAATTCAAAATAAATAATAAATAAATATATTCCAAAAAATATTAAAAAATTCAAAAAAATTGTGCCGGCGATGCCACGTCCGACTTTCCAGCATCCATGTAGGATTTCCAGCAAGCCAAATCACCGATGGCATTCAAGTGATTGATTTTTAAAAGTTGTGGCACTCAAGTAAGCGTAAAAAAAAGTTATGGCACTCAAAGTGAGCGTCGTATACAAGCTACGGCATTTGTAGTGTACTTACCCCTAAGCGCCTCACTTTTGTCTTGCCCAAAAGCGAAAGAAAGGAACTTCAATTCCACTCAAGGCATAATCTTCCTAAAGAAACAGCTTTCACGCAAAATATAAATGTAAAATGGAAATGTTCCAATTTCCTGTTTTTGACACCAATGAAGTCTTTACCAAGTTCAGCCCCTTCTTTTCTTGGGCACAAGAAAGTTATTCAGGCAAGTTAATTTGGAAGCCTTTAGCCAAATAGAACTATTAGCAAAAACAGGTACCTCATTTTTGTCTGGCCCAAAAGTATAACTCGGGAATTTCGAATCGATTCAAGGCATAATCTTCTTAAAGAAAATGCTTTCACGCAAAATATAGATGTAAAATGGAAATGTTCAAATTTTCATCCTTCGACACAAATGGAATCTTTACCAAGTTAAGCCACCTCTTTTCTCAGGCACAAGAAAGCTATTCAGGCAAGCTAATTTGCAAGCCTTTAGCCAAACAAACCTAGTGGCAAAAAGGGGCCCCTCACGTTTTTCTCAGGCCCATATGTGCTTGTTTCCTGGGAGCATGCGCCTTTGTCGTTCAATATCCTCGCCACATTAATATAACATATATAAGAGTTTGCTCCTCATCTTCTGATCCTGTTATCAAGACTTATTAGGAGCACTCTAGAAATCAGATTCTGAATCCATTGGACCGAAATGGACCCAACACCTCCCCAAAAAAGCCTAACTTTAGCGTAAGAAAATATCAAATGTCGTCTCTTAACTTGAATTAATGGAATGATTAAATTGAATATTTTCCTATGGTTCAGGGACTAAGTTGAACATGTTCTAAAAATTCAATGACCACATTGAATAAATTGAAAGTTCAGAGATCGCATTGCATATTGGGCTAAAGTTTATGGACCACATTGGTCAAATTAAAAGTTCAGAGATCATATTGACATTGGATCAAAGTTCGGAGACCATTTGTGTCATTATCCCAAATTAATTATCATACTTTTTCATTAGTTTAAATATCACGAAAAACCTTGCTCGGGACAATTTGTCAAGAAATAAAGTGTAAACGTGGAAGGCTAGCTCTTCGGTACTTGGATGAAGAAATAGTGAAGGTCATATTAATCCGGAAAATTACCAAAAAAATCCTAAACCTATTGCAATTATGTAAATTCAGTCCTAAAATTTTTTTTCTAATTAAGTTTTAAACATTTTGCATTTGTGGCAATTTAGTCCATTTGATCGGTCGGCGCCGAGTGGCGTCATCCAAGACTTGCCCTGCGACCGCGCCTTGTGATGGTTTAACAATGCATCCGCCATGGGACATTTCATGTTCTTCTCTAGAGGAATTAGTAAATTCACAGACCTTGAGATGTAGATGAGAGATCGAATTATTAGGTTCGCGAAGCGAGGCCAAGGGCGAAGGTGGCCATGGCCTCGCCGGTCGCAAGCAAGGCCACCTCACCCGCGATTGCAATGGCCTGGCCGAGTGGCCAGCGAGGGTCGCTGGAGCTCGCCGGCCTGTAGGACTTTTTTGGTAATTTTCTCCATGTTAATCAATCAACTATATATTTTTGATTATATGTTACATTTGATTCATTGCGTCAATTAAAATGGTTCGGATATTCGACCACGCCACGGTCCTTTTCAGCCTTATCAGAATTTAGAATACAAAAACAAAGTCCCAAAAATTTCTTTATGTGCAACCATATCCAAGTCGATCATTAATTCAAGTTAGAAACTATAAACTAGCGATACGAGTCGAGAACTACTGGCATTAAGCCCACTTGGGATTTTGCCGCAGAACTTGTCACTCTCGATGGTCCGTATCTTTTTTGTTCAACATCGAATGTCATGGTACATTTTTACTTAATTAACTACGAGTTATCCTTTTTGGAAATAGCACTTGCACAGCTAAATTTTTGCTGTAACTACATAAACATCCGGATAGATTTCACGAACTTATAGGGACTACTTGGGAAAATCATTACTTTCACATGCAAGAGCATCTTGAACTCTGGTATCATATTGATTTGATGAAGACAGGCTCTTACTTGAATATTAAACTGCGAAATTGGACCTAGCAGTTTAATTGGTCCAAAGTTTGATTTCTATACCAAGGAAACCCTTAAAAAAATATAATCTCGATAAATCTCCCTATTACAATACGGATATATGTAGAGGTACGTTTAATTGTACTTGGATGCACTTATTGTACGGATATTAATTTAATCCTAAACCTTTTTATAATTTGTCAATTTAGTTCTCCGGGCCAATTTGGGCCGAAAAAATGGAAACAAGTTGTCCCACTTGGCACCGCCAAGATTGACGCGGACAACATCTTCTTTTTTAAATAATTTGTCTAAGTTATATACATATTTTTCTGTCTTATCTTACCTTTTTATTTTATTTTATTTTTCTTATTCCAATGTGACCTGTGAGGCGGCCCTTGCCAGCCGGAGTGAGAAAAAAAAAGAAAGAAAAAAACTTAGAAAATAATAAAAATTGACCCTTGATCAAAATTGGTCGAAGGATTATATTGACAATTTATTAAGATATTGCTAAAAATTTTCCATGCCAGCCGTGTCTCGTAGAACGGTCGGCATCCATATCGGCGATTTCTGATAAAATTGGTCGGATTGACTGAATTGGCACAAATGCAAGATGTTTAAGACTGAACTGGCACAATTGCAATAGATATAAGAATTTTTTGGTAATTTTTTCCCTTGTCTATTAACACGTGAAAATTCTACAATAATGCCAAAAGAGAGTTGGGTGATATTTGATTCTAAAGCATCAAAAACTGCATTTAGGGCCAGTGAGGAATTTACAAAATAATGAGATACACTCCGTCAAATATATTTCCAAGATAAATTATTTGGAGCGGTATCGATCGTGTGCCGCGCAAACCTAGAAGATATGACCAAAAAAAATAAATGTAAATGTGAAAGTCCCTGGGAGAAGAGACGTATACTTTGAAGAATACCAAAAAGCAGATTCACAATTTGTTTATGCAGGCAAGGGTAAGCTTGAGTAATTTTCCCGGCATGTGTGTTTTCTCTTACCATTAAAAATTTTAAAAAGAAATATAAAATTTCGATTAGTTTCGTGAGCCTATCGAGTTAAGTATTTTCAGGGCCTGCTTGACAAGATACTCGAGTAGTTCAAGCTCGAGCTTGATTCAAAATTAGGCAGTTTCATCTCAAGTAATTGTCAAGTCGTGTCCAAGCTACAGGAGGGCCTAGTTTTCTTAAAAAGCACTAAATTTAGCTCGGATCTCAATTTTGGCTAAACTTTAGCTCGTAAAGCATTTTTCTTTTAATCTAAAAAAAGCACAACTTTCTGTCGGTGCCCAAATCAGCCCTATTTAACGTGATGGTTAAATTCAGAATCAAATGGTTTGTGTCCAAATTTCTTGCAAGCATAATCACGGCATAAGCGTGTGGTATGTTACTATGATTATCCTATCTGCCCTTGTTGCTGTCGCTTTTTTGCTCGGCTGCTGGTTGGATTTGGGTAATGAAACACAATGCATAATGGAGGTTGGTGGTCAAAGGTGGTCCGTAAAAAGAAAACTCTGAATGGAGTTGGTCAAATATTAACACAGAGGAATGTCTTATCTACCCTTTTCCTGAAAGATGAGTCCTAGAAGATGTCCCGGATTGTAGCATCAGAATTGACAAGGACTCGTTATCTAGTAATGACCGCAGCTTAGATTTTTTTTTTTTTTTATCGTAAGTGTTGCGAGATCGGGTCCGAGGGGTGTTCTCTCATTCTCGACGTAGAGGCCGATGTCTTACATTTACGGCAGGGTCCAGGGTCCTCGGAAATGACCCGAGCTCTGCCTCATTGTCATTTGGATGTAGCATCCGGACTCATGCAGGGTCCGCTATAACGCTCAGCATGAGTGACGTCGAGAGATCTACCGATTGTTTCTGCAAGTCTCAATACCCCGCGAAGGTAGTTCTGGGCGTGTATATAGCCACATTCCTGGAGATGGGACCAGTGCAGCTGTGAAAGTTCTGAAAGAGGGTGGCCAGGAATTTTTAGCCGAAGTCGAGATGTTTTAGCCAGCTACATCACAGGAATCTTGTCAAGCTGATTGGTATATGTGTGGAGGAACATGACCGCTGCCTTCTTTACGAACTTATTCCCAATGGCAGCGGGGAACCTCATTTGCACGGTAGGTCTAGCGTACATTTTACCTAACTTGGTCGTCTTGTCACAATATCAAAGACATCTCCACATGCCGATTGCATCCAGGTATGTCGATCCTCCTCCTCGCTTCACTGTCCTGCCAGGTGCTTGGCGTCCTGGCGCTATTCTATTCACCAAAAAATTGCTGGGATCATGGAGAGACCCGAAAGAGGCTAAAGTCCTGGTGAGGCTGGAGTGCAGGATTTTGATGGCTATGTTTCTGATGGAGGTGGTGGTGTTGGTCAGTTGCTAGGTGATCAGTTAGGAAGGGGTGATGTGGTGGACAAGAAGCGGAGCATGAGGATCACGAAAGTGCAGGAGGAATCGACAGCGGACGCGGCTAAGATGGCGGAGGTCGAGGCCAAAGAGTTGGAAGAGAGAATGAGGTGAACCCTATTGAATGTTAGTGCCCATTTTGCCAATACTCTGAAAAATTGGGTTCACCTTAATAAGATAACGAGCAATGAAGCATACAAATAAGACAATCGAGACAAGGCGGGCGCTTGGCAGCATACAATGAACTATAGCGCAAGTATTGCTGATTTCACACTTCAGAAGTCTTAATACATGAGCTACATTTCACACACAGTAACAAATACGAATATAATTACATAACCAATGTTCTTGTCCAATAATAATAGAGATTACTTCCAAAGCTTCAGGGGACGGTAGAGGCGAGGCCAGTAGGTGGATTCAACCATTTCAACGTACAAGGGCAGCTGTAAGATTGAGAACATTACGATAGGGACGGCAGCCAGCAAAGCAACTGGGATGTAAATCCACCTCCATTGTTCGCTCAGGACGATCATAAGAGCAGAACTAAATGCCACCAGCATAAAAGCCAATGAGAGGAATAGAAAAGTGAGGCCCAGTGTCATGTCTCTCGGCAGTGAGAAGAGGAAATCTTCAATTGCGTAGCATGAAGTTAGGACAACCAAGAACATCAACGTGGCGGCGACAGAGGAAAACAGAGCAAGAGAGTTTGCAACTGTGAATGCCATGAATGAGTTGTTCTTCAGAAGTATCGGGATCCCCATATTGTTGTCGTTGCCTCCAGGTACCATAAAAGCTGCAGCGAAAGCTATCGTAACAATGAGAGTCCCAACGAGGCTACAAGAGGATGATGTATCCTTCATCCATTGCCTTGCGTCCTTAAGTAACTCTTGCCGTTGTTGTACAAAAACTTCCCAATATGTGCTCTTGTCTTCTTGATATTTCATCCAATTAAGAGAAGGAAAGGTACTATCATCCACTACCTTAAGAAAAATAAAGAACGCCTATTAATGTTAATTGACATTATAGAGCATAAAAGGGAGGCAAACGAGCAAAGAGAACTGACTTGAAACCACTGAAGTTCCCTCTGCAGAAGAAAAGCTGCTCCAGAAACATCCAAGGATACACATTTTGATGACCATTCGGTTACAGCCATCATTAGATCAAGGTTGATCAAAGCATCTTCAGCAATATATCGAATGCGGTTGTGCGTCCTCACTAGTCTAAACAACTCAACATGCCGTCCCTTCACAACTTTTTTTATCAGTTCTTTTGCGAAATTGTCATCCCACATCAACTCCGGAAAACTTTTAAGACATAAGTCCACAAATTCAAAGATTCCGCGTGATGCAGCGTCAAGGACAACGCCTGAAGTTAATAGAAATTCAAGCATTTTGGGCGTTCCCATATTACTCTTCATCTCCATAAGAGCTAGTTTTGCAATCTCAAGCAAGCAATGGTGCCTCAACTTCAATTCTCCACACCTTTTGATGACAGGTACTGCACGTAACATCAGATAGGTAATTTTACTAATGATGAAGAATAAAAAGGTTAAAAAGGTTTCACATATACAGTATGTGGAAAATGATGGATTTAAGTCATTAATCGAGAAAACAAACTTGATAGGGCTTTGAAAAAGTTAAAATGCATGAATCATAGAACAGATGGATCTATCGATGAGCACACATGATGTCTTAAGAGAAAAAAGATTTTTTCTTCTTCTAAGAAAAGGATAAATTCAGCAATGGATCGATAAACCTGCCTTCGATTGAATATTTTTACGGGTTCACCTAATGGATGCTTATAGCGTAAACCTTGAATTAAACTAATTAGAATCAAGTCGTATGTTAATAACAATGATCTCAAAGGGATATACTGAAAGTATCAATATACACTTTTAATTAGAGATCTCTACCCATGTGCTTTATCCATATATAAAATAGCACCTTTGTGTACCTGATTTTGTGACAAGATTCCATACTGATTTCTTGAACCGATTAAGTGCTAGTAGTGCTACACCACGGAGAGAAGAGACGAATTATGTTAGCAAATCAAGAAGTAGTGATGAAATTAAAAGATAGTATCACAAACGTTAAATGAAAATAGCACATGTAATTGAATTTAATAATGCTTGAACATGTTAGAAAACAACTCTGGATCAATCAGCCTCTATGGCTTGCAATCCAAATCTACAATTCTCAACAGTTCTTCTTGGCAATTTTGACATTGAGTAAGACTTATCAACCAACTTTGCAAATTTTATATTAGAGATTGGTTGGTGACATACATGGTGGTTTAGTTATTAATTTGTACCGATAGATGCAGTCCCTGTCCCTTAACATTGTTCTTAATGAATGATTTTTTTTTTTTTGTCGTGTTGTTAGTGCATCCACTAAGCAGATCAACAAAAATACCTCGAGCCATCTTCGTGTCTTTGGAGTTGTCAAACACTGTATCGACCAACCATAGAGGGATACCTAAAAAATGGTAACAAATAGAGTGAACACCACGGGAATAGAGTTGCTCGAATTGTACATATCTAACATAAGAAGCGCCACATGTACCTACAATTGTAAATAGCTTTTTGCCAAAAATTGAGTTTAGCTCCACTATGGAAGTAAGGAGTCAGTGTCGCGAGCAATTCGAGATAGGTAACATCTTTGGGGTCTTCTCCGGGGTCTCCCAAAGTGCCGGGGTATTTGCGAGCTAAATACAAGAGTATGTCTTTTGGGACACAAACAAAAAAGTTAATTCAGGTGAACAACGAAGATAATGAGATAAGATGAGCAAGTGTGAAATGCTACCCAAATGGCCAGAAAGAACAAGTTTGGGACAGGTAGTTTGACATGGTTTTGTACGCTTGACCAGGTACCAGATAACCTCCTTCTGCGTAGGAGAAAACGTGAATGCAAGGTCCAACGCATCAGCTATAATTTTTTCCTTATCTTCAGGATCATACTCAACTTCGTCTGCTAATGCCTTTACTATCCTTATTCTTCCCCCTCGAGCAGCAAAGCAGAGGGCCCGACTAGGATTGTGATATTTAGGAAAGTGCTTGATCAGATTCTCAACCAACTGATCTTGTTCGCCCATAATCGCAACTTCGAGCACAGTAAAGCCCTGACTTTCAGTGGTCATAACATGGGCTGTCATTGCTGCAATGTCTTCATTGAGGAGTTTCTCGGTAGTTTTCCAATCACCTTTCCACGCGGCCTCAAACAATGATCGATAGTTCTCAATTACCTTCGCTCTTGGCAGGACTGCAAAAATTGAACACCAAAAATCCTTAGGCTTTCACACTTCTTGATTTTTAGGTCTAAGTGTAACCATTGCCCTTCCTCAAAGTTCCCATGAAACTCGGATGCCATTGAAGAGGCAGTGATTTACTTAACAGACCTTTTTCACCTTCCTTTACTCTTTGCAAGTGAAAAAAAGAATTTTTTTATTTGGGCTGTCTTGATTATAATCCAAGAAGTAATTCGCATTTTAAGAATGACGAGAAGATTATATTTGAATTTATATATCAGCATGATGGCTTGACTGTGAAATTTATATACTCTATGCATATATACGTAGTCTCTCTTTCTTACATGTTATAGAGTCAGGGCTTGCATTGATTTATTTCGCTCGTGCTTGTACTCTATTCGTCGAATTCCATCTTCTAACAATTTGTATGCCAATAAATTTAAAATGCTTTTGATTAAATAAAGTCAATGTGTGGAAACACCCGATTTATGAAGCACGAAAGTTGTGAGATCAAAGTGACAAACCTTTATTTGATCGTCTCATGCGCAGTTGCTCCACCCACCTGCGACTGTCTTCCACAAGATTTACCATGCCTTCTGAACTTCCTTCTACATGAACCTCTTTGTTACCAAAAAGAGAAATGAAAATAAATAACCATAGGAAAATTAGTTAGACTTTGTATGGTCTAGATCATCCACCCATGACTTGTATCATGCTCATTCGTGCCGTGAAATCTTTTGTATTGAACTTAGATGATAAAACTTTTTAAGAAAGAAAACTCGAATTTTAAATTTAACCGAGATTATGAGGTTTTTTTTTTTTCAATGATAGGTAATGTATCACGAACTAGTTTTGTGGGACCTTTGAACTTTCATATCTTGGACAGTTTGTTTATTCGTTAGTTTTTCTTGTAGTTGCCACTGATCTTATCGGCGGGATCATTCATAAATTACGACCGCGTTCTTTTAATCTTTGTAAGTAAAAAAGTATTTCTTGTCGGACTTTCTCAATTATATTTCAAGATATTATTCAGACATAAAAAATTATAATAAGATTAAATGAAATATTTATATGCCACAATTCGATAATGCTGTAAAACTCAAAATGTTTCATTAAAAAAACTCAAAATGAATGAAACGCAAGATTTAAGAAAAACGGAAATTTAATTTTCAAAGCGACTAACCTCCAGCTGTTTTGCGACCGTCTTGGGAGGCTCCACTTGCCATGGCTTTCGAACTCCCTTCTTTGTGAAACTCTTTGTTACCAAGAAGAGAAATGAACATAAATAACATTAAAAAAAAATTAATTACAACTTGTATGCTTTAAAAAAAAAAAAAAACTTGTACGCTTTAGACCATGTGTAGATGACTAGTGTTAGACTCATTCATTGTATGGATTTTCTGCATTAAACTCAGATAGTAAACTTTTAAACAAAGGAATTAATGTCAAACTTAACAGAGATCATGAGTTTAATTCTTCTTGTTGTGAAAATCATGAAGATCTAAGATTATTTAATTATGAATTTCCGCAGAGTAGAATCATATGAATTCTAACAGCATCGTCATCCAAAGCCATAAGGGAACATGTACCTGGTCGTGGCTCTGCAGGATTTGACTTCCTTAGTTTTTTGCTTATTTGCTGCCCCATTGGGTTCCTCTCCTCGTTGCAGTCTTTCAACAACAAAAAAAATGGAGAATGCAAAAATGAGTATGATATTCAATTATCGAAGTGTTTTTATCTACCTAGACGAGTTCGCTCGTTCCTATTTATACACAAGCACCTCCCCTAACGTAAAGGTGAGCCCTTACATCTAGAGCAAGTAAAGCACATCCTTTCTTTTTTTATTTTTATTTTTTAACTTTATAGCAGTTGGATTACTCGAGTGTAAAATGGATTGTCGCCCAGATTATCGACTAGACATGTACAAGCTGCCAAGGAGGCTCAAGCTTGGGTGCCACAAATCAGGAAAATTACCAAAAGAGTTCTAAACCTATTCTACTTATGCCATTTTAGTCTTAAACCTTTCAATTGTGCAAATTCAATCCTAAACATTTTGACAACTTACCAATTATGTCCTAAACCTTTTAATTATGCCAATTTAGTCCTAAACTTTTAGAAATATTGTCAATTTAGTCCTAAATATTTTGAAAATTTTCCATTTTAGTCTTAAACTTATTATTTAAGTAATTTACCGGAAGGACTAAATTGATAATTCGTGAAAAGGTTTAGGACTAGCTTGGCAAATTATTAAAAGATTTATGACCAAATTAGCATAATTAAAAGGTTTAGGACTGAATTGACAAGTTATCAAAAGGTTTAGGATTAAATTAGCACAATTAAAAGGTTTATGGCTGAATCGGTACAAGTGTAATAGGTTTAGGACTTTTTGGACAATTTCCCCCTCATTCCTATGAAAAACTCTTATTTTTCGCTCACCAAACATATTTTTGAGAAAATGGGGGTTTTTTTTTCCAAATTAATTTTTTTTTAAAAAAAATATATTTACAAAAAAAAATTTTAAAAATAAATATGTACAAATTTGGGCCTCGCTCAGCGGTTGAGGTGCCGAGTGACGCCCGTTCGGCCTAGCCCCTCGCTCGGCGGTTGGGCTGCCGAGCAGCCTTTACTCGGCAGCCCCATTGTCGAGCAAGGCCCATCTTGGGCCTTTTTTTTGTATTTTTTTAATTATTGATACTTATAATATTATAATTTTTTTCTTGTGAAGCTTCTCTTTATAACATAATTAGCAATAATTAATGTAAAAATTTATTAAGATCTATAATTAATAAATAATGTTGTAATTATGTAATTAATTAAAAATATTCATAAAATAAAATTGATAAGATATATGAAAAAATGAGATTTTCATAATACATTCATCTATTAGAGAGGCAGAAATCCAACTTGAAGGTAAAACGGTGATGTGTCAAGAATCGGCGAATCGAGTCGACGACATCGGATCGGGCTCAAATTCGGTCGGTTGAAGCCAAACGGCGTCCTAATCAATATGCACTGCCGTTGGCGGTGACGAACGATGGATTTTTGCGATTCGGGATCGTCTAGATGGGTTTTCCTATTTTTTTAGTATTTTCGGGATTTATTAAAGAGAAATGTTTGTAATTTTGGATTTTGATATTTAAAATCCTACTAGGGCTAGGTTTAGGGTTAACACCCTATAAAAGGTGTTATTATAACATTTTTTAGGACGATGATTATTATTGAATTTTGAGATTTTTCTCTTTAATAAATTTCGAAAATACTAAAAAAATAGGAAAACTCATCTTGATCATCTTGAATCGCAAAAATCCATCGTTCATCACCGCTTATGGCGGTGAATATTGATTAGGACGCCGTTTCGCTTCAGCCGATCGAATTTGAGCCCAATCCAATGTCGTCGACCCGATCCACCGGTTCTTGACACATCACCGTTTCGCCTTCCGGTTGGATTTCTGCCTCTCCAATAGATGAATATATTATGAAAATATCATTTTTATATATATTACCAATTTTATTTTATGAATATTTTTAATTAATTACATAATTACAACATTATTTATTAATTATAGTTCTTAATAAATTTTTACATTAATTATTGCTAATTATGTTATAAAGATAAGCTTCAAAAGAAAAAAATTATAATATTATAAGTATCAATAATTTAAAAAAAAAAGTCCGGTATGGGCTTGCACGGCAATGGGGCTGCCGAGCAAGGGCCGCTCAGCACCTCAACCGCCGAGCGAGACCCAAATTTGTAAATATTTATTTTTAAAAAATATTTTTGTAAATATTTAAAAAAAAATTAATTTAGAAAAAAACCCGAAAAGGGAAGATGAGAACCGTACACATTTTTTATTAGAATATTTTCACAAGCCAAATGCACCATAAAGGTATTTAGACAAGTTTATTTGCAAGCCTTTAGACGAATAAAGCTATCAGCGAGAACAAACCCTTACTTTCGTCTAGACCAAAGCATAAGAAACTTCGATTCAATTGAAGGCAGAATCTTTCTAAAGAAAAAGCTTTCACACAAGATACATATATGAAATGAGAAAAAGCGTTTCGCTTCAGCCGACCGAATTTGAGCCCAATCTGATGTCATCGATCCGATCCTGCCGTTTTTGACATATCACCGTTTCGCCTTCCGGTTGGATTTCTACCTCTCCAATAGATGAATATATTATGAAAATATCATTTTTTTACATATCTTACCAATTTTATTTTATGAATATTTTTAATTAATTACATAATTACAACATTATTTTTTAATTATAGATCTTAATAAATTTTTACATTAATTATTGCTAATTATGTTATAAAGATAAGCTTCACAAGAAAAAATTTATAATATTATAAGTATCAATAATTTAAAAAAAAAAGTCTAGTATGGGCTTGCTCGGCAATGGGGTCGCCGAGCAAGGGCTACTCAACACCTCAACCGCCGAGCGAGGCCCAAATTTGTAAATATTTATTTTTTAAAAATATTTTTGTAAATATTTAAAAAAAATTAATTTAGAAAAAAACCCGAAAAGGGAAGATGAGAACAGTACACATTTTTTATTAGAATATTTTCACAAGCCAAATGCACCATAAAGGTATTCAGACAAGTTTATTTGCAAGCCTTTAGACGAATAAAGCTATCGGCGAGAACAAGCCCTTACTTTCGTCTAGACCAAAGCATAAGAAACTTCGATTCAATTGAAGGCAAAATCTTTCTAAAGAAAAAGCTTTCACACAAGATACATATATGAAATGAGAAAAAGCGTTTCGCTTCAGCTGACCGAATTTGAGCCCAATCCAATGTCGTCGACCCGATCCGCCGGTTCTTGACACATCACCGTTTCGCCTTCCGGTTGGATTTCTGCCTCTCCAATAGATGAATATATTATGAAAATATCATTTTTTTTATATATATTACCAATTTTATTTTATGAATATTTTTAATTAATTACATAATTACAACATTATTTATTAATTATAGATCTTAATAAATTTTTACATTAAGTATTGCTAATTATGTTATAAAGAGAAGCTTCACAAGAAAAAATTATAATATTATAAGTATCAATGATTTAAAAAAAAACACGGTATGGGCTTGCTCGGCAATGGGGGTGCCGAGCAAGGGTGCCTCGGCACCTCAACCGCAGAGTGAGGCCCAAATTTGTAAATATTTATTTTTAAAAAATATTTTTGTAAATATTTTAAAAAAATTAATTTGGAAAAAAACCCGAAAATGGAAGATGAGAACAGTACACATTTTTTTATTAGAATATTTTCACAAGCCAAATGCACCATAAAGGTATTCAGACAAGTTTATTTGCAAGCCTTTAGACGAATAAAGCTATCAGCAAGAACAAGCCCTTACTTTCGTCTAGACCAAAGCACAAGAAACTTCGATTCAATTGGAGGTAGAATCTTTCTAAAGAAAAAGCTTTCACGCAAAATACATATATGAAATGAGAAAATGGCACTAGAATTGTCAAAACTTTCATACAGTACTCACTTTGTGCCTAAAATTTTCAAGCAATCACTTCTATGCCACTTTGCTGAGGAAAAAAAATCATCATTTCAGTGCCATTGCCAATTTAGATTGCTAGAAATCTGATGCGGCTTAAATTTCCAAACCGCGTGGCTCGTCGACAAAAGCAAGTCATCAAATATAGTGAAAAACGACATGCTTTTAGCTATTTGTTTGCCCCAAATTAAGGACTTAGGGCAGAATCCCAAATCTTCAAACCCTAACCCTAAATTTAGGACTTAGGGAAAAATTAAAGTCGTATTCAGTGTTTTAAGTGGCTCGAATTAGTCTTCTTTACCATGCTTGCTTGCTCTTGGAAGCCATTGAGGCAACAATACGGAAATGGCCATCGCTTCCTGCAACGCTAACGACCTCAATTCAGCGAATGTGGCGACTGTGAAACTTGTGTCTTTCTTAGGAAACTTTTCATTCGTCGGTGGCCAAATCCGTCAAGTTGGAGTTTGTTGGTGTCCTAGTTTTAGCCATGGCTATGGCAAAGAAAACAAGAGGTTGAAGAAGAGGTTCAAACGTGTCGCTTTGGACTCCCAATCGCTACGTCATTTCATCCATTTTCCACTCTGGACTTGTTTTCTTTAGCAAAGAACCCACACTGAACTTAAAAAATTCATTAGATTAATACCATTAAGAACCCCAAATTGATAGGGCAATGACAAATTTACTCAAAATTAATTTTTGGATCATCAAAAAATCCAAACTGGTATACCTGTAATAGATTTGCCCCAAATAGATAAAGATTTTCATAGGAACTTGCCATATCAATTGAGTTATTGCCATGTATTATCAAGCTCGGTAATTTCTCGGTAAAATTTGACGTTAGATAAATATGTCACGAGTGCACTGGTTTGAGGGTTTTTTGTGGCCCAAAATTTAGTTTTGGATAAGTTCGTCACGGGTGTACTGGTTTGAAGTTTTTCGTTAAATTAACCAAAATTCACTAAAAAAATCACCTAGTATTCTTTTCTGGAAAATGTTGCCGAAGACATTTAAGATGTGGCTCTCAATTGATAGCTCAAAAAGTTTTGAAATTGAAATCGCTGACTTACAAAAGTTGTGACATTTTTAGCATCATCTTCCCAATATAAATGCATATTTTCCAATTTCCTGTTTTTGTTTAAAAAAATTTCAATGAAAATATACATTTGGCAGAAATTTGGTTGTCGTGTTGTAAAAACTTGAACTTTAAAATGAAAACGACCAAAATTGAAATTGTTTCACCAAAGAAGTTTTTTTTATTATTGTCATTCCAAAGGAAAGCTCTTATTTTCCACTCTTCAAACAAATTTTCATGAAAATGAAAGATGAAAACAGAAAATAGTTTTATCAGAACATTTTCGTGAACCAAATGAACCCTAAACCTATTAGGCAATTTAATTTGCAAGCCTTTTTGGCCGATTGAAGCTGTTCGTGAAAAAGGGCACCTCACTTTTGTCTGGCCCAAAAGCACAAGGAACTTCAATTAGATTCAAGGTAGAATCTTTTTTAAGAAAATTTTTTAAAGCAATATATAGCTAAAAAATGGAAAAAATTCAATTTCCTGTTTTCGTTTCCAAAATTATCAATAAAAATACTTTTGGTAAAAATTCCAATTACTATGTTTGAAAATTTGTACTTTAAAACATAAAACGGCAAGAAGTGACATTATTTTGTACAAGGATTGTTTTAAAAATACTACATCAAACATGTTTTTATAACTGGGTTAATATTAAGAAAAATCTCAAACTGGTACAATTGTGATAAATTTACCTATTTTGATTGCCATGTCTTAGAAAATTTGAAACTTAAAACTTAAAACGGCCATAATTGACATTATTTTGTACAAAAATTGCTTTAAAAAGGATTAATACCACGAAAAACCCTAAACCGGTACATCCGTGACAAATTTACCTGAATTTTTTTTTTTGTATGTAAACCCCAAATTATTTTTTTACCACAAAAAATCCCAAATTGGTATACTTGTGACAAATTTACCCCAAACTGGTACATCTATGACAAATTTAACATCCGTTAGTTTTCGTTAAATTTAACAGTCAAATTACTTAGTTAGATGGCACGTGGCTGTTCATATGTGTACTAGTTTATGATTTTTAACCTTTGTTTGTCATAGGTGTATCAATTTGAGATTTATTGTGGTATTAACCCAATTTAAAAAAGGGTGAATGTGACAACTGTACCAGTTTGGCATTTTTCATGATAAAAAAAATTGGTTTAGGATAAATTTATCATAGGTGTACCAGTTTGGGATTTTTTGTGGCATTAACCATTTCAAAAATTACACAAAATATGATTTTTAAATTTTCATTCCTATTGAAAACTCTTATTTTTCGTTCACCAAACATATTTTCAAGAAAAAGGAGGATGAAAGCAAAAAACAATTTTCATTAGAACATTTTCGTGGATCAAATGTACCCTAAAGCTATTCGGGCAAGTTATTTGGCAAGCCTTTAACCGATTAAAGCTATCAGAAAAAACGGGCACCTCACTTTTGTCTTTCTCTAAAGCACTAGCAAGGATTCCATTCGATTTGAGGAAAAACCTTTTTAAAGGAAAAGTTTTCAGGCAATACATAAATGCTTAATAGAAATTTTCCAATATCCTTTTCTTAAATTCATTATTGTCAACGAAAATACGTTTGGTAGAAATTTTCATTGCCTTGTTTTGAAAATGAAACCCTAAAATTGAAAACAGCCAAAGTAAACATTATTTTGTACAAGCCTTCCTTTTAGAAAGAAGGCTTAAGACCACGAAAAATTTCAAACTAGTACACATGTGATAAATTTATCTCAAAATCTTTTTTGATCACAAAAAATCTCGAACCGGTATGCTTGTGACAAATTTATCCCAAACTAATTTTTTTTACCATAAAAAACTCCAAACCAGTACACATATGACAAATTTATCCTCCATTAGTTTTCGTTAAATTAGATTAGTACCACAAAAAATCATAAATTGATACACTTGTGATAAATAGAAGGTAAAAATCTCAAATGTGTATACCTGACAATTGCCACGTGTCATCTAACTTGGCAATTTGATGATAAAATTTAATGAAAACTAACATAGGGTAAGTTTATCACATGTGTATCAGTTTAGGATAAATTTATCAAAGGTGTACCAATTTGGATTTTTTTGTGGTTAAAAAAAAATTTAAGTTAAATTTGCCAAAGATGTACTAGTTTGAAGTTTTTCATGGTATCCATCCTAAAAAGAAACTACATCAAACAACTTTCTATAATGTTTTCATTCCCAGCTGCATTTGGTTGTCCGAATTTCAAACCAAGAAAGAATTGGATAAGATATGATATGAAATTCTGAGATTTTGCCAATCATAATCACTATTTTGGTGAATCGTAGTAATAGAGTATGAATATTATCATATCATGTCTATTATTTGATATTTACAACATATCGATATAAATGAATTTGAAAATGCACAAACGAAGACTATAAGAATCTCTCATAATTCACTGCTCAATCTAGGAAGAGAAAGAAAATAGAATCATTCACCTTTGCAACTATGAAAAGTTTTTGCTCTCTCGCTACTTTCTTTTTTTTTAACTTCAACATGAACCACAAAGCTATGGGGGAGAATGAGTTTTGACCCTCAATATGCTTTCATATACTTTTGAAATGAACTAAAAAGCTAAGAAAGACAAAAAGTTTCGACTCTCTTGCCGTTTTTGGAGAGTTTTGTCATGAACTAAAAAAATACAAAGGAGTCATGACATTTCAAAGAATTAGAGATACAGAGGAGAAGGTCATTCTTCGAGAATTAGAAAGATCATTTTCAAATTTGAACATGTTCACTTAAAATCTGGGTTCCGCAACTTCGTTTTTTTAGTTCTTTTTAAAAAAAAGTAAGTATTTTTTATCATTATTTTTATTCCTTTCCATCATTTCTTGGTCAATTTTTTTTTAAATAATAAGCTATACTATTATACTTAAAAATTGATTGATATAGATACTAGGTGTATAGATTATAAAGTAGAAAGAAATTAAGTATATAAATAAAAATTAAATAAAAGAGGATTTTTTTTGTTATTTTGAGTTTTCTTTTTAACATAGAATACAAATATAATTTAAATTTAATTATTATTTAGTTTTATTATTTAAGAAGTTTGCTATTTAGAAAAGTAGTTTTTACACCATAAACAGAAAAAATCATATCCACCTTTATCCCACCTCTCCTAATGAATAATTTTATCCATGCTATATCCCATTTATATCCTACTCTATCATATCCTGGGTGTAAACCAAACACAGAATATGATAAATTTTATCATATCTTGACTTTTATCCCGACTACCAAACACAACCTTATTTTTTACTCACCAAAGATATTTCGAGAAAACGGAAGATGAAAACAGAAAACAATTTTCAACAAAACATTTTTGTGAACCAGATCCATCTTAAAAATATGCAAGGAAGTCTTTTTTTTTCTTGTCTAATTCGAGCAGTTTTTTGTCAAAATTCAAGCAACTTAAGTTGCAAGCCTTTGGCAGACAAAGCTATCGGCAAAAATAGTCACCTCACTTTTTTCTGGATCAAAATCATAAGTATAGAACTTCAATTGAATTTTCAAGGTAGAATATTTCCAAAGAAAAAGCTTTCACACAATATATAAATATAAAATGAAAATTTTCCAATTTCCTATTTTCATTGTCAAATTGTCAATGAAAGTACGTTTGGTAGAAATTCTGATTGCCGTGTCTTGAAAATTTGAAACTTAAAGCGGCCATAATTGACATATTTTGTACAAAAATTGCTTTAACAAATTACACGAAACATGTTTTTAAAATTTTCATTCTGACTGAAAACTCTCCTTTTTCGTTTGCCAAACATATTTTCAAGAAAAAGGATGATGAAAATAGAAAAAAATCTTCATTAGAACATTTTTCGTAAATCACATGTACCCTAAAGCTATTCGTGCAAGTTAGTTGGCAAGTCTTTAACTGAATACAGCTATCAGCAAAAAGGGGCATCTCACTTTTGTCTTGCCCTAAAGCACAAGCAAGGAACTTCAGTTCGATTTGAGGCAAAACCTTTCTAAGAAAAAGCGTTCACGCAATATATAAATGAGTAATGGAAATTTTTCAATATCCTTTTCTTCAATTCCAATATTGTCAATGAATACACGTTTGGCAGATATTTTCATTGCCATGTTCTGAAAATTTGAACTGTAAAATTGAGAGCAGCCAAAATTAATATTATTTTGTGCAAGGCTTGCTTTTAAAAAGAAACTACATCAAACAACTTTCTATAATTGTCATTCTCATGGAAAACTCTTATTTTTCACTCACCAAAGATAATTCAGGAAAACGAAAGATGAAAACAGAAAACAGTTTTCAATAGAACATTTTCGTGAACCAAATGCATCCTGAAACTATGCAAGCAGGTCTTTTTTTTTTTTTTTGTCTAATTCAAGCAATTTTTTGTCGAAATTCAAGCAAGTTAAGTTGCAAGCCTTTGGCCGACAAAACTATCGGCAAAAACGGGCACCTCACTTTTTTTCTGGATCAGAATCACAAGTAAAGAAATTCAATTGAATTTAGGGTAGAATCTTTCTAAAGAAAAAGCTTCCATACAACATTTAAATATAATTGACATTATTTTATACAAAATTTGCTTTAAAATTTACACTAAACATGTTTTATAAATTTTCGTTCCCACTGAAAACTCTTATTTTTGGCTCACCAAACATATTTTCAAGAAAAAGGAGGATGAAAACAGAAAACAATTTTCATCAAAACATTTTCATGAATCAAATGCACCCTAAAGCTATTCAGGCAAGTTAGTAGGCAAGCCTTTAACCAAATAAAGCTATCAATAAATACGGCCACCTCACTTTGTCTTGTCCTAAAGCATAAGCAAGGAACTTCAGTTCAATTTGAGGAAAAACATTTCTAAAGGAAAAGCTTTCATGCAATATATAATTGTGTAATGGAAATTTTCCAATATCCTTTTCTTCAATTCCAATATTGTCAACAAAAACACGTTTGGTAAAATCTTTTATTGTTGCATTTTGAATATTGGAACCGTAAAATTGAAAACAGCCATTATTAACTTCAGTTGTAGAAGGCTTCCTTTTAAAAAGAAACTACATTGAACAACTTCCTATGATTTTAATGCCCATGGAAAACTCTTATTTTTCCCTCACCAAAATATTTCAGGAAAACGAAAGAAGAAAACAGAAAACAGTTTCCAACAGAACATTTTTGTGAACCAAATGCATCCTAAAACTATACAAGCAAGTCTTTTTTTTTTTTTTGTCTAATTCAGGCAATTTTTTTTTTTTTTGAAATTCAAGCAAGTTAAGTTGCAAGCCTTTGGCCAACAAAGCTATCGGCAAAAAGGGGCACCTCACTTTTTTTATGGATCAAATCACAAGTATATAGTTCAAAAAAAAAAAATCACAAGTATATATATAACTTCAATTGAATTCACGGTAGAATATTTCTAAAGAAAAAGCTCTCACGCAATATATAGATATGAAATGAAAATTTTCCAATTTCCTGTTTTCATTTTCAAATTGTCAATGAAAGTACGTTTGGTAGAAATTTTGATTGCCGTGTCTTGAAAATTTGAAACTTAAAACTTAAAATGGCCGTAATTGACATATATTTCTCTACGTATTAGAAAATCTTTTGAAGATTCAAACAATCCGAAAAAAAAGGAAAAAATGTATTGTATGGAGGGTATGAAAGCACAAGGACTTCGAGGGAAAGCAACCAGGGGGGATTGGACCGTTCACGATGACGAAAGATCAAGACCGTTGAACGCGTTGACTTCAATGTGTGTATCAGAGTAGATCTTACTTAGTGCCTTTTATCATACCTTCAAAACAAAATACCGTATCTCATGAACCCTTCAACGTTTTCCGATGAATGGCCAAGATTTGTTCTTGTGTGATTCAGTGGTCGCCAGCCCCTAAGGATGTGGTCCTCAGGGATTTGTAGAAGTGCCCTAATGATTTAATCTCGCGATATAGGAAAAGGAGGAGGAGGAACTGGATTCCCAAAATAAGGGTTGAAGAAAAGGAGTACCAGAAAGCAATCTAGAATAGCCATTCATTTGAAATAATGCTAACATTTGTCAAAATCGAAGTACGTTTTGCTTGAATAAAAGGTTATCACGTCATATTGCACATACGAAACTCATCAAATCAAACTATTAAAAGTTTAAGTTTCTTATCGTGTCTTGATTGTCGCCCGACTATTCAGTTCCTTTACATATAGCTGAAGAGAAAAAACTCTCCTTTCATTCAATGAATATCTTTTTTTTTGTACATTTACAATACTCAATCCTATCATATATATATGACATCCGATAACCCTAATTAGGGGATATACAATAGGAAGGATTCTATACTAAGAAGCATACTATACAATAAAAAACTTCCTAACAAATAGGCTAAAATAGCTCATGACCACACTCCCCCTCAAGTGGGTGCGAAGATGTCTTTGATACCCAACTTGATAAGTGAGCAATGGAATTCTCTACTTGACACAGCCTTTGTCAATATATCAGCTAACCGATCTTCAGACTTGACAAATGGTAACTGGATCACTTTTGCATCCAAATTCTCTTTGATGAAATGTCCGTCAACCTCCACATGTTTGGTTCTATCATGCTGAACTGGATTATGAGCAATGTTTATGGCTGCTTTATTATTACAGAACAATTTGATTTCCAAACCTGGTGGATACCCGAGCTCGGTTAGCAACTTCCGAAGCCATAGAAGTTCGCATAACCCATTTGCTACACCTCTGAATTCAGCTTCTGCACTAGATCGAGCTACAACCTTTTGTTTCTTACTTCTCCATGTAACAAGGTTGCCTCCCACAAATGTAAGATACCCCGATGTAGACCTCCTATCCGTCACACTTCCAGCTCAATCTGCATATGTGTAACCCTCTACTTCAAGGTGGCCATTCTTTGCAAATAGCAATCCCTTTCCTGGGGCTGATTTCAAATATCGAATGATGTGCAACACAGCACTCATATGATCCTCACTAGGTGTATGCATGAACCGACTCACCACACTTACCGTATGAGCAATATCAAGACGTGTATGTGATAAGTAAATCAATCGGCCTACTAACCTTTGGTATTTCTCTTTATTAGTAGGCGTCTGATCGTGGTACTCTCCAAGCTTACGGTTTTGTACCATAGGAGTGTCCGCGGGCTTGCAATCAAGCATGCCAACTTCAGTCAAAAGATCAAGAACATACTTCCGCTGAAACAAGTAAATCCCTTCCTTCGACCTAGCAACCTCGATTCCGAGGAAATATTTCAGACCTCCCAAGTTCTTCATCTCAAACTCCCTAGATAATAATTCCTGCAGTCTCATAATCTCCGCACTATCATTGCCTGTAATAATCATATCGTCTACATATATGATAAGAGCCGTTATTCTTCCTTAAGCACCTTTTAAGAACAAAGTATGATCTGAATTACTTTGGGAGTATCCATACCTTTTCATAGCTGAGCTAAAGCGACCGAACCATGCACGAGGGGACTGCTTCAACTCATACAATGATTTTTCCAGCTTACAAACCATGTTCGGCTGATCTGCGCATCTGTATCCAGGTGGAAGTTCCATATAGATCTCCTCCTCTAAATCTCCATGAAGGAATGCATTCTTCACATCAAATTGATGCAAAGGCCAGTCCAAGTTTGCAGCCGGAGATAACAACACTCTTATAGTATCTAACTTCGCAATCGAAGAGAATGTTTCCCGATAATCCACCCCATAAGTCCGTGTATACCATTTAGCTACCAGTCGTGCCTTATACCTCTCAATAGTGCCGTCCGCCTTATGTTTAACTGTAAACACCCACCTACATCCAACCGGCTTTTTATCCTTTGGTAGTTCCACAAGTTTCCGGGTTCGATTTTTCTCCAACGCCTCCATCTCTGCCTCCATCGCTTGAAGCCATTTCGGATCCTTCATGGCTTCTTCAACTCTATTTGGAACTTGAACTGAGGAAACCATGGACACGAAGACTTGTAGTGGTGTGGACAGCCTCTTAGCAGACACATAGTCTGCAATAGGGTATCGAGACCGACGGTTCTCTACATCCGGAGAATATCGATTCGGTGGTTTACCCCTATTATGCCTATCGGGTAGCTTATAACTAGTAAGCACATTAGTATCTTCAAAAGAATCAAGTACGGTGGAAGTACTTACCTCGGGTACATTCTCGGGAGCTTGGAGTGGTACTAAAGAGGGCGAAGAGGGCAAAGATGAGGGAGGCTGTTGTAGTTGTGAATCGGTTGACACCTGTTCGGACCCATACAATAATTCAAGTCTGCCGCACGGTTGTATGGTCCGGAGCACGTGATCGTGCGGTTGTAGATCGGTTGCCACCGCTTCTGTGCTGCCCGGCCGTGCACTTATCTCACTTCCGTGAGGCAGTAGTTCAAAAACTTCATCCTCGGAATCGTGCGGTCGTGCGCACCCATCCGTCACTCCTGCAGTCCCAATCTCCCACCAATGTCTGGTTCTACATCCAGTCTCCCCCCGAACAGGACACTGGGGGGAAGGAAAAAAGGACTCCGTCTCAATAAATGTTACATCCATGGTGACATATGTGCGCTTCCCGGCAAGATCATAGCATCGATACCCTTTCCGAGAAGGGCCATAGCCAAGAAACACACATTTGATCGCACAAGGGTCAAGTTTGGTCCGCTGATTTTTGTGAAGATGGACATAAGCAACACACCCAAACACCTTATGAGGCAATGTAAGAACCGAAGGAAGAGACACATGGGCGGCAAGCGATTGCATTGGCGTACGATAGCTCGGAATGCGAGAAGGCATGTGATTTAACAAATAAGCTGCTGTAACTACAGCAGAATCCCAAAAACGATGGGGAACATGGCCACCCTCCAACAGTGCTCGAGTGGTTTCAAGAAGATGTCGATTCTTGCGCTCAGCAACACCGTTCTGCTGAGGAGTCTGAGGGCAAGACGTTTCATGTATCAAACCATGTTCCTGAAAATAAGCTGCAAGAAGTTTACTTAAGTATTCACCACCATTATCAGACCGGAGAACCTGAAGTTTGGCCCCAAACCGAGTTTGAATCATACGGTGGAAAGTCCGAAAGATAGCTTCAGCCTCATTCTTATGTTTCATCAAATATAGCCAAGTCATACGTGTGCAATCGTCAACAAAGATGATAAACCATCGAAACCCGGATACTGTAGTAATAGGAGACGCACCCCATACATCAGAATGAATTAAGGAAAAAGGAGTGGAAACGATATTCGAACCGGGAAGAAAACAGGTACGATGGCTTTTTGCCAAAATACATGTATCACACTGAAAACTAGAGTTTGATAGACCATGAAATAACTTGGGAAATAAATGCCGTAAATACCCAAAGGATGGGTGACCTAAACGACGATGCCATAACCAAAGTTCCTTCTCTTGAGCTAACTGTCCACGAGAATGATAGGTTCGTCCAGAAGTAATTTCATCCACGAAATACAGCCCCTCCCTCTTAGTACCACGCCCAATAATCTCCTTCGTGAGAATGTCCTGAAACAGGCAAAAATCGGGGTATATAAGCACAACACGCTTTAACTCACTAGTAAGCTGTCCAACCGATAATGGATGATTATACAATGTAGGAACAAGTAAGGTATGAGATAGAGAGAGAGAAGGCGTGTGAGACACACGCCCAGCAGCCGTCACAGGAAAGCTATGCCCATTGGCATTGTAAATATGATCTCGACGTGGTGTAGTAGATGTAAAAAGGTCACCAGATTCCGGAGTCATGTGATCGGTGGCGCCGTAATCAATTATCCACCCATGATGATCAGCACCACGTCCATTAGCAAAGACAAACCCATAATTACCTTCGGGAGATTTGGCATTAGCAGATTCGGACTCCATGGGAATTAATGCCAAGCCGCTAGTCACTAAGGAGGCTTGCCCTCCATTCCGGCCCTTCTGTGAGCCTTGTTTCTTCTTCTTGGTCCGAAAATCATCCCACCAATCCGGATAACCATGCAGTTTAAAACAAGATGCTACTGTATGTTTAGGATTCCCACAATGAGAGCACCCCTCGGATTGAATTGGCATACCAGGTCTAGGGCGAGCTCTCGGGACAAAAGGCACTAACTGGAGATGCGGATCACCCTTGCCTCGGTACGACACCATGGCGGAACCAGAGGTAACCCCGACGGGAGTGGACAGCATGACAGATTGGCGCATATCCTCTCGCCCGACCCGAGCATAAGCTTGCTCAATAGTGGGGAATGGATCCATCTTCAGAACATCAGCACGAACATTATCCGGATGGTCATCGAGACCGTCCAAAAAAATATAAACTTGATCTTCATTGACAATGGCATTGTACCTTAGAATATCGGCCGGGAATTGCATAGGATTAGGACGTCGGAAATCAATCTCACGCCAGAGCCCTTGAAGATCATTGTAATATTTCTCGATGGATCCACCGCCTTGCTTCAATTGAGAAATCTGCCTCTTAAGATCATAGATTTGGGAGGTGTCGGATCCATCAAAAAAGGTCGTTGCCACAAAATCCCATACGGCTTTAGCAGTAGGAAACTGAATAAAGTTTGGTATCAAGGCTGGATCCATAGAATTGATAAGCCAACCTTTCACCGTAGAATCATCGGTCTTCCATTGTCGAAAAAACGGATCGGTAGGAGGGGGCTCGGGAGAACCACCATTCAAATAGCCCGGTTTGTCTTTGCTCGAGACATACATCTCAACAACCTGGGACCATACGCCATAATTTTTTCCATCAAGCTTGACAGCAATTGGTGCAGCGGGAGGTTCAACGCGCGGCGGCGCGGCCTGTTGGGTCAAGAGCCGCTTCATCGCAGCGGTCAAGTCCGCCAGAATGTCAGTAGCAGAGGCACTAACATTCGTTTGGTCGGTTGGAACAATCGGCTGTTTGTCAGCCATGAGATCTGGTCCGAAGTAGATCGAACGGGATGAAGTCGATCGGCGTGAGATCAAGTCCGAAGTAGATCGAGCGGGACCGCCGTAGTTGATGATTGACGTACGGTACCCAAAGGATCAAACCCTAGGGCTTTGATACCATGAAGAGAAAAAACTCTCCTTTCATTCAATGAATATCTTTTTTTTTTATACATTTACAATACTCAATCCTATCATATATATATATGACATCCGATAACCCTAATTAGGGGATATACAATAGGAAGGATTCTATACTATGAAGCATACTATACAATAAAAAACTTCCTAACAAATAGGCTAAAATAGCTCACGACCACACCCTTTTCGGTGAGCCGATTGCCATGTTCTGCGGCGCTACAGGGAACAAGTTCCTCTTTGGCAACGAGAACAGGAAGGTGGCCGTGTCATGGCCGAGCTCTGCGGTCAAGCTGCTCGGCTCATGTATAATTACTCTGGCCGGCGACGAGGGAAAGGTGATGAGGAGGATGCTAATGAGCGTTTTCAACCATGAAGCGCTCGCGAAGTTCACCAAGGTCATGGATGAAGTCACTTGCAATCATATCCAAGCTAATTGGAAAGGTATAGCTATACAGTACATGATCTACTGGTTCAGAACAGCCGAAACATGGAAATTTTGTGCAACTATCCTTTTTTTCTTTTTGTTGTTTTGATGTTCTTCGGTATTATTAAGGCAAAGAAGAGGTGCTTGTGTACCCGACCATCAAGCACTACGTCTTCGAGCTCACGTGCCGGCTCTTCCTCAGCATCCGTCACCCGCAAGAGATTACGGACCTAGCGCCCCCCTTCGCCGCCTTCCTCGAAGGCACTTTTAGCGTCCCTGTTGACCTGCCGGGGATGAGATTCCGCAGCGCGAAGAGGGCAGCGAGGTCCATCAGGAAGATGCTCCGAGAGATCATCAAGGAGAGGAGGGCGGCCTTAGAGAAGGGGGCCGCATCCCCGATGCAGGACCTGCTGTCCTACCTGATGGTCACCGCGGACGAGAACGGCCGGTTCTTGACCGAGGCGGAGATCATCAACAACCTGCTCCTCCTCCTGGTCGCGAGCCACGACACTTTGAGCTGCACCATAACGATGGTGATCAAGTTCCTCGGAGAGCTGCCTCATGTGTACGAGAAAGTTTTGGCTGGTGAGTCTCCTTAAAAACCCGTTTGCCATTTGCTGTCCTTAATAATCTTTCTGTTCGTTACATGCATCGCATGCAATGTCTTCTTCTGGGAATTGCTATGAGCAGAGCAGAGAGAGATCGCCATGCAAAAGAAATCAGCGGGAGAGGGATTGACTAGGGAAGATGTACAGAAGATGCGAGATTCATGGAGTGTGGTTTTAGAGGTGATGAGGCTCGTGCCACTCGCTCTTGGAGGTTTCAGAGTTGCCTTGGAGGATTTCACCTTCTGTGGTTATACCATTCCCCAGGGATGGAAGGTACATAAAAGAACGCCAATCTTTTTTGAAAATTGTCAACAACAAAAAATACTAAATCTTTCACGTTTTTGCTAATTCAATCATAAACTTTTTAAGTTTGTCGTTTGTGGCTTAAACCTTTTCACATTTTGTCAATTCAATATTATTGACCAAAATAGCTGACGTGAACGCCGGCCATTCTACATGGCACCACAGATGCTGACTTGAACAAATTCTAATAATCTCTTTTAATTTTTAATTTTTTAATTTTTAATTTATTCCTTTTTTTCTTTATTATGTTTTCCTTTTTCTTTTCTTTTTATTTTTTTCCTTTTCTTTTTTCCCTCCGCCGTCACCCTCCCTTGACCTCCTCCGACATCGTGTGATGGCTACCCTCGCCAGCCCAAGCGAGGGCTGCCCACGGCCACCTAGGGGAGGGTTGCACATGCTATGGGACGGTAGAAGCCACTCTCACCTGAGGCCGGCGGAGGTTGAGGCTAGGGTGATGGCTAGCAGAGGGAATAGAAAATGTAAAAGGGGAAAAAAAGGAAATTGAAAAAAGAGAAAAAGGAAAAAAAATTATTCAAAAAATATTAAAATATTATTAAAAATTGTCCATGTCGGCATCGGTGATGCTGTGTAGGACAACCGACATCCATGTCGGCGCCAGTGGAGGTTGAAGCTAGGCGATGGCCAACAGAGGGAAACCGAATAGGCAAAAAGGCAAAAAAAAAGGAAATGGGAAAAAGAAAAAAAGAAAAAAAATTATCCAAAAAATATTAAAACATTATTAAAAACTGTCCACATTAGCGCTAGCGATGCCATGTAGGACAGCCGACATCCACGACAGTAATTTCTAACCAATATGAATAAATTAGCAAAAGGTGAAAAAGTTTTGGACTCAATCGGTAAACAATAAAGGTTTAGCATTGAATTAACAAAGTGTAATATGTTTAAGATGTTTTTTATAATTTTTTCACAATTTCTTTTATAATGTTCAACACAAATTCACCAGAGATTTTCAATCTTTCGGCTCGATTAATCTCCAAAAACAAAATTATGTTGAGAAGAATAAAAGAAAGTTACTTCTTAAAATAAAATGGATTTATCTTCTATAAACAGAAGGCATGCGAATTGATGAACACACACATCTTTTATTAAGCATAGAGTATCAAAATTGATACTACTTTGCATTTTCTTAATTTGTGTTGATGCTCGCCGATATATCCATTCTCTCTTAATTGAGATTTTTTATATCGAAAAACTGATATCTTTAAATTTTAAAATTAAGAAAAGAACATTGTAACATCTTCCCCAGCTTTAGATCGATTTAAATCACAAAGTCCTTCTGAAATTTAGATTCTCAAGTACTTTCTAAGATCCTCACAAAAGTTTAACAAAAAATGACGGGATTTGATAACGATTAGATCAGATGTTCCACAACGGAAGATTAGTTATTTAGTAATCAAAGGTGAATGAATTGTTCATGCAAAGCATTGCCTTTGTCCGGTACTTTGCCAATGGAAGTATTGAAAAAAACCATGATCCATTGACAAAAACTATAGTCCAAGTTAAGCTTGCTTGATTAAATTACGTTACACAGCTGATATGGAGTCCTCTCACGACGAACAACGATCCCGCCATATTCTCGAGCCCAAAGCTCTTCGACGCGGCCAGCTTCGCGAGGAGCACATCGCCCTCCCCGTGCGTGTTCGTCCCGTTCAGCGGGGGCCCTCGGATGTGTCTCGGCAAGGACTACGCTCAGCTTCAGATCCTCATCCTCCTACACCACCTAGTGAACAACTTCAGATGGACCAACGCAATCCCGGATGAAAAGGTCAAGTTCAACCCAGTGCCGATCCCATCGAAAGGACTTCCGGTTCACATTCGACCTCATTATGATCGACCGTGATGTCGTTTCGCATCGGCTCGGTATTTAAAGCTCGAGTACTTGTTTTGTTGGCAGTGTAACGTCAATATGCTTAATCAGCATAAGTAGCAGGGGGACGTTTCAGTCGCCACCTTCATGAGTTCATCGTGTGAATGTGTCTGCGTTTACGTTTTTTCGTTCCATGGAATAATGGTCCGAATACGAACCATTTGCAGTTTGAGATGACGGAGATGTTTCACAAGCTAGCTCTTCCATTCAAATTGATGCAGTTTTATAAGATTAAACAACCTTGACTGCCAAAAAGCACGTCTAGTAGATCTTTTGTTGGTTGTCATAGGTTGTTATATCGTCATAACATCATTTAGACGAATTATAGTCTTTTGAGCTCCAAAGTGACAGATAATGTGTTGATACCATGAGCGCCTGCTAAATTTTAGCAGAGCAAAAGATTTTCCATTCATCCCACTATTTAAATCCTGAATTTCTCTCATTGTAACTATCCCACTATTTAAATCCTGACCGACACAAAATATATTTCTCAAACAAGGGGACAGTTCCACTTGGCCCCTTGAATTTCGTCACTACCTGGTGAATTCAACTTTTGCAAGAGTGCTCATCCAGAATTATTAGCTGTCGATGTCTCCGAGTGCTTCAAAGGCTAATGATAACTGGTCGACAACGCTCGAAGCTGAGACTCCTATGATCGTTCCCTTGATTTTTCCATTTTCTGCAGCCGTGGAAGCAAGTTAGCAATTGGGAATCGCAATCAAACGGTTGATGTACGGTAATTGAATTTCGTAAATTGCAAACTTCGAGCAATATGGATAACACGAGGCTGCTATTTTGACCTGCACTTGGATTTCAAGTATGATTTCAAGTATAATACCAGTGCATGCAGTGCCAGCAGCTAGTTTGTTCCGGTGTTCGCATTCGCGAAAATGGTTTTGGACATGGTCATTCAGTCACAGCTTTAATTCACAGAATGCAGGGGATGGTTGTTCAGGAATTACTCATGTACATATTAACTCTCTTAAATACTCTTTTGCAGTTAATTACCGAACTTCAAGTAGTTCAATTTTATGGTAAATATGGCGTAGTGATCCAAATTAACCAACAAATATGACAAACCTAAATTGAAAAGGTTTTCCTTTTCTCAGATTATGAAAAATAAGCTTGCCTAGCCATCAGTGGGTGAAAATATATATATATATTAAAAGGAAAGGACACACATTTTTTTTTTCTTTTTAGAGAATTTTTCGTAATGATAATAATATCTTTCTACTGCTAGTTTTTTGGTGGGTGGAGTGTTGTTTTTTTCGTTTATATTTAGAACTTTTTTGGCAAATCGAAAAAAAAAAAAACATCAAATAAGAAACATATGCACATCAAGGGATTAATCTGGGTAGCCTCATTTTCAGGAAAGGTAACCTCGACGTTCCGGGTTGTCCTAATGCACAAATGTACATAAATTATCGAAGGGAAGCCAACAAGGCCGAATTTCTGTCAAATCACCCAACCAAATGCATAAGCATGTCGCCGGGCTCGGCAGCCAGCTAGAGGAAAAAGGAAGGAAAAAAAAAAAAAGAAAGAAAGAAAAGGAAAAACATAAATAAAAAATCAAAAAACCAAAAAATATTAAAATACTATTCAAAATTGGCCACGTCAACGACGGCAAAATCACGTCAGCGATTTCTAGTCAAAATTGGCCAAAAAGACCGAATTGACGCAAATAAAAAAGGTTTATGATTAAATTGGCAAAAAAAATTAGAATTAAATTGCCATAATTGTAGTAAGTTTAGGACTTTCTTTTTTTTTTTTTTTGTAATTTTCTCAGTAACATTCAATAAAACAAAGCAATAAATAAATTGGTGGATATAGGACTAACCCCAATACCAAGCAAAACATAATTTTACTATAATTGTTATTCCAATATCTGCGAGATGTTAATTTAAAGAATCCATGTGATGCATGAGACGCAATTCTATTCTAAGTTATGACTATATGACCTAATTTAACTAATGATATGTGACATTAACTATCTATATGACGTAATTCTAATTACAAGTAAAAAAATATGAACTATTCTAACGTCACATGTAACTCAAGTTGTATGATTCTAATCATAACCACTAAATGAACTCAAGTTGTATGATTCTAACCATGCAACTACTAAATGACATTAAAATATGATGACACTGCACCTAATAAACTAAACGTTAGATCGAGAGATTCCATACGGTCTTAAGCAAGCATCTCCTGAACGATCACCATGAGGGGCTAGGAAAGAAAAGATACTTGAAAAAGCAATCTCGTCGCTTCGGTGTCCTGAGGTGAGCTAAGCTAGGAGTGGGGCGGAAGGCCTTACTAAGAGGGTTCCGTGTCGTGCATTGTCGTATGACATGGTGACATTACAATGATGTAGCAATGATGCAACTTATTCTATTGATATATACATGTTTTTGTGATTTTCTTTCAATGTTAAAATAGGGAAAAAAATACTTGAAATTCTTGACTTCTTAAAACCGCCAAAGAAGAGTGTGGTGTGTTCTCCGTGTGAAGCCTAGGAAAAGGCAGTTTGAATGTAATTCTCTCTCCTTTGGTATTTGTATGCTCTGAATCCATAGTTGTGAAAAGTTCCTATGCCTTTTGGTTCCGACAATGTCCTGATCATATTTCTCCTGAACCAGAACATCAAGAAGAATCTTCCTCCTGAATGCTACATGATCGAAGAGTCTTTCTTTGATCTCCGATGCCTCCAGGAATGGAGAATTACCCTCTTTTCTTGTTTCATCATTTTTTGGCTTGTCTGCAGTTCTCGTGCTTGTCCGAGTGTTCGCGGGGGTTCACCTCCACTAACTATATCCAGCTGGCGTAAGTTCGCATAAAAAAGAAGGACAAGGGAAAAGGAACCAAAAAGTCAATAAAATGTTGCGTTTGATCGTCCAGTTAAAACTCGGAATATGATATGTTTTATCATATCATGTATTTGACAGATGTCCGGAACAGAATAAAAGGGAATAAAATAGTCCTAAGGGGGAGATAGAACTAGATAGGATTTCTCTTATCCATCGCTCAAGCCACCTCCTCTCCGCCACACCCTATCCACCTCTCCGCCACACCCTATCCACTTCTTCGCCATGCCTAGCCACCTTTCTAGTGATGGTGCCGGTGGTGGCCCCAATTTGGTTCGTCTTCCCTTTCTTTGGCCCCATCAACTCCACTATCAAGTCATCCTCGTCAGCTTCACATTCTATATTTCTTTTTCATGTGGAGAAAAGGGAGTTGAGCTTATTGCTGGCGATGACTTGGTGAAGGGAATCTATGAGAGAAGGTTCTCGAACCGGGTTCCGACCGAATAGAGCGCGGAGCCAACGAGTTCAGTCAAACAGCGTAAGGAGTCTAAGAGCGGGATCAAGCTTGAAAGGAATGGATGGGCGACAACATGTAATGGCACATCTTGGTTGTGACTCATACCAAATCAGCACATGTTCTTTCCAGGAATGAGTATCTGGCCTTGCATAGGGATGAAACTTCTTTGAACAATAATATATGGTATGTTCTTTGCAGCCACTTTTATCATCTTGCCCTAGCTCCCATGGAGGTCTCCTTCATGGATAGATAAAGAAGTAGTGGCCGGCCTGGTTCCGGCGGTACGATGTTTATAAGATCTTTTTTGATATTTTGGATGGCTTCATCATATTCTGGAGTCCATTCCATGGGTGTATTCTTATGTAGCAACTTGAAGAGAGGTTAATAGGTATAAGTGAGTTGGGCAATGAATCTGCTGATGTAGTTGATCCGTCCAAAGAATAATTGGACTTGCCTGAGATTCTGGGGAGGAGGCATCTCTACAATTGCTTTGATCTTTGCTAGATCGATCTCAATTCCTCGTCCGCTTACTATGAGGCCGTCCAAGAGGAAGTTGGGGCTTTATCAGCCCAATACCTTCCTAGCTATGGGAAAAGAATAACCATAGGTTTAATTGGTTCTTGGATGTCTTAGAATATCAAAACTGAAAAGGCGCTCCGCTCAGCATTTCAATGATGGTACAAGCAACGCTCGATATATCAACAGCAAAAGCAATCTCAGGACTTGTCTTCTTCTTTGTCATAGATCCCTGTAGGACCTACATGATAATTTGAAATATGACATCAAAGTTTGCACTTGCATGGAACATGAGCTTAAAATAGATTAAGGTATGCTACCTCCGGAGCCATTGAATAAGGACTACCCTTCAGAGAGAGAATGGAAACCTGTCCTGTGAGCTTTATACAAGCTTGAGTTAGCATACAAGCAACTTAAAAAGTTGATGCAGTAAACTTCCATGATGCTACCCATGGAATGCAAAGGTGGTGCCCTTCCATCCACGACAGCACCTATTTTTACTTTGGTTATGTTTTTTAATCCCTTGAATTTTTCTGAATCCAACCACCCGGGTTGCACACCTTTCCTAAAAACCAAGTTTTCTACATGTCAATTAAACTTTCCCAAACTTGTAATTTCCTAATTATTCTTTCTATGGATAATATATTTTCTCATTGAGAAATGGATTGAGCAATATAATATTTTATTTTGATATTATTTTTATGCTACTTATGCTACTATGTCTTAGAATCACAGCGGCTCTTGGCGGCTGTCCTCTCGAGCTCCGACCCGACGGCCCCTGCGAGTGGGCGGAGATCCACCGTATCGACTCCCAAGAAGAGCCTCCGGATGGTAGAAGCAATAATCATTGCATTGATATCCAATTTCTTCCAAACAATGAATAGAATAGGATATAAAGGTATCATACTTTAAATTCGCAATTCACCAAATGGAAGATAGAATATGATCAAATCCTTAAATTTCTTATCCTAATCTATCCGGTCTTGTCCCGACTAGAAATGCGGATGACCAAATGCTTGATCTAGCCTCTTTCAAAAGACATCAATTGAAGACCTTCATTTACCTCCTAAGAAAAAATTGAAAGGAAACAACAGCTCCACCTTGAAATGATAGATTCGCCGGTTTACATGAGTATCAATTCTCATATGCTTCCAAGTTTATGCGTACACATAATTCAGATTTAGGAGAAGATGGCTATCTTTTAAGACAATATAATCAAGGGTTAATACCACCAAAAATCCTAAATTGATACATTTGTGGCAAATTTAATATTAACTATTATTTTGATAATCAAAAATCCCAAACTGATATATTTGTAATTAATTTACCTCAAACTAAATTTCTTACCATCGAAAATCTCAACCTGGTACGCTTGTGACAAATTTACCCTTCGTTCGTTTTCGTTAAATTGGGTTAATTCCAACAAAACTTCAAACTAATATACTTATGACAAACGAAGGGTAAAAACCCCAACTTGATACACCCGTCCACTATCACGTGTCATCCAACTTCGCAAGTTGATAGTAAAATTTAACAAAAATTAACGGACGGTAAATTTATCACAAGTGCACCAGTTTGAGATTTTTTATGGTTAAACTATTAATTTTGGACAAATTTGCTATAGATATATCGGTTTGAAATTTTTTGTGGTATTAATTTTATAATAAATTACAATGATGCACAATTGACAAACGACTCGGGACATTTTCTTAAAATTCAGTAGGAAAAGAGGCAAATGGGGCGCGAACTATTTGTAAATATTTAATGTGGTTTATTGATTATATGAAAATATTTAAAAGTTCACGAACCACATTGAATGTTGCACCAAAGTTAACGAATCATATTGAATAAATTAAAATTTTAAAGACGATATTGCACATTAAATTAATGTTCAAAGATAATATTGAGTGTTTTCCCTATTTCTATCGAAGAAATTTGTAGCCACCTCGTTAATGAAGTCGACTACGGAACAAAAATATCATCGGACTAGGTTTCAGAACTTGGGCAACCAACTTTGCACAAAAACGCTTTGCATGAAAAAAACTGTCGACACAAGTAGAAAAATCTTTAGGCGTGTGGTCCCGGTGAAAAGTTTTGCCCTCACGAAATCCGTCCAGATCACGGCATTGCGTTCATCGAATGTCGTCCATTTATCACTGGAACGGAAAACAGCGATTAAAGACGAAAATACTTTCCATGCTGGTCCAATCCGATGACATCTTCCTCCAACTTCTGTCACCCAATGGCAAAAGGCCAAGTGGTAATGAACTCCAATAATTGTAAACCCAACCTTATCCACAAGTACTATATTCCATGGGAATGATAATGAACTCTAATAATTGCCGCATTAAAAGGAGTAAAACACACAAACTCCACTTTCATACTATATAAATAGAAAAATGCTTCTCTGACGGTCTCTAAAAAATAATATAATATTAATTATAAATTCACACACCATTATCATATATTTTACATAAATTAAAAGATCGTTGACTATCAAACTAGCAATTTCATTATAAATATTCATATGCAAATGCCAACTTCATCAATGCGGTCACTCGATTGACATTTCCTATCAAAAACATTGCTCTCCCCCTCTCCTTGTTGAAGCAAAGTGAGAGAAAAGCCATGGAAGCCTTGACACTAGTCCCGGGCTTAGCTCTCTTCCTCCTCCTCCTCGCCGTCATCAAGCTACTCAAACCCAAAGCCACCCACCCGAACCTCCCTCCGGGAAGCTTTGGCTGGCCTGTCATTGGCGAGAGCCTCGAGTTCCTCTGTTGCCAACGCGGCGGGCACCCGGAGAAGTTCATCCAGGACCGGATGACCAAGTACAACTCCTCCGTGTTCAGGACCTCGGTGCTCGGGGAGCCAATGGCCGTCATTTGCAGACCGGCAGGGAACAAGTTCCTGTTCTCGAATGAGGGCAAGAAGGTGGCGCTGTGGTGGCCAAGCTCGGTCGGGAAGCTGATGGGGAGGTGCCTCATCTCCAAGGTCGGCGACGAGGCGAGGTCGGACAAGAAGATGCTCATGAGCTTCTTCAGCCCGGAGGCCCTCATGAAGATCGTTGGGGTCGTCGATGAGGTGACCAAGGATCATCTCAGGATTCACTGGGAAGGTATGCGCCTAAAAAGTAGCTGAATCAAAACTCTGCTTGTTTGGGTTGTTCAGATAAGAGAGAGAAATCCATTGCTTACAGATTTTTGTGTTGGATCGTGATATTTCTTCATTGGAAACTGTCGGGTCCCACTTGGACATGTGGAAGCGATTTAATGGAGTGAATTATAACCCACGTGGCATGTCCGGCTCACCCAATATTTTTTTTAATTGAACATGATATTAAGATAGGCATCTCTGGACATATGCTTGAGCAATTTCTGAACGTTTAATTCATCAACTATCTAAATGAATTGCTTATCAAGGCAAAGATCAGCTGGAGGCCTACTCCACCCTTAAGCGGCACACCTTCGACCTCGCGTGCCGTCTGTTCATGAGCATCACGGACCCGCAGCTCGTCTCGAGGCTTGCCGACCACTTCCACGTGTTCCTCAGGGGACTCGCCGACCTCCCCCTCAACGTCCCCGGCACAAACTTTTACCGCTCGAAGAAAGCGGCGGATTCTATCAGGAAGGAGCTCCGGGTGTTGGTGAAGCAGCGCCGGGCGGAGCTGGAGAAGAAGACGGCGTCCCCTTCGCAGGACATCATGACACACCTGATCGTGAACGGGGAAGAGAACGGGAAGCTCATGCCCGAGGCGGAGATCATAAACAACATGCTGAACCTCCTATTCGCTGGACATGATACTTCCAGTTCGACTCTAGTGTTGATCATCAAGTACCTGAGCGAGCTGCCTCATGTACTTGAGAAGACCGTTGCCGGTTAGTCCCCGCCTCGATTTTCCTAGTCACCGTTGCACTTCCATCGGCCTCCACGTACGTACTTAACATTCGCATTCGCCAGAGCAAAGGGAAATCGCGGCATCGAAGGCGGGAGGAGAGCTTATTCAGTGGGGGGATTTGCAGAAGATGAGATACTCGTGGAACGTCATCTCGGAAGTCATGAGGATGACCGCGCCGGTCTACGGCTCTTTCCGCGAGGCCCTGGTCGATTTCACGTACGAAGGATATACAATTCCCAAAGGCTGGAAGGTAAAATGCATGCATTCATTCTCTGAAAGCACATCAGAGGTAGGCAGTAATGCCGGGCTTACTCGTTTATATGTTGGTCTGTCGTGCATAGTTACACTGGAGCGCATGCACTACGCACGGAGACCCGGACTACCACCCTAGAGCGCCGACCTTCGATGAGTCAAGGTTCGAGGGATCTGGACCGGCCCCATATTCGTACGTCCCGTTCGGAGGCGGGCCAAGGATGTGTCTAGGGCTCGAGTTCGCGAGGGTGGAGCTGCTCGTGTTCCTGCACAACCTCGTCAATGGATTTCGATGGAGTCTGGTCAACCCCGATGAGAAAATAATCTACGACCCCCTGCCTATACCGGTTGAAGGACTTCCCATCCACCTTCGACCTCGCGACTAGCTTCTTCTGTCATCTGTGAATGACTGCGTGAACGCTTGGCATTCGTATTACTCGAAGTCCCTTAATGTTTGTATATCTTACATTTCCCAAAGCTCTCATCTGATTGATTCTATAAAATCTTCAGATCGAACTTTTGTTTAATCAGACACTTGAAATTAGTAGAAGAGAAGAAATTAAGCTACAACATTGACTAAGCCATCTGTAAAGATAATTATCAATATCGTGCTCTCTCGTTCAAGGAAAGCTAGCCTATAGAAGGGGGAAATAGATGGAATATACATTGAAAATAAGGACGATTATTTCATTTTTGCTAGTTTAGTTCTAAACCTTTTAATTTTATCAAATAAGTTGTAAATATTTTCACTTTTGGTCGATTTAGTTCATACGATTAATTTTGACTAGAAATCGCTAATGTGGATGCCGTTTGTTTTACATGACATGGTCAGTACTTACGTGGACAAAATTAACAATATTCTTACATAATTTTAAATTTTTTAATGCTATTTTTATTATTTTTTCCTTCTTTTATTTTCTTCTGTATTCCTTCTTTACTTTTTTTTTCTTTTTCATTTTTCATTTTCCCTCCATCGTCCACACTATTGATGGCCGGCAAAGGTCACCGGATCGGCGAGGGCAACCCTCGCCGGCCTAGCGATGGCCACCCTCGCCGGCCATCAACAAAGCCTGGATTTGGCCGATGGAGGGAAAAAGGGAAAAAGAAAAAGAAAAGAAGAAAATAAATTCAAAATTCAAAAACATGTTCAAAAATCACATGTTTTTGGATAATTTTTCGGATTGAGGAAGCGGTGCATAAGCTTCTCTTTGTTATATTCAAGATGCAATGTCCTAAAACTTTTGTCTGTTTTGCAATCAAATACCTAATTTTTTTAATATTCAATCAAGCATCTCAACGTTTTGAATTGTGGTCAATGCTATGCCTCCACTAAATTGAATGTTATGTCACTTGGTTTTTTGTTGGGACATGAACCTCCACGTCAATTTATTTTTTGCCATATAAGCAAAAATAACCTTTTCTTTGTTCTTTTGCCTTTTGTTTCTTTTTTCCTCCTCCTTCTTCGTTGAAGCCGCTGCTCTCTACTTGGGTTAATCTGCAAACTGAAGTCTGCAATGGTGTAGATGGAACTTAAAGAGCAGCCATGGCTGTCGAGGGAGAGAGAGATGTGGAAGGCAACGAGCCTCACAATCATTAATTTTCGCCAACCTAGGCAATACTTTTCCACGAAAGTGTCCATGTCAACTAGAGGTGTCAAATGGGTGGGGTCGGGTCGAATATGATCCGACCCATACCGACCCGTCTAACCCGTTTTGACCCATACCCGACCCAACCCGTTTTGACCCATATTACGAAAAAAACACACAAATATTCAAGAAAAACTTCTACAACTCATTTAACCTATTTTAAGCTCTTCACAGATATGTATTACTAGATAAAAATTTCACATCAAATAAAAAATAAATTAAATGATAAAAAAAATTAGCAAATAAAATAAAAATGATGTTACTAAAATACTTTCATGCAATAAAAATCTAATGAATTTTTAATATTTTATTTTATTTTTCTATTTTAATATTTTAAAAAAATATTCAAAATTTTTATTATTAAAAAATTTATTTTTATTTCATTTTGCTTTCATTTTTCTACGACAACCTGCCGCGGCGGTGGCGGTGGCGGTGGCTTACGGCTGGGGGGATTTATGCAGGTCGAAGAAGAGTGCATAACTAGTTAGCAACACGGAAAGATGCTATCTCTCTTCGGACAGTAAGGTAAAAAGAAAGGATATATATGTTTTGGGACTGAGTGGGAGAGTGCGTGGGGAATTCGTGGGTGGCCCCACATTCGTGACGAGCGCCAATCGATTGTTTCTTGCGAAAAGTTCAATGTGGACGAGGGAAGGAGAGGCGAATCGAGAGCACACGTCTTAAGCGCACGCTAAGCTTAGACACACCTGGAATTTTCCTTCCTTTTTTATAGGTAAAAAATGGATTCTATATGGGTTCTATGTGTAACCCATTTTTAACCCATTAGATTTTACTTCAATACTAACAGCCCATATTGAACCCATTTCTTTTAAATATGGGTCATGGACCCCATATTTACAGCTCTAATGTCAACATAACTAAGGTCGACAGCGCCACATCAGGGTGAAAAAACGAGGAAGAAAAAAGGGTGAAGGGGCTGAACCAAAAAAAGAAAAGAAAAAAAGGACAGAAAAGAAAGAAAGAACAGAGGAGAGACAGAGGCTGGTGGAAGTGGTGTGTTTTGATTGCGAAAGAAGATAACAGGGAGGGGGAGAGAGAGGATTTGGTGAACTAAAACAAGAACAGAGAAAAATAGAAGAAGAATCAGCGGGACCGCCGTAGTCGATGATTGACGTACAGTACCCAAAGGATCAAACCCTAGGGCTCTGATACCATGAAGAGAAAAAACTCTCCTTTCATTCAATGAATATCTTTTTTTTTGTACATTTACAATACTCAATCTTATCATATATATATAAGACATCTGATAACCCTAATTAGGGGATATACAATAGGAAGGATTCTATACTAGGAAGCATACTATACAATAAAAAACTTCATAACAAATAGGCTAAAATAGCTCACAACCACAATAGCTTGTTTGGGAACGTGAATCGTGTTGCGAAAATAAATAAACAAAATCTCCATACTAGCTTAATGCGAATGTTGCGATATTGGATATCTGTTGTTAATCGATCAGTTCGATTCAATATACAAACCGTGTAAATCCAAATGTTGGAGTTGGTGTTTCTTGGTGGCTAGTGGGGATTATCAATTGTGTTCAACCCGATGTGTTCCAATTTATGACCAGAGATGTGATTGGGGTTGGGTTCGACAGACTCCAAGACCAAACTCCATTGGATCTGGCTTGTGTTCGTAGGATTAGTCCAGGCTATTGAGATGGGCCTTTCAGCTTAATTCCAAGCACATCTTCTTTCTTGGGTTGGGGTAAAATCAGATGGATTTTGTGGAGAGTGCAAACCATTCGACCTGTGATTCGAAATTCGGTTATGGAGTGCAATGCAGAGAACTTGATAATATATAAGTTGCCAGACAAGTATCGTATCGCGACTTTCTCTTTCACGTATTGTGCCCATGTCCGATCAAAGAATGCCATCGTACGTCGAAGCAAATAGTTTCACGACGAATTGTTTCATCAAAACCAAATTTGGGAGGGAAAACTAACGATTTAGCCTTAAAACCTATCATATGTTAATTCGATCCTAAACTTCCCAATTTTTCCACACGAAGTTCCAACGAAGTCCGTCCGGTCAATTGCCTCGGAAAGTCCCCGACGCGACAATCCACAAAATGCCCATGCCAGCATGCGACGTAGAACAATCGGCGATGACCGGACGTCACGCCAGCAATTTGGGATAGAATCATTTTCGGCACATCCATGTGCCGATGCACGTGACTCAATTAAACACGAGATTGTATGCACAGCAACTCTAGCTTTAGGCCATAGCTTAGTAGACCTACAAGAATGTAATTCGATGGTTGAGGGAAAGAAGATGCTTGGGGTGTGTGGTGGGGTTTTGGCTGGGGAGGGAGGGACAACTAAGCCTTAGTATTATTATTTGAGGATCATGCACGTTCAAAGGACGTTCCTTTTCAGCCTTAACCAAAGGCAAGCCAAAAGCAACACAAAGCTTCCACCAAGGTAGTGAAAGAAGACCCACTTGGCATTGAATTCTCACGTTGGATTTGGGCAAGAACTCCATTAATTGACCCTTCTTGATGGTCCCCAAATGATATCCCCTTTTACTAATTTGACATTTTTTGTCTCACTAAAGTTCTATTTAATCACGGGTTACCCTTGCTATAACAATCAAAAACATCATCATTATCCCAATTGACTTTTCTTTTTGTTCTTGGAGAAAATGATAAAGAAAAAAGAGACAAAGCAAATCAATGTTTTTTTTTTTAATCCGGAGCATGTGTTGGATGTTGCAGACAAGTACATGGAGCAATGGTCCACCACACGTTAGAAGGGATTATGGGGGTTAACAGTATGTAGTTTGATGTGGCTTGTCTACATCCACGTGTGATAATTCATAATATAATGCCAAACTGCCTGGTTTGGCCCTTTTTAGTTCTATTGCCGTGACATCAGAAGCAATATGTATAGTACCCGAGATGATATTCAAAGGGATTTATTCATTTAAAAATTAAATCTGATATTGTCAACTTTCTAGTTAATAAGCAAATATTAACTAGTATAAAGATAAGAAATTTGGCATTTTTGAAAAGTTAACGTAAAGGGAATTTTTTTTCTGCCAATGGCAAATGAAAAGACTCCCATAATCGACAAGGACAATGCCACCTACATAAGAGTCCCGGAGACATTTTGAAATTGCTCTTGGATCAAAATACATGACCGTTCATCCAAATTAACAGGCATAAATCATCTTATTTTCTTTCAAACTAGCGTGCATGATTTGAGTGGTTTAATCTACAGCCATCAATTTTAATATTTAGGATCAATTAAAGCTTGCACTGATAGGATGAAACATAAGCATATTCTAGCCAAAATCCAACACAACAATTGACCGGCCAGGGTTCTCGCTTGTGGCCGGTCGCCTACACCATTGACAAGGTCAGGCAACCCACAAAGGAAGAAGGAGAAGAAAAAAAGGTGAAAAGGAAAAGATAAAATAAGATAAGATTCAACATAATTTAAAAAAAAATCGTGAAAATTAAAAAAATTAAAAAGTTCTCTATATCGGCGTTGGCCGTGCCACGTCGGACGTACGGTCTATGTTAGTGATTTTCAACTAAAATTGACCAAAAAGATTGAATTGACAAACCGTCTAAAGGTTTAGAATTAAATTGATAAATTATCAAAATATTTAGAACTAAATTAATATAATTAAAAAAAATTAAAAATGAATTTTGACCCTCGTATAATAAGTTTAAGATTTGGGAGAATTTTCTCCGTCCTGCAATTGAACTTCTTATCAGGAAACATTAAAATTTCCACTGTTTTCTTGGTTCACGTGCTTTATTGGCATCCCATCTCATCACCACCACATCATCACTTTACAGATTGTCACGAAAATATAAAGCTTCTTTTATTATTATTATTATTATTAAAGCCAACACAGCAGGAGCTAAAACACTAAATTAACCTTGAAAACTAGGGTTTGTGGGATCCGTCGAATCATCCTAGCTTTTCACCATCTCACCCCACGACCTTTTTAATATAAGCTGTCTTTTCTTAAGTCAAAAACCCAAAACTATACCCAGAATAGCATATTTATTTTAAATTATTTTGTGACACCAAAAATCTTAAATTTGTACTGATATAACACATTTCTTCAATGAGCACCATTAAAAATCTATCTAAATAGACTCGGAAAAGCAAACGGCTTATGTGGCTTAAACCAAATGAAAATGATGTTATTTTAACTGAAAAATCATCATACTTAACATTAACAGAGAGTAAATATATCAAATAAGTGGAAGTTTAGGATTTTTTATCTAACGAGAAAAATTTTGTGATAAATATGTTACAATAGACATAGTTTTGGTGGCGCCGCTGGTTCACGCACTCTTCCTCTCACAAAAGGTCGAATGTTCGAATCTCGGGAGCGTCGCATGGTGACTTATCCGGTGGCACGTGTTGCCCCCAGGGTTTACCCCCGGCTGCCGGTAGTGCGGGGGTTCCCTGGGTCATCAAAAAAAAAAAAATAGACATAGTTTTGGAATTTTATGTTACAAAGAGAAAATTCATAGTAAATATGTCAGGATGGGCATAATTTGATGTTTTTCATGGCTTTTTCTCTCTTTTTTATTTGGCCATATTGTATAATCCAAATTTATCTGCTGCTTACATATGAAGAATAAAGTTTATACCAACAGTAAGGGACAATCTATAGAAATCTAAAGTCTAAAGTGGGAAGGCTAACTCTTCGGGCACTTGATGGTGAAATAAATAGCGAAGGTCACAATAGTTAATGAATTATATCTTCAATTGTAAGTTACTTTTGATTCCTTGCACCAAATGAAATGGTGCGGATATTCGTTTGAAGGATGGTCCTTTTCATCCTTAACAAAAGATAACAACACGAGAACCGCGCACTTTGAATTTTGGGCAGAACTTGTCATAAAACAGAAAAAAAAATTTCAAAAAAATTAAATAAATCATAAAACAAATTATCCACATCGGTCTACGCCATGCCACTTAGGACAGCTGAAGCCAACTAGATCATCATATCGACAATTTTCTGTCCGAAATTGAGCATAAAAATTGGATCGATCATCGTACAATAGATTTAGGAATTTTTGTACGGTTACCCTTAATTTAAGAGTACGAGTATAAAGACTCGATTATCTAAAAGCTCACTTTATACATGTCTCGATATATGGGGTTAACACACTCTTTGTATATGGGTCATCTTCTATTATCGATAATCTTAAGCTTTTAGGATGAACATTTTGATATTTTATCGAATCTAGGTTGTGCCCCGATTTGCTTGGAGTGCAAGCACTATGCTTTTGCATATAAAAATGTTTTCTTTCTTTCTTTTTTTGGCAGAGCATGTAGTGAATATAAAAGACAAAAAGATTTGGGAGCTTTTGCTTTTCCCAGGATTTCCCATGGTCCCCCCTACAGTTCTACGTGGGGTTCATGTGAGTTTCCTTTGGGTATGTCTTGTCCCCCCATCCCCGTGAAAATTCCCAATAATGCCAAAAGAGAGTTAGGTCGCATGCATTTAATTATTACGTCATTCGACCCCTTCTTTGGCCTTAGCACACCAATAATTGCATTTAGGGCCGGTGGCAAATTTATGAAATAAAAGGAATATTCCCGGACAGATATATTTCCAAGATAAATCATATAGATCGGGACCAATCAGATGCCACGTAAAATAAGATGTGACCGAATAATGTACATGTGAAACTGGGAAAGTCCTGGGGAGAAGAGGACACACTGTTTAGCGTATCTGATTTGCCATTTTAAATACCAAGCATCCTATATAGGGACGAGCAGCACGTCGACTCGATCGGAGAACGTCCAAACCGGATCGAATCACGAATCGGACCGGCAGTTCCCGATTTCATAGGCAACCAGGACCAATTATTTTTGTTTATTTTTTTGTATTTCTTTAATACAAACCCAATTTAATTAATATATCAAAATTAAAGTCAACATTGCTCACCCTTACTAATAATTCTCCGATTCCATTAGACCGCTTGGAAACCGGACCGGTTGGCGGTTATTGAATGTGACCAAAATGGATCGGGAACTGATCGGCGGTAATTAAAAATATGCAAAAAAAGGGGTAAAATTTTCAAATAACAAGCATCTTGGTAGAAAAAAATTATTTAAAGAAACATATAGTTTAAAGAATCTCAAAGGCAGCTTCACAATTTGTGTGAGAGCCGATATAATATAAGGCTCGAGCTTGACTTGACCCACATACTCTGCTACCCAAAACATGACTCAAATTCGATCAAGAATAAAAGATGATGCTCGAGCTTAACTCGAATGGAAAATCGAACAATTTGAAGTCAACTCGAATTGATAACTATCAAATTATGAATAAGTCGGAGCGCAAGTTTAATAAGCTCGAATATTTCTACCCTCCATTTTGTCTACGTGTGTTTCCTTTTACTATATCCAAAAAACTGGAAAGAAAAATAAAAGCTCGCTTAGTTTCATGAGCGTGCCGAGCTATGTATTTACGAGATCAACTTGACAAGATACTCGAGTGATTCGAGCTCGAAGTCGACTTTAAATCGTGCGATTTGATCTCGAGTGATGATTGAGTCGCATCCGAGCTACACAGAGTATCTTGATTCAGCTTCATCCCCAAGGCTTAATTTGTATTTACATAGGTTTTGGTGCTCTGGCATGTAAAATGGAAATTTTCTACGGTAGGATTTAGAGGTGACCGGTTCCATGGAACCGCTGGTTCCAGTTCAGGAACCGCCGGTTCCTAGGCCCAATAGCTCTTTTTCCTGGGCCTCCTCCCTTTTTAAAAAAAAAAAAAAAAAAACGGGTCAGAACCGTGGACCCGGTTAACAAGCCCGTTCCAGGCCCCGATTCAATTTTGGCCATGTCTAGTGGGATTGTCACGCCATCAAAGCTAAAATTGGATGAATAGTGACTGGTCGAATTGAACACCAAGCGTCCCAATCCTATGAGCCAAGACAACAATAGGGCAAACCTGCTCTGATCATGATGTCCACTTTGAAGCTTGATATGCCCTGGAAACAACTGTATGATTTCCAAATTTACCTCCGTGATTGATATGAACAAATTTTCCTTGCTTTTTTTGGAGCTTCTTCCCTTTTTCTTCGACACCTTCGCAAGAGAACGAATAGATTAAACCTTAAATAGAAACGACAGACGTCTAATTCGACATTTTTGACGACTAACTTTGTCTCGTGTCCACCAACCCGTTCTAAACGATCCCGATTAAAAGCACAAGAACCTAAATCCCCCTTTGATTGTACTTTTTTTAGTATTTTGAATTGACAAATATAAGTATATAGTTAAAAAAAAAGGTGCTAATCATATGACATATAGACTTTGATTGCCAATGCCGACCCAATTTTCTTTTTCATTTCATGTTTTGCAAGAACACACTTCATTCTAACCCAACTCACCATCTTCCCCAAATCGAAATTAGATATGGTAGATACAATCTCTTAGCTTCATGAGATCGTATACCAAATTGGGACATATGTAAATCTAGTGACGCATCATAATTTAGGTGCTTTAATGTGAGTGCCTATCAGTAAGTTATGTGGTCAACAACATAATTTGATGGGGGTGCCTTTTTCTCCCCAATTTGTGCACGTAGAGGTCAATTGAATACGGCATTAATTAATTGCTTAAAATTATAATCCTTTTTTAGTACCCCTTTTGATGAAATGATCACGATATTCCGGAATATTAAAAGCATATTCCTAAGGTCAAGCATCTTATTAAAGTCTCAAAGAAGAAATTTAAGAGAAGGGAAAGGTTATTTTAAACTTGGCCGATGATGATGGCTCCCTAAATCGTACGGATGCAAATCGTGAATATGAAGTCTAAGCAATGTGTAGACATCGTTTGACTAAAATGAAGACGATTGCTCAACCAGATCTAAGTTTTGTGCATAAATATATGATCGGCCAAGTGTCTCAAGACGATCTCCTATCTTGAATGATGACATCTTTAGATTCTCCGTTTTCAACCTTTTAATTCAATGAAAATAAACAATTCGATGAGCAATGTTCAAACTTCACCCGATTCGTTTCAATTGGGGCAAGACAAATGTGATGGTTATTTTGAAATGGGTATTCAAATATTAAACCAGAGACCGAAATGACCCGGAACCCGTCGGGCAAGGCTAATTCGGGTTCGTTTTTAGGTTGGATGGGTCCAGTTGCTCCATGAGTACGACTACGTAACCAAATTCTAATATTGGTTTTGTAAATTTTTTTCGCGATGAGAAATCCCGATTTATATAGTTAGATTGTTATTTACAGCATATTCCAAAGTCCGAATCGATGACCCAAACATGAAGTTATTTGCATTGTGAGTTCGTGATGAACCGAACGTGCCTAATTTGAACATGTTAGTCAGTTCCTTAACCGGTTAAAATAAGGATAAACAGGGTTATATTTAGTATCCTTCTTTAAAGTTTTTAGTCTGAATTCCAACTGTTACTTTTTTTTTCTGCTTTTTTAACTGCCACTTTTCAATTCCCGGCCAAAGTCTTAACTGTTACTCGAAGGCTTGAAGCATGAGGTCAGGGACAGGTAAACATCGTATCCCTCCATGAAATCGCTCCCCTTTTCTTGTCCCAATCTTTGATCTTCGCGATGAGGAGAGAGTAGCAGTGGGTGATGAGTCAGTGGATGAATGAATTTACCACACTCTTCTTCCCAAAAGAAAAGAAGTCACCATCCAGAGGAACCCCAGCGTCCACCAAAGATGAGCTGAAGAAATGAAAGCCATGGAAGAACAAAGAGCACACGCGAGTCAAGACTCGAGGAGAAACCCCGCCATTAGATTAAGCAGACCGACCTCCTCCAAGAGTCCAATTTCAACTCGAGTAAACATTGATTCTCTTCTCGTGTTATTCCCATTGACACTCCACTCAAATCTAACCTCCCCCACCAAATAAGATACTGCCACATCTCTCTCTCTCTCTCTCTCTCTCTCTCTCTCTCTCTAGGAAGGGTGTTTCTTGTCTGTAACTGTTCAGTTCCTCCGTGAGTGGGGTTGCTTGAAGTACACAGGGCATTTCAATTCGTGCGTCGGTTTCAGTTCGTGGAATTAATTTCACGTTGGTGAAGAAGAAGGCGTTTCTGGGGTCACTGCGGGTTCCAGAGCATGTGGTTTATTCACAGAGAGATTGATTAATCTCTTTTCTTCCCCTTTTTTAATTTTTTTGTGTTTCCTCCGCCAAAAGGGTAGAAAAAGATTATTGCTTTGCTCTCACTGAACGTGGGGTCTCTCTCTTGCTGATCTATTTCCATTCCCTCTTCGATCTCGCTTCAAGTGTTGCCAAGTCTATTAGTTTAGCAATCTTTTTTTTCTTTCTCTCTTTTGTAGAGTTTAATTTTTCCCTTTTCTATATTGTATTTGGGCTTTATTGGTGCTTGTTCCTCATTGAGGGAGTTGGGGTTAGGATTGGGATTAGGTGTTGAAGGAGATGGGGGTGGTGATGCAAGTGATCATTGCCCAGCTGGTTCAAGTCTGTATCATCACCTTTGCTTCAGCTGTTCAGGGATCTGCAGGTACAGATACTTTCTTGCCTTTTTTTACTTGTTATACTGTGATTTTGAGCACTTGGTGCAGCTGCTGAACTTAAAGTTTGATCTAATAATGATAACTGTTGTCTTCTTGGTTTATGAAATTTCGCTTAGCAATTGTAAGGTCTCTAAATATAATGAAAGTTGCACAAATCTGTCCCTTTGTTGGCTCACTGCTAATGTCATGCTGTCGCATCTAGTGGTTCGTCTGTAATGACTGAGCTGGAGCATGAATTGAGGAGACTGGCAAAGGCATGGCAGATCCACCGTTTGTGCTATTGTTCTTCCCTTGAATTTGCTATTTTCTGTGCAGTATCGTGTAAAAATCACACTTGGCGGTCCTTGATTACAAGTTCTAGTTCGATGTTTCCCCGAATTAAAATTCGTAGATTTCAGCATTATCTATTCCCATCTAAGCTTTCTCTTCTGGGAAATGTTTGCTAGGTCATGGTTTACCCTACAAATGGCCATTAGGCATGGTTTGCATAGATGTTTCTGCTGTATTTCTTCATTTAAATAGGCTTTTCTGAATCTACTATTTTCTGTCATGTAGTTGGTTTTCGCTAAATCTAGATCAGCATTGATGCGAATCTTACTTGGACCAATCGAAAGCAAAATGGATTTTAAGCTTTGAAATTTTTCCATGGACAGTTTAATAGTCTGTCAAATGTTCGTTTTTATTTTTTATTTTTCCTTTTGAAATCCTTTATAGGGTACAACATATCTCCATCTACTGATAATTTCTCCGCTATTCCCCCAATAGGAGCAGAGCCTCCTGCCCATCAAATGAAGTCACTCAAAAGCAGCGCGCCAAGTTCATTAGATGGTAATTTCTCTGTCTTTAGAAAATTTTCAATTTCAGTTAGCTTTTAAATAGTTGAGCTTCTCTTTCCACAATTCAGGCTCAACTTTGCGCTCTCCACTAGCAGCACCACCTCTTTTGTCTTCCTCGCCGTCCCCAGACCAAAGAAGCCCGGTCCAAAATGCACCGAGCCCCATATCTCAGCCCAATGGTATGTGACTCTGAAACTGCTGGATCCTTACCCTTCTTGATATAATTTAAGCCTCGTTTCTCATTCAGGGTCTATTTTACAACCTCCACTTGCATCACCACCTTTGTCTGCTTTGCCGCCTCCGAAGACTACTGAACTTGTACCATTGTTGTCACCAAGTAATCCTAGTTCATTCTTTCCACACCTGTTGGCGCCTCCACCAATGAGTACTGAAAGAGGGGTTTTGGCTCCCCCACCAAGCAAATCTCCTGAGAAGGCACCGGTACATGTAACTCCTGCAGTCTCTGTAGCTCCTGGTACATACCAATTTGTTCTATTATGTTTTACTAGTGATCCATGCGATTATTGTCATTCATGAGCTGTCTTTTGTCATTGTGATGTTCAGCTCCTACTTTAACACCTAGAAAACATTCACCTGCACAGTCACCAGTAGACAATGCTAGTATTCCTGCAACTTCCCCACCAGCTGGACACCAAAGAAATGATTCAGCAGGCCATAGTCCCGTCCCTGAAGCAAGTGTCCCAAGTAGGTGATTAGCATTTTTAATGATTGTCATTTGATTTGCTCCGACTGTATTTAATCTGTTCATGTCCAAGAACAGCGCCATTTCCATCTCCACCGAGAAAAATAGGACAGAGTCCACCAGCAGAACATCCTGTGATGCCTCATATCGCACCACCTGTACCACCTGGTGCGCCTCAGGACATAATCTTCGAGGGATTACCTTTCTAACAGCATTTGTTGTTAAAGGTGTTTTTTTTTATCTTGATAAATTAATTGCAGTGCCAGCAGCGTCTCCATCAAATGAGGGGACACAAAATTCTCCGTCAGTCCACCCACATGCACCTGAAGAATCTCCATCCATAGAAGCAGGTACCAACTACAATATAGGTATAGTGACATAGTGAGAAATTTTGAAGCCATTGTGCATAGAAGAGATGTAGGTTATTGCTAAAGGTATATATATATATAAAAAGTCAGGTTATAGCTCATATATTGACGTGTTTTTCGATTGATGAGACATCTCTTGAGCACTACTGGATATATAGGATTGGAGGAGCCATGATCATATGATTGATGTCTCTGGCTTGCTTGTTGCTGACTCTCCCCCTTTAGCTTTGTCTATCTTTATCACGTCCATTTGGTTTTTGAGTAGCAAATATGATGCTTCATTTGTCCTATATGAGATTGCAGGTCATCACATGTCTCCCGCATTACCTCCACTGAAGGAAAGAGACAAGATGCCTGCTGCTCCACCCTCAAATAATGCAGCCACTGATCTATCTCCTGCGAAACATCCACCTAAAGGTACAGGGATGACCTGCGTGCTGTTTGTAAATGCCATCAAGAATCCTGTCCTCAACATAGCGAAATTTCTCTGACAGGTTCTTTTGATGCTGTATCTCCTTCAGTGCACAAAGCTGGCACTCCCGCTCCCTCACTTTTGCCCCCTCCAAGCGAAGGGCATCGTTCGCCTGCATCTTTACCTCCAGCTTCATTTGTTAACCATCGTCATACTAGGAAGGCCATACTACCTCCAAGCCATTCGCCTTTGCCTTCTACAGGTCAGCTTTTCATCACTTCTCAATCAGGACTTGGGATTGTGTGCGCTAAGTGGTGAAAATAAAGTTCAGTGTCAACTTTAGATTTATTTGTGCAGATTCATCTGGCGGCGTAGCTCCTTCCCCACACAAAACCGGTCATATCTATGCCGATGCTCCCTTGCCTCCTCCTCCATTACCTTCCAGCACAGGGCATCCTATTTCTGCAAAGTCGCCCTTGCCCTCATCTAACATGCGTCGTGTAAGAGGGAACAAAATTAGCAGTCCTCCTCCTTTCTCCGACCATCGAGCTTCTTCTCCAGGTTCCACAAGTCAAGTGGTTTAGAATTTGCATTTGGGATTCATGTGTTGACCGAATAGAATTTCGGGGATAGGTTGCATTTCTGTCACTGTGATTCTTATTCTTTTCTTTCTAATATCTGTCAGGTCCAGTTTCCGCTCCAGCTACACTTCCACAACATAAACAAAGACATAATACTTCTCCATCACCGAGTCCAGGTAGGCACATACTCGATATGTTAAGAGCCATTTTGTTTGATGGCGCCCAACCAAATTTTTACATCTGACGCTGTCCTTGCTCAGGCTCTTTGGTTTCTCCACCCCATTTCACCAATCCTCCTTCAAAGAGTGACTTACCGCTTGCACCTTCTCCGTCTCCAAGAACTGCATCTGGCCATCCCAAAAGTAAGAGAAAATGTGGTATTTCTTAGTTTAGATTGTAGTGTATTATTCTTTCTATCTTACTTTGCTGTTGGTTAATGTATGTGGTGCAATTTATCAAGTTCCTCCTTCTAAGCCTCCATCGACAAATCTCATAGTGGCTCCTCCGCCTCCTATTCGGGCATTACCACCCCCACCTCCAAATCAAGGTTAGTTGAACCATGTTCTGCTTTTGTTTTCTCTGGTGATTACAGCCAGATGTCGAGCCTTCACTATTTTTGAAGATGTAAAACGGGGATATTCTTTTCTGCAGATTGTTCAACAACGACATGCATGGAGCCATACACCAATACTCCTCCTGGGTCCCCCTGTGGCTGCGTATGGCCTATGCAAGTCGGTCTGCGTCTCAGTGTTGCTCTTTATACTTTCTTCCCCTTGGTTTCGGAGTTGGCTGAAGAAATTGCTTCAGGGGTGTTTATGAAGCAAAGTCAAGTCCGCATAATGGGGGCGAATGCTGCCACTGAGCAGCCCGAGAAAACCATCGTGCTAATTGACTTGGTACCTCTGGGGGACGAATTTGATAATACTACTGCTTTCTTGACTTTCGAGAGATTTTGGCATAAGCAGATCTTCATAAACACTTCCTACTTTGGTGATTATGAAGTACTGTACGTGCGATATCCCGGTAATGCTTTCTGTCAGCCATGGCGCCTGTCAGTAACTTTTTCCCTTCATTTTATGACACTAAGTCGATCTTGAGACATTGCTGTATACTTGTATTGGGTTTACAGGATTACCTGCATCACCGCCTTTGCCCCCAGATGCTGCAATAATCGATGGTGGGCCCTATTCTGCCAATGACAATAATGCAAGAACAAATAAACCTCTCGGGGTAGATGTGCAGAGGGGGCAGCATAATCACGGGCTAAGTGGGGGTGCGGTTGCTATTATTGTCCTATCTGCCCTTGTTGCTGTTGTTTTATGCTCTGTTGCCGGTTGGATTTGGATAATGAAACACAGAGATCGAGTTTTTCGACCTGCGCCGACTCCCCAGGCCTTGTTACCGTCTGTTGCAAAGTCACCAGGTAATAGTCGATCACCAACAGTGTTAATTGGATGTGCTGTCGTGATATTTTCGCATGGACCAGAGTATGTGGAGATCGGTGGTCAAAGGTGGTCCATAAAACAATAACTCCAGAAGAAGTTGGCCAAAATGATTGGTTATGTCGCTTAGAAAAGTTAGTCTAATGGAAAACATTTTCATTATTGACAATATGCCTAATTATTTTCGTAGGCGATGAAAATATTGTTTATTGTCATTTTTATAAGTGTACACATGATCTTTTTTATAAGCGAAGACACGCGATCATTTTTTGGTCAATGTTTTTCAAATCTGCAATTTTCCATAAAACAAACGCACCCTTAGTGCCATTTTCAGAAAGATGAGTCCTAGTAGATGTCCCATATTTTAGTAGTAGAATGGACAAGAACATTAACTTGGTTAATAGTTTGTAGCAACATAGCGTATGATTCCAATTAAGTATTGCGAGATTGGGTCGAAGGAAGTTCTCCCATTCTCACTATGGAGTCCGATGTCTTGCAGTTACGGCAGGGCCTATCCTCGGAAGTGGGCCGAGCTCTGCCTCGTTGTCATTTGGATCTAGCATACCAACTTATGCAGGGTCAGCTAGAACTTTAAGCGTGAGTGACATTGAAAGAGCTACTGATCATTTCAACGAGTCAAGAATACTTGGCGAAGGTGGCTTTGGGCGTGTATATAGTGGCATTCTTGAAGATGGGACCAAAGTAGCTGTGAAAGTTCTGAAGAGGGAGGATCAACAGGGTGGCCGGGAATTCTTAGCCGAAGTCGAGATGCTTAGCCGCTTACATCACAGGAATCTTGTCAAGCTGATTGGTATATGCACGGAGGAACGTGTCCGCTGCCTTGTGTACGAACTTATTCCGAATGGCAGTGTGGAATCTCATTTGCATGGTAGGTATAGTGTAGATTAACATGCAACTTTTATCTAGTATTAACAATTTTTTAATCTCTCTCTTCATTCTGCTTCATGAGGTGTAAAGCCAGTGTATATTTTCCCATGCTTTCAGGAGTTGACAAGGAAGCTGCCCCACTAGATTGGGGCGCTAGGATGAAGATAGCGCTCGGTGCTGCTCGTGGTTTGGCCTATTTGCATGAGGACTCAAGCCCGCGTGTTATACATAGGGACTTCAAGGCCAGCAACATATTATTGGAACATGATTTTACGCCTAAAGTGTCGGATTTTGGTTTGGCTCGCACCGCTATGGATGAGGAAAATAGACACATCTCTACACGTGTCATGGGAACCTTCGGGTTAGGAAATTCCTCTCTTGTTCAAATAGTTCCTTTGATTTCCAATCTCGTATTCTTTGGTTAATTCTAAATGTGTTGGCATTAAATGTTAGTTTAAAGCAGCATAACCTCAGTAATTTGAGGTCTCTTTGGAAGATTGGTACCCTATTCTCTGGTACATCCATCTTAACATCACGAGTTCGGATTCAAATCAAAATTCGTTCTTGCTAACTTTCACTGGACTTATGGTCTCAAGAGACTCGTGCAGAAGTATCTGTTAGCTTATAGGCAATTGTCTCTTTGATGTTTGGTCATTCAGATGTGACCCTTTAAGATTCTAAGTCGTTTGCTTTGAGATTATATCTAACTTGGTCATCTTGTCACATTATTGAAATCCTCTTCACATGTCGATTGCATCCAGGTATGTTGCTCCCGAATATGCCATGACAGGGCATCTTCTCGTGAAAAGCGATGTCTACAGTTATGGAGTCGTACTCCTTGAGCTCCTGACAGGAAGAAAGCCGGTTGACATGTCACAGCCACCTGGTCAAGAGAACCTAGTTGCCTGGGCTCGTCCGCTACTCACTAGCAGAGAAGGGCTAGAAGCAATTCTAGACCCATGTCTTGGACCTACCGTCCCCTTTGATAGCGTGGCCAAAGTGGCGGCGATCGCTTCGATGTGCGTGCAGCCGGAGGTATCACACCGTCCTTTCATGGGTGAGGTCGTGCAGGCGCTAAAACTAGTATGTAATGAGTGCGAGTGTGGTGAGGCTAGAGAGGCCGGTTCCAGAAGTTATAGCCGAGAAGATTTGTCCATTGACTTGGATCCCAAGGCTGGTGCTGGCTCTGGACCGTCACAGCATCCTCTACATGGCAGATACTCGGATCCAGACTACGATTCTGTCAGTAATAGTGAGCGAGGAGTGTCGGTTTCGGATTTTCTCGGCACAGCAGGGTACACAAGGCCCATCTCAATTTCATTTCGGAGGTATTCGAGCTCGGGTTCTTTAAGAGTGGGAAGAGGAAGGCATTTTTGGGAGAGACTGAGGAGATTGTCCGGAGGCAGCGCGAGTGAACACGGCGGCACCTTTTTGGGTTTATGGCCAGGTTCCAACTGAGGGAAATCTCTTAAGCTGAGAAGCATCGACTCGAGTTGCTACCTTTTTGATTTCTTTGTTCTTGGATTTTTGCAGATCAGCCAGCACAGTAGTCCTCTATGGACGACTACGGCTCACATCAGCTTGTGATCACAGAACAGGAGAACCAGTCGGTGCGAACCGACAGTCCGGCATAAATGTTCGGCACCAACGGGATGTCATTAATCCTACCTTAATAAGTGTATATGGAGGAGGAGCTGTTACAGACTGAGCTTTCCGCCGAGGCCGCGAATGCGCGGTTGTGCTACTTACGGGAGGGGATGGTTTTGTTTAATGAGGCGTAAATTTTTTTGTTGACTTGTAATTGGAGAGAGAGAAGATGGTTGGAATGAAAAGCTTCAATGTCTGAAATGTACAGAACGTTAATGGTGAGCGAAGCACTCCATTCACCATGCCGAATCTAAGTGAACTCCGCTAACGGGCAACACCGTAGCTAGATAAAGAATTTCCGGCATGTGCTCATCACTGTCGATAATACGAGATCCAATGATCGGCCAACGATTATTTCACTTGATAGACCCGTTCTTATGGAACAAGCATATGCTTAGCTCTGCTGGTGCTCTGTTGACCCTCATTGTTTTCTGGATTTGGTTTTGTTTCGTAGTATTCCGTGCTTTGCTTTACTTCAATTTAGTTTGCTCTGAAGTTTATGTACTTATTATGTATCCTTTTGAGTAATAAATATAACGTCATTTTTAAAGGAAATATCTGTTAAGAAGACTAAAGTACAAAAAAAAAAATCCATTAAATATTTTCGCATACTAAAGTAGAAATTTTAAGAGGGCTTAATCACCACGAGATTCGAGATGATCGAAATTTTAGAACCTTTGGCACTATATCTAAAGTCCTAAAAATTGTTACGAAAGAGCAATTGAATCCGAAAATTTTCAAAATGTTCAATCGAGTCTTAAAAATTGTCATGAAAGTGCAATTCAACAATTCAGTCTTAAAACTTTCAAAAGTCGCAATCAAGTTATAAAACTTATCAAAAAAATGCAATCGAGTCCTAAAATTTTTAAAAAGTGCAATCAATGGGAGGACTTGATTTCATCAATTTGACATGTTTTAGAAATTAATTATACTTTTTGAAAGTTTTAGGACTCAATTGTATTTTCTAGGGGTGAGCAAAAAAGACCACCCGGACCGGACCAGGACCAAGACCGATGGTCCGGCTCCCGGTTTTAGGGGGATCCAGTTCGGTTCCCAATTCCTAAAATTGGAACCGTTGACCGGGCGGTCCTGTTCCCGGTTCCAAGGCCTGGGACCGGACCGGTCCACTTTTTTTAAAATTTTTTTAAAAGATAAACCTAACGTTTACTTATTTTTTAGGTTTAGGTCATTTAGGATTTCTTTGCTTCACTTCGGCAAAGTGCCGCAAACATTTTTTCTTACCTTTCCACTGTCCAATCTCCACTTATTTTGTTACACAGACGAGTCTTGAGTCATCCTACCGCTTGTCTCGCCTCAAATTTCATTGGCACCGTCTACAAAGTGTGCATTTATTTTTCGGAACCGCGGACCGTAAACCCTTGGAACCACCTAGGAACTAGGACCACCGGTCCGGTTCCCGGTTTTTGATCGGAACCGGACTGGACCGGGAATCGCTCACCCCTAGTATTTTCGTGAGGAGTTTAGGATTTAATTAATTTTTTTTAAAAAAATTTAGTACTTAATTGCAGTTTCGTCGTAAGCTTCGGGACTTCTAAGTTTCAAAGCACTTTTCTCTTAAATTTAAGTGAATGAGCTCAAGCCCAGGCCAAAGGTTTGGGCCATTAGATGGTCCAAGCCCACCTTTTTTCTCTGCTTTATATTCATCTTCTCCCGACGCTAAGAAACGGCTCTTCACTGCTATCGAACTCGAAGAGGAAGCTTGACGCAGAACGACGACTCCGAGCTTCAGCGACGACGATGGTGAGACTCTCGCTCGTTCTTCAAAAACCCTAGAGCTCCATCTCGTTCGATGCTCGACTGGCCGATTTGATTCTCTTTCTGCGGATTATTTCGTGTTTCGATTTCGTAGGCGCCGAGAGCAATCACCAGTCCGGTGCCGGATTCGTTGTACCCGGCCCTGGCCTTCCTCATGCTCGCGATCGGACTCATCTTCACCGCCACGTTCTTCATGTGAGCTCCGATCTGGCCTCCACACGCCATTTTCAGTCTGTTTTCTTCTGTCTTGTTTGGCTCGAAGTTTTTGGAGTGTTCGGAGATGTTACTCTTCGCTTGCTTGCTTGGTGAAGTTTTTTTGGGTGCCTGGCCGTCGCGTTTTGGAGGAATTAGAATTCAGAGTGTGGACTGGTTGATTCTCTTGGGTGTTTTGGCGGATTGCGGCGGATTGGGATTTGGATCGCCGGCGCATGCTGTGTTGTAGTTAGGAAGACTGGATAGTGATGTTGAAAGTAGGAGGGAATTTGACTAACAATTTGTGGTGGATGCAAACTATACGGTCGGTTCAGTTGTTTCAGTTTGATCTCGAACCTGATTCTCTATTGCGGACTTTGGCATTGCATTTTCGTCGCCACTCTTCATGTAGACTCTCAGGTGTAAGATGTAAGATTGTGTGCAATTGATGCGGTATTGTTATATGTATACATGACTCTTAGAACTTGATATTCACCTTGGAAGCTGTTTGAACCAGCATTAGGAAGAAAATAGATAGTCCTGCTCTTTGAACTCGAGATAGGTAATGGACCGTGTGGTTCTATATCGAGTTGCAAGTTTGTGATCTGACAGGCGAGCGGAAATAAGCGCAATAGATATTGACCAAGTGAAGTAATCCCAATCGCTACAGTTACTGGATTCTTAGGATGGTTGTCTTTTCTCTTTTCTTTGTTTTCGGCTTCTTTGCCTCCAGCCTAATAACTTCCATTTCAGAGTCATGACTCATGAGTTATGTTGTTGTTTGTTTACCTCCAGATTCACTGAAGGATGGATATGAAACATCAATTGAAATTAAGGAGTTGTCTTTCTTAGTTTAGGACAATAAATCACCCTTTAAGAGCTGACTATCTCTCCTACGTCAGATATGTGCTTGGAAAGAGATTTGGGAAGAGATTTTTTGGTTTGTAGCAATCCAATTTTTTCACTACCTTTGATGTGTTGTCAAGGGAGTGATGGCCCCAGGCTAGCTTGTGGCTTGTCCATCATTGACTTTGTCAATTGGAACTAGGAGAGATATGTGCATTAGGGAAGTGTCCGAGTTCTGGCTCTTTTGAGAGATTCTCTAGACTGAACCGGGGTATTGAGTTATTGGCTCATGTTGCATATTTTCATCATTGCTAAATAGTAATTGGCCAAATGACTGGTAACGGTTCTGGTGTTCTGATGTCCGAGGGATAATTATTTGTATTAACTGGTAGATGTTCAACATCGTCCAGATTTGTAGCAGCATCCAGAATATCCTGTGTCTCTGCCCCCGCACCTGCTGTCTTAAGTCTAAGATACTTCTTTTTTGCAGTTACGAGACAACCTCCTCAAGACGGAACCTCAGCATTGTCAAGGAGGTGACTACAGGGGCTGTGGCGTCTGTTTTCCTGGTACATTTTGCTTCTCTGTTTATCTCCTGTGCACATACATGCTCGTAGAATCGCGAGCCTCGATACAGATCAATTGTGCATGTGAGCTTATCATTCTTTTTCTGATTTTCCCTTTCTGGTGCAGGGATTCGGGTCCTTATTTCTTCTTCTCTCATCGGGCGTGTATGTTTGATTCGTGAGGATCGAGTTGGTTGCTGTTATCTGACTGGATATAGTTTTTTATAATGGACAATGTCCTCTAGAATGCTGGGAACAATTTTGGCAGGCTTAGATCAGGGAGGTTTTCATTAGTAGAAAGAAATAGTGGTTTTCAAATCCCATGTTGCTTCCCTCTTGTTTCACAGATTCGTCCTATGATTTAATGCCTCGCCCCTTACAACTGCATGACCTTCCATGTTTTCAAATCCCATCTTGTTTCCCTCTTGTTGTTTGACAGATTCTTCCTATGATTTAATTCCTCGCCCCTTACAACTTACTGACCTTCCATGGTTACTGAAATATATCTGAATGCTCTAAGTGCTTTGTGGAACTTAATCTGTCCTGTTGCAATTTTGTCGTCAGTGTACAATCTTATGACACAAGCTAGGTGACCACTCGATGTGTATGTCAAAAACTCAGGGAGACCAAAATGTCTTAGCCCTAAGTTTCTGCAGAGAAGCCGGTAAAGTGGTCCATTCTTCGCCGAAGAAAGGAGTAATAAGAACATGGATATCTTGTATTAGGTAAATCGTAATACGGCATCACTCATGGCCAATCTTTAATAAAAGGAGCTGGCGACACCAATGTGTTGGAGGAGTGCACGGTTTAGGTTACAACCAGAAGAGCTATTTGATTTGTTTCGGATTTGTAAAGCAATGGCCATTGCTTGGGTAAGCGGAATACCTATCAAAGTCTTCATTGCCAGCATGAAAGATTGCTTCCCTGACCGAGACGGGAATTTCAGTCTTGCTCTGTTTCTTATGTTGTGGTCTAATGTGCAACGTTGATTCTCATGATTTTGCTCCATGATTGAGGAGTCGGCATCATGCAATTACAATCCGACCATCTAGCACAACAACGGTAGCCTATTTGGCTAGGATTGTCGTCCAAATGAGTTGGGTTCACGTGTAAATGTTTAAACTCGACTCGACTCAATCGAAGGAGCTTGGCTCGACGAAATTTGTAGTGATTTTAAGTTTGATTTGGCTCGATCCAATTTTCAGACCTTGTGCGATCGAAGGTGTCCATGAGAAATCTGTCTAGACGAAGAGAGAGATATGTTCGAGTTTACTCGTACAGTCTATGGTTGGGGAGAAAGTTCAAAAATGCTGTTAAAAGGAAGTTAGATTTTTCAATGCGATTACGTGCATACGCACAAAATATATATAACGGCAATCAAAATATACGAGTGTTCAATTTTTTCGATTAGGATTGCCAGTTAGTCGAATTTATTCTTAAATTCAGGCTCGACTCTACCAAGTACTTGAGGTGTTTGAAATCCCCTCAAGTAGGAGAAGAATCTAAATCTCGATCTTGAGTCATCTACGAGTCAACCTCAAGTAACTCACAAATAACTTAGGTTTCGTTATGCTTGTATGTTCACCACACCAAAATTCACTCGGAAAAGGAACAACAAAACATTGTGAGCGCGTGTAATCTACTGCTGTGGTAGTCGTCACATATTTGCCGGAACTCGAAAAGGATGTCGGGGTCCTTACCGGTGCCATTTGTCACCACCGTCACTGCCTCCCTCCTATGCATCCATTTTCCTCTCTCGTTGTCTTTAAAGTTTCCAATTTGTCATGTCATTTTCATTTATTACCTAAAATTAAAATTCACTCGCTAATTTGTAACTTAATTACTGCAAAGTCGTGCGTACGAGATTCATATGCTCAACGGTCGCCTACCTTTTCACCGATGCTAAGCTTAGGAGGTTTATCGAGTTGTAATCGTCGTATTGAAATGGCATTTTGAAATAAAGTTCATAAAATTGGCACTGATTCAAAAGGATTTTTGAAATCTCGTAAAGAGAATTCATTAAATTGGACGGTTCAGATCAACTTGAGTTCAAAAACAGAAAAAAAAATGGACATGAGTTCTGAATTTTTTCTTAATTTACTTTTTTGACCTCCATTTCTCCATATACATAGACTCTCCATTGCTCGAGTCCGGATCACCGCTACCTGCCACTAACAGAATCTGAGCAGCAAAACACTACAGTACCAGCAAGCGGGACAGCGAGGGAGAGCGCTCTCGGCGATGGAGTCGCAGCCACAAGCTCCGAAGAAGCGAGGACGGAAGCCGAAGCCGAAGGAGGACAAGAAGGAGGAGCCCCACCACCACCAGCCGCAGCCGCCGCCGGCCAAGTCGTCGTCGTCGTCGTCGGCGGGTGCCAAGGAGAGGAAGTCGCATCAGCAGCACGCGGTCGACGAGAAGTACGCCCGTTGGAAGTCCCTCGTCCCCGTCCTCTACGACTGGCTCGCCAACCACAACCTCCTCTGGCCTTCCCTCTCTTGCCGGTACTTAGAGACCTCTTGTTCTGTTAGCTGTTTCGGTTAGTGCAGGTGGGGATCTAGAGTTTTTGCGAGGTTTTTCCTTGGGTAAGTGGCGTGGATGTGCGAATTTTTGGAGGTTTAAAGTTTTGCGAGCGCGGTATTCATAGGTCTGGGTAGGTGTTGGGTTGATTAGGGTTTAGGGTTTTAGTACCCGTGACCTTTCCTCTTATGCCGGTCTGAAACTGCCTTTTGGTTTCGTGGAAGTTGGTGTCTGTGGATTCGTAGGGTTTAAACGTGTTTTTTTTGTTTTTTTCAACCTGTGAGGTTTGGTTCGTCGGAGTTGTCTCTGAAATGCTGGATTTTGGAGGTCCGTTGTGGAGGGTTGAGGTGTGCAGGGTTTATGTGGGTGCTAGTTTGTGCCAGGCTTCTTATGGTTTTGAGAAAGGTGTTCGTGACCCTTTGATCGTTATGGAGAAGACTCTGGGTACTGATCAAAGGTTTTGTTCGTTTGTGTTGAATCAACACTGTCGATGTGTTGGCTTGGCGAGTTTCTTTTTGTGTGGATTGTTTCATTTATTGGTGGGTTTGGATTGGTGATTATTGACATCATGCAGGTGGGGCCCGCAACTCGAGCAAGCAACTTATAAGAATCGGCAGCGGCTCTACATTTCTGAGCAGGTAATGAATGATGATATAGTATAGAAGTCTAAATTTGCGTGACGCTGTTTATTACTACTTATCTAGCGGTTTCCTTAGTAATGAGGAGGACCTGTAACTAAAATTCACAGGTTAATAAACTGCTGAGGACTTTTACGTGGTTGTGTTATAATAATGGATCATCTCTTTCTGCCTGCACATGCTGTATTAAAGTTTGTTAAAACAAAATAACTTGTGGTCCAGCAGCTGATGAGTTCTACCTTATGGGTGATATGAAATTAAGTTTATATGGAAAGCCAGAGAACGATAGTAATTGATGTGAAACCCTCATATTATTTTTAAAGTTTAACACGGAGTACCTCGCATCTGAATGCATGAGCAGGTCGAGTCCGAAAGCACAAGTATTTTTCTCGAGTTGAAGTTGAGCTGATTAGTTTTTGAGATAAAAGCACTGGAAGTCCTAAAATTTCTCATAAAAGTGCAAATGAGTCCTAAAATTTTCAAAAATTGCAACCAAGTCCTAAAACTTTCAAAAAATGCAATCGAGTCCTAAAATTTTCAAAAAATGCAATCAAAGAAAGGACTTAATTTCACCAATTTGACAATATTTAGGACCTAATTACACTTTTTAAAAGTACTTTATGGTAAATTTTAGGACTTAATTGCAGTTTTTGAAAGTTTTAGGACTCAATTGCACTTTTTGGTAAGTTTTAGAACTTAATTTCACTTTTTGAAAGTTTTAAAACTTAATTGCACAAGTTTTAGGACTTCCAATGCACTTATCTCTTAGTTTTTTTGCTGAAAATATTGATCTGCCCGCAATTGAAACAATGTTCTATTTATGAGTTGGATATTTGAATATGGCATTGTAATTTTAGTACTATTTCGAATTCAGTGCTGATGTATATCACTAATATTTACTTAAAAGTTAAAAGAGGAGATTCATGTGTTTTTGATTTGAAGTGGTTGTGAAGTTCGAACAACCTTAAACCTTTTATCTACATCTTGTTGCTCCTTTGGTAGCAAATTATATGAAACTTGAGTTGTTCTTTATTGTGCTTTCTTTATTGCTTCATTCATCTTTTTCTTTGTGTTCTCAGACTGATGGTAGTGTTCCAAATACTTTGGTCATAGCAAACTGTGAAGTTGTGAAACCTAGAGTTGCGGCTGCAGAGCACGTGTCCCAGGTCATTCGCAGACATGTGGTTTTATCTAGTTATATGTATCTTATCCTTGTTAATTTTAACAATGTGGTGTTTAATCTCTCATACTTGATTTTCAGTTTAATGAGGAAGCACGATCTCCATTCATAAGGAAGTACAAGACAATTATACATCCTGGAGAGGTACCTCTCCTTTCTCACTGGGCGAGCTCGTAATCAAATAGAAACATTCACGATCAGATTATGCAAGATCTTTGCTTTTTAAAATTTGAGACCTTGATGATCTTTCTACCCTGTTTTTCATCCAAACTCTGATCTAGTTCTCTTCCTTTTATTATCTTTGAGCAAATATATGGAAATATTATGTGCCAACTCACCTTTACCCTTGCTTCTTAAAATGTTTGATCTATGTATTTATATATTCCGTCTAATTTTTACTTTATGATGTGCATGGTTTTTCTTTACATTGATCACGGATTATCAAACTCCAGGTTAACAGAATCAGGGAACTTCCTCAGAATCCCAATATTGTGGCAACTCACACTGACAGCCCAGATGTATGTTTATTATGAGGTTTTTCTTATGCTTTTACTGGGATTCATAGTATCTGCTAAATTTCATGGCTCTTTAATCTGCTAAGTGCTGCTGATGTTATTTGGAATTTCAGGTTCTCATTTGGGACGTGGAGTCGCAGCCTAACCGGCATGCTGTCTATGGAGCTACAGCTTCTCGTCCGAATCTGGTTTGTTCATGATGAGACCAATGCATCTGCCAGTATTGATGCCATTTTAGAATTTTTTTTTTTTCATTTGCTAATTTTTAGTAGCTCCTGGAAAATGTTCATCTGGTACGCTCGATGAAAAAAATGAAACAGTCATGCTACTTACTGTTGCAAGCTCGATTAATCTGTCCTTTTAAAGTGAATCACATATGAAACTTCAATTGGGTCTATTCATGGAGAACTGAGAGTATTTTCGCATTTGGAGAGAGAGATGCTGAATTCAAAGATGATGAAGATAGTAAGAACTTGTAGTAACACCTGTTTACTAGGTAACGTAATTGATCTTGTTTGTACAAACAAGCAACTTATCTCGTGCTTGGATTCCTTCCCTTTACACATCCACCTGAGCTCACTTGAATACCTAGTCTGCCAATTTTAGTAAAGTTTCTAGTATTCTTTACTTTGAACATTAAAAATACCATCTTCAACTTTGCTCCCCATATCAGTTATCCTCGTATTCCAAAACCTACAATCACCATTCCCACTTTTCCATTGGATTTAAAATTGCATCTCCTAGTTTTCCAAATTACCCGTCCTCAACATAAAGATCTCATTTTGTGGGTGTAGATTTGGGGCGTGCATGACGACAAATAGGTCTTCTTCGGTTGGGGAGACGCAAAATTTAAAGTTTTGATATGATGAGCTCTGTGTTTGTCGAATTGCACCAGTTGATTTGCCAGGCTTCAGCAAAGGTTATAGTTACATGCCAACCCTGATGTCGCATATCTTTCAATATCTGTATTTTCTGCTTTTTTTGGGCAGATTTTAACTGGACATCAAGAGAATGCTGAATTTGCCCTTGCAATGTGTCCAGCTGAACCCTTTGTTCTTTCTGGAGGTAGGATATTATTGGTTTGTTAATGTTAGTCAAGGATTGGAGTTGTCCGTATTTGTGGCCCATCAATAAGGGGAAAAAGAAGGTGATGTGCAGAGAAGGATGGCATTTCCCTTGTTATCCTTTATTTTCTTTCTTTTTCTTTGGTTTTTCCATTTAGTTGTCAGGAAGCTCCCTAATGTTATTTTTGTTGATAATTTTATGAACTACTGAATTTGAAACTTGGAAGACGTACTCAGGGAATTACTTTGGTTACTGTTTGTGTGAATGAGTGCCTTTTCTTGTACCCACAGTTACATTGATTCGGTTGATTACAAAGAATATAATAAAGGCCTTTTTCACAGGAAAAGATAAGACGGTGGTTTTGTGGAGTATCCAAGACCATATAACAGCATCTGCAACAGATCAAACAACAAATAAATCTCCAGGATCTGGAGGATCCATCATTAAGAAGACTGGGGAAGGTAATGAGGAAACTGGTAATGGCCCTTCTGTTGGACCACGAGGAATCTACTGTGGACATGAGGATACTGTTGAAGATGTGGCTTTTTGTCCATCCACGTAAGTGGCATAGTTAGAGGAAATATGCATCATTTTGTCATACCCTGATAGATATGTTTACTGTGAGATTTGAATTTGAAATTTTAGTTGCTATAGATGGACATAAGGTCTTCCTTGTCTGATGGTTATTTTTTCCTTCTAAAGTGCACAGGAATTTTGTAGCGTTGGTGATGATTCATGCCTTATATTGTGGGATGCACGAGTCGGCACTAATCCAGTTGCTAAGGTCTGTATTATGTCTCACCTCTTCCTTGCCCTCATATATATATAATTTCAGTAATAATGATATTGCATCTTTTGTGTCTTGTGCTAGAGTGATGCAGCATGTTTTAACTAATTTCCTGGTTCAGTCTATCTGTCCCCTTCACCTCTCTCTCTGTGCGCGCTCATGCACATGTGGAGATACATGAGTTATATTCTCTGTATCACCTCATTAGATTTGCAAATGAGCCAACCAGGTTGGAAGCGTTGACTAAGTCAGTGCAAAACATATATGATGATCGAGCTGCAATATGATTAGTTAGATAAAAGAATTTGGCTTTCTTCTTCTTCTTTTTTCACTTTGGCCCTGCATACAGGATGATGAATGAATGGATTCAGAAGCTGTTTGGGCATGTCATTTATTGTGTTTAATGCCATGTCATGTGCCATGTCATGTGCCATGGCACGTGACATATGTGCTAACTAATTCCCTCTCATTTGTTTATGTGATGCAGCACAGTTAACTTCACAGCATCAAAATAGATTTTGACCGAGAAAATTATTTTTCCTTATTTTCCAGTTGATCTGCATTTCCATTCTTGCTGACCTTTGTCTGGACTGAAGATTTCTTTGTGATATTCAATACTGTTGCTTCTAATGATATATGCTTTTCTTTGGCCTGATTTTGATGTCGGCTGCCTCATTTATTGTTGAATCAGGTTGAGAAGGCACATAATGGTGACCTCCATTGTGTGGATTGGAATCCTCATGACAATAACCTAATTTTAACTGGGTATGCTCCTGTGTCAAGTTTGTGATTATCATGTGGTTTACGTTTAGAACAAATTATGGATCAAGTTGACAGGTTTATGCTTTGTATTGATGTGATGATGACCTAATTCTTTTCTTTGAATTATACGGTACGTTTTCCTAGGTCGGCAGATAACTCTGTTAACATGTTTGATCGGCGAAATCTCACTTCTAATGGAGTTGGTTCACCAGTCTACAAGTTTGAGGGCCATAAGGCAGCTGTACTTTGTGTGCAGGTGGCCATGTATTTTCCTTCTCTTTTATTGCCATAGAGTTAGCTTTCCGAAATATATATTCTCTGTAAACGATTGCTTTGTAGTATTTATTGTGCTTGATTTTTCATGCATATTCCAGTGGTCTCCAGACAAGACTTCCGTCTTTGGGAGTTCGGCTGAAGACGGTCTCTTGAACATTTGGGATTATGAGAGGGTGAGGCAGTTTGTCTTTTTGTCTTGCCAGACTTGCTTTCGCAATATCTGCATGTTTTATGCCTCATGCAGAGTTCAATAATTTGACTTGACATAAAATTGAATTTAGTGATTCTTTACTTTCGTGTGGAGTATATGTGGGGATTTGGACTGAAATTTTGTCTTGCAGGTTGATAAAAAGGTCGAGAGGGCTCCAAATGCTCCTGCGGGATTGTTTTTCCAGCATGCTGGGCACAGGTGAAATGAGCCTTAAAATGACAATTATAGTGTAATCTAAGTCCAACCTAAGTGTTATTTCCTTGTCCGATTTTGGAGCTGACTTAACCTTAGAGTGCTCTAAGTGTCAGTTACTCTTAGGAGCTGTGCTTGGTGTGCTAGCATGCTTTTATTTTAGTTTTCCCCAATCAGAAAGTCTAGTCTAACCCGTTTGTCATTTCTTTCTTTGTTTTAATGTTTCTTTTGTTTTTTGTTTTTGTTTTCTTTCTTTGTTTTTTTTTTTTTTTTGGGGGGTTGGAGCTCCCTCACAATCCGGAGGTAGGGGAAAAAACTCAAGGAGTAAAAAGATGGATTAAGAGAAATATCTATATTGTGGCTAGTTTCTTGCTTCGATCTTTGGACAGACTCCTGCCTTCACTGATGATTTCTGATTGTTAGGGTGTTTCAAAGTTGCATCACTGTATCCGTCTGTGAGCTGTATGGTCTGATAACAATAAGGCACATTTGCTTTGAAGGGGATTATATTTAAAGTTGAGGGCTATGGTGATTTAGTGTTGGGGAGTGTTGTTAAGTCATCCGGCTTGAGGGAAACATAAATGAGTGGTTTGGTGTGAAACCTACTAGAAGATTTTATGGGGTGGCTGGTTTGATATGGATGTTAGAAGGAGATATTCTTTCCTACGACCAAACTATTGTCCTGCTTGTTTATCTGGTTTTTTCACCTATCTAAGGCCTCATTCGTAATTAACATATTTGCCTTTATGCTGTGTCACCCAGGGACAAAATTGTTGACTTCCACTGGAACGCGGCTGATCCATGGACAATGGTAAGCGTATCTGACGACTGTGATACCGCCGGAGGAGGTGGTACATTGCAGGTACACTTGTTGTTTGGTCATCATCTCACTGGGTGCGTGTTCTTTGTAAAGTATTATCGGATAGAGATGCTCAGTGCACATGTACATTTCTGCAGATATGGCGAATGAGCGATTTGATCTACAGGCCGGAAGAAGAGGTTTTGACTGAGCTCGAGAATTTCAAGGCCCATGTACTGGAATGCTCAAAGACTTGAGTGTGCCTCGAGAACAGGCCTCTGGGTCACGAATACTAATCAGACAAGCGGGTTTTCGCTGGCTGTTGCGGCTGTAAAATCTGTAGGGACTTAGTCATGTTTTGAACTGATCTGCGAGTGCGGGCACTCCCTTTTATGCAGATGATGAACTGAAGCTGGTTTCAAAGATTGGCATATTTAGCCAGTGGGGGTGTTGGATATTGCATAGACGGAACCTTCGCAGTTCCGCCTTCTCTGACTGAGAAACGGAGGAAACATTTTCGGTGGGTTACAAAATAGATGACATTCCGTTTACTTTGCGTCGTATGCTGTAGCCTTCGCATAGCTTCACGTGCAGCTTTAAGCGGCTCTAAGTTGGATGTAGACGAGGAATTAGAAGGTAGCGGTTTTCGTAAGCTCAGCAATTCGGGCATGAGTTAGTTCTCTGCATGGATGACACATTCTTGCTTGGTCATAGCGGCTCATCGCCGGGAAAAAGTCTGTTCAAATTGGGAGGGTTTGGTGAATTCATTGGGAACAATTCCTCGTTTGTTTCGCTCGCGAGCTAATCGGGAAAATGATTTTTGAAATTTCATCTCTGGTATTGTTTGTAAAAATCAATGAATGGAAAACTATTTGGCAATTATGAAAATGTGTAGACATAAATTATTGTTGATGATGTAAATTTTTTTCATTGGTTAATTATTGTAACTGATATCGCAGATCATTTTTTAGAAAAATATTCTTTAAATCATTCATCTTTAGTTTAACAAACGGATTCGTTCCGTTCATTATTTAATGTAAGGCTGTCAAAATGGGTAACAAAGGTAAAGATAATCGCCAAATAATTAAATGAATCAATTTGAATTACACCATAAAATAAATTTGACTCGATTCGACTCATTTATTTGATGGGTTTAGTTGAGAGACCAGCGGGAGTGATTCCTATATTTATTTTTGGTCAGAGTAGCCGGATGGAGAGGAGTGATTGGGAGAAGCATATTCTGACTGCATGTGCTGCATGCATGTCACGTGCAGTTTGCATGCGCAATTCGTACCTTCCAAATCCCAACGCCCAGTTTTTCCACCAGCCTTTTTCTCTCTCTCTCTCTCTCTCCCTCCTCTGCCTTCTGCCCTTCCAGACGAAAGACCCAGCCGGAGGAGGACAACACTGTCCGCTGCCAGTCCTTTCTGCGTCCTCTTTCGGCTCCGGGGACCCACCAAATCCCCCTCCCCTAAAAACCATAATCACGGCCTATCCTCCCCTCACCCGGTTAGGCACCGTGCAGGGTCCAAGTAGAATCATACACAGTAAATACACCGGCACCGTCGAATTTAGGAACGGAGCTCGCCGGGTTCGATGATCGGAAAACGTCGCCGCTTCATTCCTCGCCGTCGGCCCGCTATTCTCCCAAATGCCAATTGGCCAGGCGCGGCATGTATGGCTCCCCCATTGACCTCCCCATGGCGGATCCAAATGAAATGAGGACGGCCCTCACTGTCGGAATCGTGGCGACCCGGGCTATTGTTTAAGACGAGAGGTCTTTGGATATAATATTAACCCTTTTTCATGATCTCGTCCAGCGTCCGCACAATATCTTTCGCTTTTCGAAATCCCGAAAGGAAGGATTCGAAAAAATTTTTACCGAAAAAGGGGCAAAATCCGGAGGGCGGTTCCTGATAGCCACGGCCGAATCGTACAAGGAAACAAAGACGGTCCACTTTTCTGGCGAAACAGTGTAATTAATTGGGGTACTTTTTTTCATAGACGGGGCGTGGTAATCGTGTAGGCAAAGTGAGTGTGGTAATGTCGCGGTCGGTACTAGCAAAAAGCAGCAAAAAAAACAAAAACCGATTCGCTAATCGCTCCTGCATTTCCCTGACCAATTTCACCAACGTCTCTCTTGCTTGACAGGAAATTTTGTTTTTTTTGTTATTATTTAAAAAAAAAAGTGAATTAATCTCGATCCGGCAGCTTTCGCGATTTTCCTTACGGTAAAATTGTCTCCTATCGTGTCTTGTCTTGTGGAGACGCACTAATTCGGAACTGGGCGTTCGAATAGGAAATTGGAACTCGAACTCGTCCGATTACACTCGGTTGCATTCAAAATACACGGTTGCATGAAAGTTTTTCTTTTAACTATTCCGGAGAAGACTTTTCATATCATTTGTGACGGAACATGTTGGTAGATAGATATGTGGTTCAGCTTTTGGGGAAATTTTTTGTGAAAATACAAAGGCGTTTAGGCTAAAAGGATTTTTTTCGCGATGCAAGTAATATTTGGTAAAGTATATTTACAAAATACATCGGGAAAGAACTCTAACTTAAATGCCACTTGGTGTAAAACAAAAAAAAACTACATTTTACAAAGGACTCTTACTATTTTTTGTAAAGCCGTCAAAATATTTACAGGCGGAGTAAGCCGTAGCGAGCCAAATAGGTCGCTAGCCGGCCTTGCCTGAAGTCACACGACTCTCGGGCATGGCCGGCCGACCCTAGAATGGTTTCCGACTGCCAAACCTAGCCTCGTCGATGGCTTGGGCCCTTGCCGATGAGGTCGCGTAAGGCGGGGGGCATTTACGAAATCATGAAAGTCAAGCAAGGGCAAAGTTGGAAGAAAAATTTTATATTTGCATTCTAGAAATGTAGTATTTCAAAGTGCATCCGAGACATGCCTTTGGAAATTCAATTGTATTTCCCTAAAGCTCTTTAAAAAATTTGTCGAGCGCCATTTGTATTTTGCCCAAAAAGCTTTGGAAAAATTGAACCAAACACACTCATATTCGACATGAAAATCTTAATGTAAAGATACGCGAAAGGATGGTATATTTCTACTTTTAGGAAAGAGAAAACTTTTTTCCAATCTAACCTAGTAAAGGAAAAATAACATAAATGATCCATAAACTTTAGTTTAATGTGCAATATCGTCCACTGATTTTCATTTTGTTTAATATGGTCATTGAACTATCTAGTACACATTATAATAATGTTCAATGTCATCCCTGAAATTAAACTAATTGAAGGGTAACATTAGACATTTTCGTATAGCCTAAAGACTAGATTGAATATTTACCAAAAGTTTCATAATCTCATTGAATGAATTAGAAGTTCGGGGATGATATGACATATTAGGCTAAAGTTTAAAAACCCTATTGAACAAATCGAAAGTTCGTGAACGGTAATGCACGTTGAGCCAAAGTTTACGGACCATTTACGTAATTATCTTGGCCCCGGAAACGAACAAAAGGAAAATAGAAACGAATATTTCGTTAATCGTTCATAAATTTTACTAGATATCGATACATGTATAGAATCAGTATTCGTGAATTAAAGTTGGAAGGTCATTTTTTTTTTTTACCCGTTACCGCGTTTGCTTAATGGCTAAGTAGCAATCTTTATTTATCATCTCTATCCGACATTAAAACGTGAAAAATACACAAAAAATAAGGAAGGACGCAATAAATAAGGAAACCACATACGCGTCAAATCCATCTGGCAGTGCGAGTGAAAATGAGCACGAAGAGCAGCGCCACCTCACCTCCCCGTCTCTCCGCCCGACACGTGGCAGGCCATGCTGTCACTTCATTTGCTCTTTTCATCTATTTTGCCCGAAATTTCTTAATTTTCCCACATTAGCCTATATTACCTTTTATTTTTCACTATACAAATTAGAATTGACGGTTGACATATATTTTTAAAAAGTAACCCCCCCCAAATTTTTTTTATCTTCCTTAAAATGCTGTAGTTTCTAATGCGGGGACGGTAATTCATGGCATCGTGTTGTGTCGCGTGGTGTGGTTATAATCGTATCCGAGTTTTTCGATCTAATCCATGCTTTAATTTCCAACGCACAACAAAAATCAGACTTCATCTTTTTTTCCATTTTAATATTTTTTTCCCCTTAAGAGTTTTTGTTAGAGAAATAGCTCTGCTGTTTTATGTTCCAGTGGGCCCCACTCGCGGGGGTCTGAGGTGGCATCGTTTTGGCGGGTCCATCAGATCAGATCAGAAGCCTCTCTTCTTCTTCCTGGCAACCTCAACAAATCGTGCAAAAGTTCTCTTCCTCCCCTCTCCCCCCCCCTCTATTTATGAGCTCCCTCTTTTTGCCAAAACACGCGCACACCCAAACACACACACACACACACTCTCTCTCTCTCTGTCATTCTCGTATGGAGGAGGTGCGCAAGAGGCAAGCAGACGAAGCGGCGGACGGCGGCGAGGAAGGCTCCCCCGTGAAGAAGCCAAAGACGACCGAAACGCGAGCGGGGCCCGACAGCGCCGACGACGACGACGACGACGACGACTGCATATCGGCGTGGCTGACGCTCGACGACGACGCGGTCTCCGAGCTCCTGGACCTCCTCGAACCCGCCGGGTCGTCGCCCTCCTCCTCCTCCTCGTCGGCCGCGGCGGCGGGGGGCGCCGCCTTCAACTTCAAGGTGAAGTTCATCGACGACCCCTACGCGTCGCAGCTGGTATTCCAGGCGTCGTCGTCGTTCGTGACCATCAACGGCAACGAGGAGAGCTGCGGGTCCTCCTTCTCGGAGTCGGAGACCACGGTGATGGCCAGCATCGACACGCGCGGCATCGGCGCGCTCCGGGGCGCGGGGGACGAAGCCGGTCGCGGCCGGCGGGTGGCCGAGTGGGGAGGCGCGTGGGGCGCGGGGTCCGGGGAGGCGCGTGGGTGCGGGATGGAAGGGTGCGACTGCGGGTTTGGTGCGGATGATGATGTCGTTGCAGGGTTTCTGGGTGAGCAGGGTGGGGAGGAGGAGGAGGAGGAGATGCTTTTGACTGGACTGAAGTGAAATGCAGAATGCAGGTGATGATGGGACACTAGGGTTAGGCTCTTTGGGGTTTTTTGGGGTGGGGCTGCTTCTGCTTCTGCTTCTGCTTCTTCTTTAGGGTTCTCTAGGGTTCTAATACTGTGAATAGAAGGAAGATGGTATAGAAAAAAATAGAGAATACAGGGGAAAGTGGGAGGTAAGGAGTAGACTTTTTTTTTTTTTTTTGGGTTCCTTCTTGGGAAATGGTGGGATTTGCAGGTAGAGAGAGAAAGTGATGGAGAGAGAGAGAGACTTTTCTTTCCTTTCCTTTACTTTCCTTTTTGTTTTATGGGGGGAAAAAGGTGGACAGAAATGGGAAAATGTAAAAATGAAGCCTTGTTTCTTCTTATGTAAAAAGTTAAAAATTTGCAGCTTTTTGGTGTTTGTTTTGGGCATTTGCAATGCTGGTTTTTTTTTTTTGTCTCTTGCTTTCTTCTGGGTTGGCTGGGCTTTTTTATACAAAGAGCCTTTTACTCCTTAAAAGAGTTGAAGTTCAAAAAGCTAAATTAAAAAAAGAAAAAAAGAATTGGGCCTCTTTGGACATTATGAACTGGCTTAAAGTGGTTTAGCCATGAATTTATGATTAAAGCGGATTTCCTATTACCCATTTTCCAAGCGCGTCGAGCTATCCTTTCGGCTTTATCATCCCAAAAGCCCGAGAAAACACGATGTAGCGCATTGCCCGCGCATCGGAGCTTTGCGGCGGGCGGTGCCTACCACGATAGTAAATAAACTTTGTCATTATAAGAAGAAAGGAATTATGTTGGTGAATAAAAAGGTGGGTGTGAATTACCAACCCTTTTTATTTTTTATTTTTTTGAGCAAAAAGAAAAATTATCAACCCTTTTTTTCCCCGTTTATTGAGGAGCATAAGTAATGTTGGGGGGGAAAAGGTTTATACTTTAGGTTAGAGGGGGTGGTCCTGTCCCTTTCTCTCTTTTGATGTTTGATGGCAGATGTGAATAATTTACACCCTTTTGTTTTTTTTTCATTGGTTGGGGGCCCCACCCGATGTGATTTCGATTGTACGGCGAACTCACGGGGATCCGGTTGGCCCCACCCCCACCCCCGTGGCCGCCACGTGTCGTCGCAGGAATTCACTGCGCTTTTCGAAAATTTGAACAGCAATACCTTCATTTCCTGTAAAATTATAGATTATAGAGATGGCAATCGCAGGCCTCTCGGTCAAAGTCGACGTCGTTTCCTATGCGAATAATTTGTGGAAGTACATAGCGCATGGAAATTTCATCAGCTTTTTCGAATTTCCCCCTTTTTTTTTTCAGTTTTTATAATATTAAAATTATAAAGTCACATCAATAGGCGTCACACGAAATTCGACGGAGCGTTCATTACCTTATTGGGCCACCTCAAGCCCAGGTCCTCGCAATTTCAGATTGGGCCCAGTCTCAAAGCCCACAAAATTTGCTTTAAAGCCCTAACTTTTGGCGCGAAACATCTCTCTCTCTCTCTCCGCCACTCGCGTGCGCGCTCGCCATGAACGGGAGCTCGCTCCAAGAAATCACTGATCTCTTCGCATCGCTCGCGTCTCACCTCGAAACCCTTGACCGGACCTGTGCAATCGGCAATGGGGGAGAAGGGGAGGACGCGGGGAGATCGTTGGACGCTGCGATTTCGAAGCTGAATCGGTCGCTGAACCTCCACGACGGCGACGGCGACGGCGATGAGGATCCCGCGGTTCGGTTTCTGGACACCGCCTTGTCTCTCATGTGCTTCAAAGCTCCTCAGGTCAGGAAACGATGCGAAGGTCTCGTGGCTGGTGTTTTTAGTTGGGTGTTCGTGCATTTTTATGTTTCTAGTTCTGAGTGTTGAGGCGGTAATGTTCTAGGTGTTTGGTTCGGTAGTGGATTACACGGTGAAGACGATTGCTGCGGTTTTGTCCTCTTCAATTGGCTGCGAGGTGGTTCGCTTCCGAAAAGAGGAAGCTCTGCAGATAGGGAGCTCGATTTCGCACAATGATTGTGTCCAAGTGGTGGCAGCGTGCAGTGACATCCTCCCGAAATTGCAGAGAGACGGTCTGTTAATTTTCTTTACCTGTTCCGCTTGGTCTTGTAATTAGTAACCTCGATGAACGCTGAGCTAAAAGAAGAAGGGAAAATGGAAAAAACAGATTTGACTATTCTTGTCACTTGCTTGCGCCTGTAGTGATTGGTATTTGTAGGTTTCCACAGTGCTTTTCTTCACGATAGAGCATCAGATTCCGATTCCTGATAGTAGTTTGATATTTGGGTTTTTGTTTGAATAGATCACGAACCTCGCTGGGTTTGATAGCATTTCCCATGAACTTGCCCTTTCCATGAGAAGAAAATATTTGTACGAAGAGATTTGTTAGGGATGCAAGAATTGACACCTTTATTCTAGTTTCATTCTGCAAATCTACAATTGGTCAGTTTGTCTTTAATGTATGAGCTAAGATCTGAAGTTTGACTGAAACATTGCAGGAACACTTTCTCACTTACTACTGCATGCTGTCCTGCGCGTAGCAGTTTCAGCATCTCACAGTCGGTTTTTGTTCCCTCTGGCTCGCATTGTTGATGTAAAATCAGTCAGTGGGAGAATAATTGCAGCATCAAAGCTCCTTGACTATCTACCCAAAGGATTTTGTCTTAAGGATGACGAAACACCATCAAGGTACTTTGCGAACAAAGCTGCTATGGACATTGATTTGTGCATATGTCGATACCATCCTATCGTTCTTGACTTGGCTATCTGCGCAAGAACTCATTAATTGATTTCGGGAAACGCAATGCACCAAGCATGCTTTCTTTAATATAAGAACTTTTTAACTTTTGTTCAATTCTGTCCTTGGGTATATATGAGGCAAAGGAGTTTTATCTGTATTTTATCTGTATTTCGGCAACCTATTGAGGACCATAACTCTCTTAACTTTAGTTATGGTGACCTAATAACTCAATCCTTGCCTTTTTTTTTTTTTTCCTTCCAGGCTGTTATTCTGGTACCTCGATCCAGCGATTCTGAGCAATGACATTTCTAAGATTTTGCAAGAAGTTATGGAAAGACCTTTCCTTTGTTTGCATAAGGAATTGCATGAGAGGATGTCCTGGCGGAATATTGTTGCTTGCTTGGTACTTTCTCCTATAATGTTTTTCGAGGCAAAAGCTTTATTACATAGATGGTTTCTGGAGACGTGAGTTTGCGGTCCTTGCATCTTATGAAATTCATTTTGGAAGTTTTAGCTCTATCTGATAGCAAAAATGTGGTTGCATTCAACTCATGCACACTATTATCAGGTTCTTATTTGATTTTTCTCATGGCCTACTTGGCAATGTGCCTCAAGATTTCGGCCTACTTAACTGATTTTTTGTGAAGCTTTGCTTCTGAAAGTATCTGTGTTGACTGTGTTGCTCTACCTAATTTCAACATTCTTCTATGAGATAGGCACCTTCACCAATTTAATTCAATTCTAGCTTTCCTGTTGGATGAGTTTTAAAATGAGTTTTAAAACTTACTCAAGCAGAGCTGGTCCAAAATGTTTAGGGAAGTTCTGTGACAGCCTCCAAAAATGGAAGATTGCATCTGGCTACGAGTGGGCAAATACTAACCCTGTAGGACTTTCTTAGAACCTAGCATTGTTGTTTCTAATTGATTTCAACTCAACTCCCTAGCTTTGCTGGTGTAAACAATCTTTTTGTTAAGTTTATGAAGTTGAGGTGGATTTTTCTGTTGAAGAAACACCATTTGTTTATTGTATATCTGTTATGCCATTGTCACCTTGAATAAACATATTCTTGTTTGCTTTCAGTCATAAATATTTTATCCCATCTGTCATTGATTGAGGATATATAGTGGAAGATTCTGATGTTTCTCAAACATCTCTCATTCATCAAATGAAAAGGTTCAAAACCGCATTCATGTTTACTATAGTACATGCTTTACTGATGCCCTTTTTGTCTATAATCTTCTTGATGCCTTCTCTCATTTTTATGCCTAACAGGGGTTTGGCTTTTGTGCTGGAGTTTTCAACTATATTAGTCAAGGTGATTCTGGATGTAATTTCTAGGCCAATGTGGTGGGGGATATCGATGGAAACGGGAATGAAGCTGCCCTTTTCTGATGCCTATTTCCCCTTTCACCACCAATTATTGAGGTCTTTCATGGGACCTATATCATGTGCGACACTTTTAAATTTGGTTGATTTTACTAGCAACAAGAGTTCCACTGCGAACTCAGATGTGACAAAGGCGGCAAGGATAGATTCACAAGTCTATGTGGTGAGTATCTACTCAAACTTATTTATTTGTCAATTCAGATACGATGATGCCTGAGAAGTAATGTTTGTCATTGCCTTGTAGGGCACATGCAATCAACTTCCCAGTTTGGTTCTATTTTGCTTCCCTCACTCTTCTATGCGATGAAAGTTTACACATGCATTGCACATTTGGGCAAACCCATACAACTGACCAGATGCAGAACACGAAACCCTTGTCCGGTCGAACTGCTGCCGCAAGGTACATTGCGTGGATTTTGTGCCCGATCAATATAGCTCGTCAGGAATTGCTAGTCGATCATTTGATTAAGCTATCAGAGTCTTGGGCTGTGAATCAATTTTCCTCAGGTGTACGGGATGTAGAAACAGCTGTCTTGAGGAAGAAGCTCAAGAAACCCAGGCTTTCTGAGGATAATGCCAATAATAACTTGAAGGAGGAGGAGCATAATTGCCGTAGCATAGAGAACTTGGTTGAAGATTTCCAGAACCTGTATCGATGGTATTGCACACAGTTTATGAACTTTCGTGCGTCATGCGAAGGACAATCAATTGATGGGTGCCTGCAGCAGAGTATGATGTTCAGGGAAATTCCATTAGGTATCTTGATAGGACAGTCAAGCTTTATGGAGGAAGATGTGTGCGAGCTGTTGCTGCATTATGCCTCAACCGGCAGAATACTTCAGCCAGGGAAAACCAAGAAAGTGGAACTGAAGGACATAAGAAGCTATTCTGAAGGACCAGTATCAGCTGTATGGAATGATGATTGTGTCAAGGAAGAGGCAATCAGAGGTGCTCGTCTGATCTTCGAGTTAACTGATATTGTTGAGAACATGTCCTCATCGATGTGTGAAACTGAAGAGAGTGAATTGGGCTTTATCTGCCGACTGAAAGAACGGACTGTTGGGTACTTGGTCAAGTGCATCAAGTCACTGATTCAGCTGGAAACATTTGAGGGTAAATCTTCAATGCTATTGGATCTACATCGTAGGTTGCTGCAGTGGAAGCATAACGGGCGGAAACAATTCAAGGTTCCCGAAGATCTAGATCACATCACACTCGAATTGAATCATCAATTATCCACAACATGACTGAATTTGTCAAGGTAGCTGTAAAGTTAAAAGGTAAAGATGTAGAATCCAATGCAATGTTCTTTTTTCTTTTTTTTGGGTTACTGATCCAAGCAAATGGGATTAATTATCAATCTTATTCCCGTGCTCTGTCCATGTGGATTTACAGCTACAGATTATTCTCTACTGAGCTTTGCACAATTCAAATCCACCCCCCATTTTATTGCCAAATCAATATGTGCAAATGCGGTCATGAAATTTGTCAAACAAAACACATTGAGGACTTGCATGAGAAACACCTCGGCAAAGAATTATGACGTTACATAAACTTATGTATCGTCAGAAAAGCAAGGACATGGAGAAAAATCTTGTTTAAGGATGTGGATCGTGTTACAGTGCGTTGCAACTTCCCCATCGTAAAGTTGGGATTAGAACTATATTAGGCAGATAAAAGGGTGTTTAGAACTTCATCTTAGTCTTTCATAGAACAAAGGGAATCTTGGATTGTTGTCAATATAGCGGCCATTAAGCTCCAATGGCCTTTGGCTAATTTTTCATATTTTGTCAAAGTGGTTGGGACGGTAGTTTGTTCTTCATTTTGTGGGCTGATCTCTCTGTTCAAGATTTGCAGGATAAGCAGATAAGTTCTTGAGAGAGATCTCGTATTTTGGGGCACCTGACAATAATTATTTTATTTAGCAATTTAAAAACTACCTTAGCCGCCACAAACTTGGGGCCAATTTAAAAACAAAAAAACATGGTCAAACTTTTCTTTATAAGCCTCTCTGTTCCCCCTTCTCTCTTTACCTTCCCAAAATCCATTCCCATACCTTGAATATGGACACAGAGAGAGGGAGAGAGATTGCAACGTTGGACGGCCAATATTCAAGATTCGTCCATTGAGAAACAGAACAAGCCTCACTTTAGGAATGATCGCAACAATTAATGTCCGTCTTATCTTCTTCACCAGAAACCATCGTCCTCTCTTCGGCTACGATGGTTTCTAGTGAAGAAAATGAGAAGATATTAGTTCTTCGGACCATTCTCGTATCGCGAGGCTCGTATTTTTTCCCGATGGTACAAATCTTGGAAATTTGGTCACACCATAAGTGGTGGTGTCTGGCGATGCCCGAAGTCGAAGGAGGTGATGCACCTGATGAAGCGGAGGAGAAGAGAAAGGGAGATAGCCAACGGTTGAAGTTATTTGTTTATTATTTTTTTTTTTCTGTTGCCTGCTTTCTGAGTCTCGTCTCCATTTTAAGAAGTATAATGTGTTCGATGATATCAGACAATGTCTACCAGTACGAGAACTTGCTTTCTTGAACAATTGTTGTTTGCATCTGCACGTACAAGACATGTTCTCGTTCTTCAATCTTTAGCGCATGTACATGAGTAAGTCTTCCCTTTACTAGTTATAGAATGAAAATTTCAACCATTGTTCTTCAGCCTAAAAGAAAATAAATTTAACTGAAATATTTTCAGTGATGAGTTACCCATGAAGGGCGGGTTTTTCGTAACGTGGATGATGTAGATAAATAGAAACTAATTGCCATACAAACCTTGTACGAGAATATGTGTTCTTCGTGGGTGGTTTTCATGTGAGTTCTAAAAATTTCTTGATATATACTTGCGTTGGTTTAATATAATTAGCTTGACAAAAATAAAGTCAACTACGAATTTCTGTTTTTCCGATTCATGCCGTTTTAATTTTAATTTTTTTTTTTTGTAGGACTTGGCTAACTTCTGTTCTATCTATCGACATGCCTACCTATACTACTGTATAGTCAATTTTTGGATTAGGTGTCAATTTCTTGAAAGTTTGGAATAATCTTGGTGTGCATATACGAGAAATCTTTGATCGCCATGGTTTCTTGTGATGTACGAAATTCGTTGATCTGAAAATCCAGGACAAGCTTCTTGCACTTGCAGTTCATCAACTTCTTGGACACACATTCGCCTCATCTTGTGCAGTGACATCATGGAGAGGAATTCGATATCAGCTTCTTGAGTTGCTTGGAATTGGATAGAGAAGCTCTTGTTGATCGCTGTCGAGAACAGCCTTGAAGTTCATGAAGCTCTCTTATCAAACTTCATGCAGAGGAAGCAACTATTCGGAATAGCAACGAAGGGCTGTGGTAGGATCACACAGAAGCAGTTTTCTGAGTTGGTGGACTTAGGAAGTGTCTAGTGATTGTGCATCTGGAATGCTATCCAAACGAAAACTTTGCAAAGATGAGCAAACATTGAAGTAATTAAGTTTGTCGGCCTATGAGATCGGGCACCTTTTTTTGCTCGAATGCTAGCATTTCAGGCCCCATACTGGGAAGTGATGTGGCTTGGTCCTGTATAGATTGTACGCTTGATGTTCAAGTTATAGAATTATAGTAAGGCAAGAGAAGTAAACAAGGAGGTACTCAAAGCGGGAGGAGTTGAATTTCATGTCATTGTCACAAGCACTTCATTTCAGTGTCCTTCTTAGCAAGGCAACAAAATGACTGTCCTGCTTTCTAGAGACACTCAACCACGACGCCTATACACTTGAAAGGCCGAGAAATTCCACTTGATCGCGTTCATATGTGGAGCACAAGCTAGGTGTGACACACCAGCATTTCTATGCAGTTTATTCCTGCCGGGCTGTATTTCTGTCTATGACTTCGGCAAAATGGTGAGTTAGCATGGCTTGACTCTTGCACACCGTTTGCTCTGTGAACTTCGGAACTTGCGGTATGTCGGTCATAAGCCACAGCGATTCAGAGGTTCTGCTGTTACTAAGTCCTTGATACTCGGACCAAAAAAATTTGATTCGGGTTGCCACCCCATTCTTCGAAGATGACCAATTGATTGCCCGTGGGCTTCAACCACGATCTGGGAAGGTGGTACCTGAAAATGAAAAGCTTAATAATAGGTGTTCAAATCAAAACGGAAATCTGTAAAGAAAAAGTACAGTTCTACTTTTCTCACCATCTTTGAGACGGCTGTCCACAATTCTTTCGGCACTTATACTCATTGAAAGTTCCGGCATAACTGCAGGTGCCACAATTGCCACGAGCTGTGTAGGCAGGCCAGTGGCGTCCGATGCTCCGACCATTTATCCATATCTGACCCTTTCCCACGCTGTTCATGTCCAAGGCTAATGGAGCATGTCCTGGGGGAGCATCGAATGTTGCCTGCAAACAAAGCATAAATTGTTTTTCAAAGGGAAACCAGACTAGCAGTTATTGTCAAGTGAAGTTTTCAGGGGTCGATCTTCACCTTGTACCACGTCAGCGGCTGCCTTTGGACCAACTTTGAACCTTCAAGCCATTCAACTGGGGAACTACCACTTTGGGTGTGAAGATTCAGAGCTTCGCCCTTGAGACCAACCTGTTCAGGAAAAGCAATATTTAGGTTTTGAATTTGGAGATGGTGAAACAGATTATTCTCAGTCCTCTATCGCATGGTATGAGTTGTGTCCAAAACCAATACATACATAGCCAGACATTATTACAACTAGAAGAACAAAGGAGCAGCAGACCAGGTACAGATACCTTGTAACTCCATTTCCATTTCGACATGTCCCACGTCCTGGAATTGAGGCCCTTCAATGTGACTGGCCCAAGAACCCCGGTATTCCATGTCTCAAAATGTAGGCCAACATTCTGAACATTCGGAGAAGAAAAGGAGAAAGTACTAATGTTAAGATCCATATCTGTATACAGCTTAACAATATCAGGTGATACCAAAATCAACTCGGGAAATACTGACTGGAAGCCCAACAGCTACGCTCAATATCGACAGTTTGTTGATGCCAGCTCTCAGCTTCACTTTTTCACTGTATGTTATTCTTGGATCCTTTAATGATCCATATGCTGACCCTGTATTACAGAAAAACAATCACCAAGGTAACACATGTTATGTATTGAGATTTCAGGAACTGAAAGGGTATTCATTTTGGGATCTGGGCAGAAATTGATCTACCTGCGAGTTCACCATTGACGAAAACATGCATCGCATGTCCTGCTGACATTATGGTGAGCACGGGATATTGGCCGCTCCACAGAAATGCTTCGTTAGGACTTATCGTGATGCTGAATGGTTGAGAAGATCAGGAGAAGTAAAATTGTAAGCACATGACAATTCAATATATCCAAGCTTTTATGATGCTTATGAGATGCAAGTTGGAAGCAGCACTCACTCTGTCGTGTACCACAAATAGTCCGTAGTATCCCAAGTGAGACTAATTTGCTCCAGCAGCCCATCCTTTGTGAACGTGCCGTCACCAAAGGCAGAGACAGGTTCTTCTATGTACGACTGCCAAGAGAATCCACCTATCGGCACCATCTTGATCTGAGAAATCGGTACACCGACCTCTTTGAAAGTTGATGGTATTGTGTCATCCTTGAACATAATCTCTTAAAGAATTGTTTAAGGTAAGGTAATGGAACGTGTTAAATTGGAAAGAGTTGACACGAGATGTTATGGAACTGGAATGTCTCTGCCTTACCCTTGCAGTGTTGTAAACAGCAGTTTTGCAGTCGGGAAGAATGCTGATGGACCAAGCAGGCAAGTCATATTGCCCATTTCTGAATTTGACTCTGACAGAATACTTTGTGTCGTAGTTTGCCAGGAAGGCCGCGCAGCCGCTTCCAGCTTTGAACACGTGAGCCTAAGAAAAATAGAGTTCGACAGGTATGAGTTCAATTAACAACCAGCAAGGCTGTGAGAGTGTTTTTACGCATTTTGATTTTAAGGGGTTTGAGAAACCAAACCTCTTGATTACTTCCAAGCCATTGCACTTGTGGATCAGCAGAAACTAGAGCCCATTCACTTTGCTTAATGGCTTTGTGCAAATCTCTCAAGTGACTCCATTTTGGTTCCCTCAGTAAACCTGACACATTCATGCGAATTCCGATGTCAGGAAGATTAAAAAGGTGAAATGTTTAACCAACAAGATGTAGATTTGCCTTTACTCGGTTAAACTTCTGACAGTGTAACCGATTACTGCAGTTTTAAGGTAGTTAGATCCATTGAATGCTCAAAGTGAACGAGTTGAGGCACATGAGCAAATTTAGCCTTGCCACTCTAGGATGCTAACCATCTATTCTAAGTCACATACCGAATTCATCTAGAGGAGCATCAAAGTCATAGCTGGTGGCAATGAAGGGACCACCGGCTGTCCTGCCAAAGTTGGTTCCTCCGTGATACTAGAGAAAAAAAACAAGACCAATATAAAGAACGAGCAAGAGTGCAATCATTAATTAGGAGTTAAAATGGAGTGATTGATACAGAGTCACAGATGCTACTGAAGTCAAGATTACCATATAGTAATTGATGAACGAACCGCCATTCTGAATGAACCTCGCGACTGAGAATGCCACATCCTCTGCTGGCCTATAAGGCACAGCTCCCCCAAACTCAATATACCTGGAAATCATTGGAGTAATCAGCTTTAAATCTACACAACTGAGAAAGATACAGGGGGCAAAAGTTCAGCATGTGCAGACATCCGCTACTTGACGTACCAGCCGGTCCAGTTTTCAGTCCACATCTTGGGTTTATAAATTGACTTTGGTTTGAAATTTTCGCAGTAGTAGCCATTGCAGGTATCAATCTGTCACATAACGAACCAACATAAGTCAGGGACATCCTAGAAGAAGCTGTCTTAGTCCCAGTGTTAGATATCTTTTATGAAATAAGTCAAGATATATATGTATAGAACTCATATAAACCAACAAAATCCAGAACAAGTGCATACCACAGAATCAGGAGCATCCTCATGCTTGCACATGACCCATGGAACACCAGTGCCAAGTCCCACAGCCATATTTGCTGCCCATTGTGAGTATGCCTTGCCTGGTGCTCCAATTTCCCATTCAATTGGTCCATATTCATTCTCTATCTGTCAACAAACACATAAATCCAATACATCAGAGAATGAAACATCTATATAATCCCAGGGTGGTATAGAAAATAATCTCCTTTGTTGTCAGAAACCTTTTTCTTTATTGTTGAGGAGAAAAACCAGCTGAGATGGTCCATCTCTTAGAAGGGGTTCTAGATATGGTAAAACGCTTCTCACCTGAGATAATATTATTGGACCTCCCTGAGTTTGAAACAACCTCTCTGCCTTCATAAGGTTGACTATCTTATACGTGAACCGTTGCATTGCATCCTCCATTACACAATTGTTAAATGATCAATGGATGTCTTATTAGTCAAAAGTTTAGATACATGAAAAGGATTGAGAAGAGCAATTTGTTTTTAGAAAATAGCCAACCTCGAAAGGCTTATTGTCCGTCCTGAACGAGATCCCGGGGACATATTTCAGCCAAACAGGAAATCCTCTGCAACACGAACCAGCACAAAAAACAGAGTACATGTATTAAAAAGTACATAGCAACCTAAAGCACTTCCCTTTTTCTATTTTTATGCTATGAAATGGGTACCCAAAATTCCACTCAGCACAGATGTAAGGCCCAATCCGGAGATGAACATAAAGACCAGCTTGTTGCACCAGCTTGACGAACCGAACCAGATCATACCTGTCCTCGAAGTAATACTGCACCAAGTGTGGTGAAAATAAAAGGGAGGCAAAGAGCAAGAAACTTCATTAATTTTCAGAAGAGAAATTGGAAAACGTATAATCATTGAAACAAAATGTTTATATTCCAAAGAAGATCATAAGTTGCACTTACTTTTCCGGGTGAAGGTTCATGTCCATTCCAGAAAACATAGGTCTGAATAACATCCAACCCTCCTTGTTTTGCCTTCCATATGAGATCAGGCCACATCTGCAACCAGCCAAAAGCACCAAAAAACAAATTAAATACAATTCTAAAGGTATAAAAAGAGGCATGTTTCGAACTGCACTGGGATTTGTCACTACCTCAGGCGTGCTTCTGGGATAGTGAATGGAACCAGAGATGAGAATCCTCCTTTTGCCATTAATGAGAATAGCTTTTCTGTCATAAGAAACAAAGCATGACACTGAAGATGCCCAGGAGAGCAGGATCAATGCCAGCATCAGTTTGGCTCCCATCATGTTCCACGTTTGAGTCTTTAAACCCATTACCCTCTTCTTCAAAACAACAAAGAAATGGACTTTTCTTTCTTTTAAAGTCTGTCCTCTTCAAGACATATGTCTGACTGACCCGAGAAACCAGTAACAAGTCTTGCTCCTGATATCAAGAAAAGGGACCAATTTGTAGAGATTTTGGTGTGCTGGGGAGAGGGTTGTGGTTAAGAGTTTGGTTGGTGTAGTGAAAAGAGAGGGAAGCTTTGCAAATCCCATTTATAAAGATTTTGTAAAGGAGGTTTGCTTTTCTTCCTTCTTTCGTGGGTCCATTTTCGGTTGCCTCTCGAGTGGCCTCGCTGTATCTGACATGGCAATTTTATGGATAGCAATGTGGATTTTTCCTTATTGGCATTGGCAAAAATTGATGCTTGAGATGGACATCAGTTTACAGCAAATCATTCAAATTAGACCATTCTGATTTGTGTATTTCCTTTTTCGAAAATTGGAACATGACTACTCGACTATGACATGCCGGGTATAGCGCTTTTCATGCACGAAAACAATTAAGTTTTGCTGTACAATCTTAAGGAAAGGAAAAGAGACGGTGTTTATCGCGAAAATCCCATGTGTCTTTGCTTGATCAGGTTTATGCAGACCCAACAGTGAATTCCTGATAAACTTGCTGTCAGTTCTTATCTGGTTTAGAAGCAGATTTGGAGTGTTAACAGCCTCAGCTTCCGTGTTCACCTGGAAAACCCATTTTGCAGTTCTTCGCTTTTGATTTTATCCACGAATGAGTCAACCCCTGTCCATTAAAAACGTTGGTTTCCAAAAAGTGATTAGGAGGCTCCTGCTTTCTTGTAGTTGTCATGCAGCAAAAGCACGTACCAAAATGAAAAATTAATTAAATCATCTGAAGATTGAAATTAGATTATTGTTTATAAATATTCTTCTTGGCATCTATAATCATGAATTAAAAATAATGGGTTAATACCATGAAAAATCTCAAATTTGTACACTTGTGATAAATTTGCCCCAAGTTACTTTTTTGACAAACAAAAACCCTAAACCGATATACCTTTGATAAATTTACCCCAAAGTGATACATCCGTGACAAATTCACCCTCAATTAGACTTCATTAAAATTTTATCGTCAAATTGCTTAGTTGAATGACACGTGGTAGTTGCCGGATGTACACATGTGGGGTTTTTACCCTCTATTGTATAAATTTGGGATTTTCGTAGTATTAATCTAATTTAAAGGAAACTAACGAAGGGTAAATTTATTACATATGTATTAGTTTGGGATTTTTGTTGGTCAAAATAATTTGTTTGGGGTAAATTTTTCACAAATGTACAAATTTGAAATCTTTTGTAGTCAAAAAAATAGTTTGAGAATAAATTTATCATAGGCGTATCAACTTGAGATTTTTTGTGGTAAAAAAAAATAATTTTGAGTAAATTTGTCATATGTATACTAGTTTAGAATTTTTCGTGGTATTAACCATATAATAAATTACAAATCCGCAAACCAGGAATCTTAATCATCCCTAATTCTTAAACAGCACGAATTGATCACAGATTTTTAATCTTAGTCTTGACCATTTAAAAGGGCATACAGCTAATTTAATCCACTTCAGATAGAAAAAGTTGGTCCCACTCTACGAATATTTTGGCCACCTGGAAAAATCAGTTCTACCAAATTTTTCATTTTCATTTTCATTTTTATGCCTCTGTGCATATTGCTACTTTCCCCCACGAGTGTGTTGTGGAGAGGAAAAAAAAACCCGTCGGTTCATGTGACGGTCTTGTTCTTCCATTCTAAAACCATTTTTACTTTTGAGTAAGAAAATAATAAAATAGAACTAAAACAATGGATGAATATATTTTCAAAATGACAATAGTATGCAATTTTACCTCACTATTTCATCAACTAGGCATCCTGAATTTCCCGTGTGTTTTGAAGGAAATTGATGAACAAGAATACGTTGATGCTAATGTTATTATAACGTTATAATATCAATAATGTGAATGAGGATATATAAAGAGGTCTAAGCCAAGCCCCCTCTGCACCCAAAAAAAAAAAAACACACCATCATGTCTTGAGAGGGTAATTAGTTAGAAGTATCCATTCACTGATGCTCAAGGCTCCGCGCATCCGGTTTGTCATCGACTTCATCATTGGCTGGAGTCAAGTACAGATTTCTTCACGTTTCCACATTCGGTTCTGATTACACATGAGCCTTTGTTCATCCGTGTGCAATCGGATTCTTTAGTCCTTTAGAAATTCTTACACGTGATTGGTAAGCAGTATTAGAAGCTAAATCTTGTAGTTTTGGACTCATATGCGTAGATGATTTCTTTTCTCAATAAGTAGTTACGTGGTCCTCTTCTAGTGGAATAAAAAAGATTACTCGGACCCAATATTTTCTTAAAATTTGGAATCGGGTATAGGCAATCCTTTTGAAAAATATTGACTATACCACGGATGAGAAAAAGATAAAAACAATTGAATCAAACAATTAATTTGTATTGAATTAATCGACTTTCCCCCTCTTTTTTTCAAACCATATCGAAATAGTGCCAAGATCGATTCTACTTTGGAACCATGGGTTCTCTTTTCTCCCAAAATCTATCTAATTTGAGATCTCAGTCCTTACTTGGGTGGTTGTTTATCCTTAATTATAATGGAGTACTTAAAACTTTTGGGTGGTTTATCACCTTTTTGTGCCTTGTTTCCTTTCTTATCGACTTTGGGGCTCTCTCACCCTAAACAACTAACTTATAGGGTGAGGCTTTTATCACACTTACAAACTTAAACACTAGTCCCTTTTATAACTGATGTGCAGTGGCCTCAACAACAACAATAGCAACAACCTATATCTTCCATGTATATGATGGTAGGCTTGTCAAATGGGTGGTCGGGTCGAAAATGGTCCGATTCAAATAGACTTATTTACCTTGTATTGACCCATCTTTATGTAATATTTTAGCGACCAAAACTTGACCCGACCTATATTACTAAAACACATCACATGCATATCAAAACATTTAACCTACTTTAAGCTTTTCATAAGAATATGTTCCTTTGATAGATTTTTCTTTCTTATCAGATTAAAAAAAATAAAGCATCCAAATGGCATTGTTAGTAAATAAATGAAAAAACATAAGAAAAAACTAAAGACCGAAATGCACATGAAGAACTAGAAAAGTGTGCATGTGTTGTGACAAAACAAACTGGAAAATTACCAAAAAATCAGTAAATTAATTGCATTTGTGCTAGTTTAGTCCTAAACCTTTAATTTTTGCCTATTTGGTGCTAAACCTTTTGATGATTTGTCAATTTTGAGAGAAAATCACCAATGTGAACGCCAACCATCCTACGTGGCACAGTTGGAAAAGAAAGTCCATTTCCAATTGCAAGTAGTCCTTCAATTGTGTTGGTGTTTACTTCAAAGTTCAATTATTACCATGCAAATAGTGCCACGAACAAATCCACAAAGATTTATTACTCAGAATATGTCATACCTAAGATGAGAAAATTTCAAATAAGGGTCCTAAGTATTTTTATTTTCTTAAATAATGACATAAAGTGAATATTATTTCAAATAAGGACTCAAAGTATCCTCATTTTCTCAAATAATGGTTTGAAGTGAATTTTATTTCAAATAAAGGCCTGAAGTGGTCATGTTGTCTCAAATTAAGGCGTGGCCTCGGGGACATTTTTGTCATTTAACTTTTTTTTTAAAAAAAATTATTTAATTTTCCTTTTTCATTTTTTATTAATTAAAAAAGATAAAAAGTGAAAAAAAAAAAAGAGGGGGTGGCAGCATCATCTTCATCACCCTCCTGTTTCCCACATCCAACCGTGGAAGACGACGACCACCACCACCTATCACCACCACCGATCTCCGTCCCTCCTCACACCGCAACGATCACCTCAACGCCGTCCAAGGCATGCGGTTTCTCCCTCCTCGGCCCCACCTCCTCTCGTCAAATCAGTTTCGTCACAACTTGAATTCGTCAGACCATATAAACCTCGAATTTCCTTCACTTTCACATATTTTGTATGCTTAAAAAGGTGATGAATGCATCGACTTATTCAAGTCCTTCATTTAAGATTGCTCGAGGATACTTAGCATCTCAGATAGCCCCTTTAAGGGCGGAATCAGAGTGCGAAGGAAAAGTAGAGGTATACTTTCAAAGAATTCTACGTAATTATTGGAAATTAATTTAGAAACACCATACCGTGCGCAATCCAAATTCACTCGAGAGCCAAGCATCTCGAGTGGTCCAGATTTCTTAGATAAAGAAGAAATCAAATTAAATTGATAATATTCAAGAAAACTGATGACGTGGGCCCTTTTTTTTTTTTTTAATTTTTGTCTCTAAATTTGTGCTCACGATGAGGAAGCATAGAAGTCAAATAAGAAAAAGGAAATAGAGTCAAAAAATCAAAACCGATCTAAAAAGTCTACCGGTTTCCTCAAAAAGGATTTGTGGCTCACCTTTCACCGTTGCAATGTCACTGTGCAATGGACGGTCACACTAGTATTTTCCATTGGAGTTATCCCACATCAATTATCGAAGGAGTCGATGGTCAAGTTTACAAATATGATGGAAACCTCACCCTTTGAAAGTTAGCTTTTGGGGCTTCGAAAAAAAAAAAAAAGTTTAATTTTTGGGGTGAGAAATGTCCAAGACCACCTAACAGTTTTAAATACTCCATTATGGTTAGGTATAAACAACCACCAAGAAAGAATAGGGATCTTGAATCAAATGATTTTGGGCAAGTAGGAGAACTAGTCATTCCAAAGTAGAATCGATGTTGGTACTATTTTTGGTATGGTTTTAAAAAAAGTAAGGGAAAATCAGGGAATTCAATTCAAATTCACTTGTTTCGAGGAATTTGATTCAAATTCATTGTTTGATTAAATTGTTTTTATCATTGTCTCATCCATCATCTATTCGATATTTCTCGAAAAAGTTGCCTGTACCCATTCCAAATGCTAAATTTTTTTCGATAATCGGACCACCTAACTACTTGTTAAGAAAAAAACCGCCTTAGCATATGAGTCCAAAATTGCAAGATTTAGCGACTAATACTGCTTAACAATTAGCATTAACCATGTTTTCCTGTTCTTCATTTCATCCAAAACACAGGAAATGCAGGATACCTAGTTGAAGAAATAGTTAGGTAAAATTGCGTATTGTGGTCATTTTGAGATTTGTCACATGACTCTCCAGTCTCCACAACCACAACACAATATACAGAGGCATAAAAATGAAAATAAAAAATTCACAAGAATTTATTTTTCCACGTGGCCAAATATTCGTAGAGTGGGACCCACTTTTTCTGTTTTTGTTTTTAAATTTAATCTGACATGGATTTGATGTACGCCTTTTTAATTGGTCAAAAGAAGGCAGGAGCCTCCGATATCACTCTTTGGAACCAACAATAGTCTGATGGACAGATGCTGACTGATTAGTGGAAACAAATCAAAAGAAGGCAAGAGCCTAGGCGATATAACTCGCCAATCCGCTTCTAAACAAGACAAGAATTGCAAAATAGGTTTATCAGGTGAACACAGGACCTCAGGCTGTTAACACTCCAATCTGCATCTAAACCAGATAAGAGCTGACAGCAAAATTATCAGGAATCCGTTGTTGTGTCTACATAAAACCTGATCAAGCAAGAGACGCGGGATTTTCGTGATGATTATCGTCTCTTTTCCTTAGACCCCGTCAAACGTGTTTAGGTGGGGGTGTAAATGGCCTGATCCAAATCGATTCATTTACAATCCGTTTAGGACTCATTTATTGCAATGCAAATTTAGTGACATATGCTCAACTCAATCCATACACAACCTGATTCATATTCCTTATAACACTTCCATTTTTAATTTATTCTAGGAAAACTATACATAAACTAAGGTGAGAGTATCGAGCTAGCAAGCGCGAAATCAAGTAAGGGTAAAAGAGAATGAAAAGAGAGTCATAGAGGTGGGATATTTTAAGTAAGTTAGAAATCTATTTATTAAATATAACTAACCAATATAACAATTTAACTTCTCATATATTGATTAAGAAATGTATCTATGACCCATTTTGAAATATCTACTTTTCCTTAAGATTGTATAGCGAAACTTAATTGTTTTCCTGTGTGAAAAGCGCCATACTTTAACACGTCAATCGTGTTCCGATTTTCGAAATAAAATTCAGAATGGGATAATTGAATGCTTTGCTGTAAGCTGATGTCATTTCTCAAATGTCAAAAATTGACAATGCCAAAAAGGAGAAATCCATATTATCCACAAGTTACCATGTCAGACACAACGCGAACCCACGAAGGGCAACCGCAAAATGGACAAAGGAATAAACCGAAACCTCCTTTTCAAAATCTTTATAAATAGGAATTGCAAAGCTTCGCTCTCTTTTCACAACACCAACCAAACTCTCAACCAGAACCCTCTCCCAAGCATACCAAAATCTTTATAGATTGGTCCCTTCTCTTGATATCAGGAGCAAGACTTGCTACTGGTTTCTTGTGTCAGGCAAACATATGTCTTGAAGGGGACAGACTTTGGGGAAGAAAGTCTATTTCTTTGTTGGTTTGAAGAAGAGGGTAACGGGTTTAAAGATTCGAACGTGGAACATGATGGGAGCGAAACTGATGCTGGCATTGATCCTGCTCTCCTGGGCATCGTCAGTGTCATGCTCTGTTTCTTATGACAGAAAAGCTATTCTCATTAATGGCAAAAGGAGGATTCTCATCTCTGGTTCCATTCACTATCCCAGAAACACGCCTGAGGTAGTGACAAATCCCAATGCCGTTCGCAACATGTCTCTTTTTATAACTTGGTTTTTTTCCAAAAAGGACTTGTATTTAATTTGTTTTTTGGTGCTTTTGGGTGGTTGCAGATGTGGCCTGATCTCATATGGAAGGCAAAACAAGGAGGTTTGGATGTTATTCAAACCTATGTTTTCTGGGATGGACATGAACCTTCCCCCGGAAAAGTAAATGCAACTTACGATCTTCTTTGGAATATAAACATTTTGTTTCTATGATTACATGTATCCAATTTCTCTTATGAAAATTAATGAAGTTTCTTGTTCTTTCCCTTCCTTTTCTTTTCACCACCCTCTGTGCAGTATTACTTTGAGGACAGGTATGATCTGGTTCGGTTCATCAAGCTGGTGCAACAAGCTGGTCTTTATGTTCATCTCCGGATTGGGCCTTACGTCTGTGCTGAGTGGAATTTGGGGTACCTATTTCATCGCATAAAAATAGAAAAAGAAAAGTGCTTGAGGTTGCTATGTAGTTTTTAATGCATGTACTCTGTTTTTTGTGCTGGTTCGTGTTGCAGAGGGTTTCCTGTTTGGCTGAAATATGTCCCTGGGATCTCGTTCAGGACGGACAATAAGCCTTTCGAGGTTGGCTATCTTCTAAAAACAAATTTCTCTTCTCAATCCTTTTCATGTAACTAAACTTTTGACTAATAAGACATCAATTGATCATTTAACAATTGTGTAATGAAGGATGCAATGCAACGGTTCACATATAAGATAGTCAACCTTATGAAGGCAGAGAGGTTGTTTCAGACTCAGGGAGGTCCAATAATATTATCTCAGGTGAGAAGCGTTTTACCATATCTAGAACCCCTTCTAGTAGATGGACCATCTCAGCTGGTTTTTCTCCTCAACAATAAAGAAAGAGGTTTCTGACAACAAAGGAGTTTATTTTCTATTCCACCTTGGGATTATATAGATGTTTCATTGTCTCTGATGTATTGGGTTTATGTGTTTGTTGACAGATAGAGAATGAATATGGACCAATTGAATGGGAAATTGGAGCACCAGGCAAGGCATACTCACAATGGGCAGCAAATATGGCTGTGGGACTTGGCACTGGTGTTCCATGGGTCATGTGCAAGCATGAGGATGCTCCTGATTCTGTGGTATGCACTTGTTCTGGATTTTGTTGGTTTATATGAGTTCTATACATATATATCTTGACTTATTTCGTAAAAGATATCTAACACTGGGACTAAGACAGCTTCTTCTAGGATGTTCCTGACTTATGTTGGTTCGTTATGTGACAGATTGATACCTGCAATGGCTACTACTGCGAAAATTTCAAACCAAAGTCAATTTATAAACCCAGGATGTGGACTGAAAACTGGACTGGCTGGTACGTCGAGTAGCGGATGTCTGCACATGCTGCTCAGTTGTGTAGATTTAAAGCTGATTACTATAATGATTTCCAGGTATACCGAGTTTGGGGGAGCTGTGCCTTATAGGCCAGCAGAAGATGTGGCGTTCTCAGTTGCAAGGTTCATTCAGAACGGCGGTTCCTTCATCAATTACTATATGGTAATCTTGACTTCAGTAGCATCTGTGACTCTGTATCAATCCCTTGATTTTGCCTTTTCATTCTGCTGTGAATCATAATCATTGGTTAACCTTCTTTTTTGACTCCTTATTAATGATTGTACTCTTGCTCGTTCTTTATATTGGTCTTGTTTTTTTTCTCTAGTATCACGGAGGAACCAACTTCGGCAGGACAGCCGGTGGTCCCTTCATTGCCACCAGCTATGACTTTGATGCTCCTCTAGATGAATTCGGTGTGTAACTTAGATTAGATAGTTAGCATCCTAGAGTCGGCAAGGCTAAATTTGCTCATGTGCCTCAATTCGTTCACTTTGAGCATTCAATGGATCTAACTACTCTAAGAATGGATTATTCGGCAACACTGTCAGAAGTTTAACCGAGTTAAGGCAAATCAACATCTTGTTGGTTAAACATTTTGTCTTTAAAAACAAAGTGTAGGAGTGATTAATGACATACTTGCACGGCGATTATGAGGCAATCTTCCTGACATCAGAATTCGTGTAAATGTTGCAGGCTTACTCAGGGAACCAAAATGGAGTCACTTGAGAGATTTGCACAAAGCCATTAAGCAAAGTGAATGGGCTCTACTTTCTGCTGATCCAGAAGTGCAATGGCTTGGAAAAAATCAAGAGGTTTGGTTTCTCAAGCACCCCTTAAAATGAAAATGCATAAAAACACTCTCACAGCCTTGCTGGTTGTTAATTAAACTCTTACTTGTCAAATCTAATTTTCTTAGGCTCACATGTTCAAAGCTGGAAGCGGGTGCGCCGCCTTCCTTGCAAAGACACAAAGTATTCTGTCAGAGTCAAATTTGGAAACGGGCAATATGACTTGCCAGCTTGGTCCATCAGCATTCTTCCAGACTGCAAAACTGCTGTTTACAACACTGCAAGGGTAAGGCAAAGACTTATCAGTTCAACGACATCTCGAAAATCGACTCTTTCCAATTTAACATGTTCCATTACTTTCCCTTAAACAATTCTTTTGAAGAGATTAAGTCCAAGGATGACACGATACCATCAATTTTCAAACAGGTCGGTGTACCAAATTCTCAGAACAAGATGGTGCCGATAGGTGGATTCTCTTGGCAGTCGTACAAAGAAGAAACTGTCTCTGCCTTTGGTAACGACACAGTTACAAAGGATGGGCTGCTGGAGCAAATTAGTCTCACTTGGGATGCTACGGACTATTTGTGGTACACGACAGAGTGAGTGCTGCTTCCGACTTGCATCTTATAAGCATCATCAAAACTTCGATATATCGAATTGTCATGTGCTTACAATTTTACTTTTCCTGATCTTCTCGACCGTCCAGCATCACGATAAGTCCTAACGAAGCGTTTCTGACGAGCGGCCAATATCCCGTGCTCACCATAATGTCAGCAGGACATGCGATGCATGTTTTCGTCAATGGTGAACTCGCAGGTAGATCAATTTCTGCCCAGATCCCAAAGTTCAATATCCTTTCAGTACCTGAAATGTCAATACATAACATGTGTTAATTTGGTGATTGTCTGTCCGTCAAACAGGGTCAGCATATGGATCATTAAAGGATCCAAGAATAACATACAGTGAAAAAGTGAAGCTGATGGCCGGCATCAACAGACTGTCGATATTGAGTGTAGCTGTTGGGCTTCCAGTCAGTATTTCACCAGTTGATTTTGGTATCGCCTGATATTGTTAAGCTGTATACAGATATGGATCTTAACATTTGTGCTTTCTCCTCTTCTTCTCCGAATGTTCAGAATGTTGGCCTGCATTTTGAGACATGGAATACCGGGGTTCTTGGGCCAGTCACATTGAAGGGTCTCAATTCTGGGACATGGGACATGTCGAGATGGAAATGGTCTTACAAGGTATCTTTTACTTGGTCTGCTGCTCCTTTGTTCCGTCGCATTTCAACATGCAGATTCATTGTTGTTGCAGAAAATTTTTGGCAAACCAATATCTCAGAGCTGTTAAAAAATCTATGTACTCAAATTTCTTGATGGTTGAGTAGGCCTGATTATCAATGGTTTGTTTGGATAAACTAATGCTTGCTCGACTAGTTATAATAATGTCTGGATATGTTTATACTGGTTTTGGACACAACTCATGCTATGCCATTGAAGACTGAGAATAATCTGTTACACCAAGTTCAACATTCCAAACCTAAATATTTGCTTCTCCTGGACAGGTCGGTCTCAAGGGCGAAGCTCTTAATCTTCACACCCAAAGTGGGAGTTCCTCAGTTGTGTGGCTTGAAGGTTCAATGTTGGTCCAAAGGCAGCCGCTGACCTGGTACAAGGTGAAGATCGACCCCCATAAACTTCACTTGATAATAACTGCTAGTCCGGTTTCCCTTTGAAAAACAATTTTCACTTTGTTCGCAGGCAACTTTCAGTGCTCCCTCAGGACAGGCTCCATTAGCCTTGGACATGAACGGCATGGGAAAGGGTCAGATGTGGATAAATGGTCGGAGCATCGGACGCCACTGGCCTGCTTACACAGCTCGTGGCAATTGTGGCGCCTGCAGTTATGCCGGGACTTTCGATGAGTATAAGTGCCGAAAGAATTGTGGACAGCCTTCTCAAAGATGGTGAGAAAAGTAGTAACTGTACTTTTTCTTTGCAGATTTCTGTTTTGATTTGGACACACATTCTTAAGATTTTCATTTTCAGGTACCACCTTCCGAGATCATGGTTGAAACCCACAGGGAATCAATTGGTCATTTTCGAAGAATGGGGTGGCGACCCTACGCAAATTTCCTTGGTCCAAGTAACAAGGACTTAGTGACAGCAGAACCTCTGAAGTCCGAACTGCGGTGGTTTACAACTGAAACTTAAGCAAGTTCGGTAGTTCGCAGAGTGAGTGACATGCAAGAGCACAGCGTTCGTCTTCTCTTTTTGGCCTAAAGAAGCTTGTACATCCAACGGATGCCGTTACAACTATCTCGACTTCGACAAAGGGAAGTGGGTAGTCAAGCCATACCGACACACCATTTTGCTGAAGCCATATACAGAAATTTTGTTGGTGTATCGTCCCTAGCTTGTGCTGCACCTATGGACGCAATCAATTCGACTGCAATTCAATACCATACACAGAAATTTTGACACTGTTTCGTTGCCTTCGCTAAGAAAAGACACTGAAATGCAGTGCCTGTAATAATGAACTGAAACTCAGTACCTCCTGCTTTTAATACCTTCTTGTTCAGTTCTCTTGCCCTTCATAATACAGTGACTTGAAGATCAAGTCTATAAAGGACAAAGCCACATCACTTCCCAGTATGGGACCCGAAATGCTGGCATTCCAGAAAGCAAGGGTGTCGGATCTCGGGGACGGACAAACTTTAAGTATTTCGACTTTTGCTTATCTTTGCAAACTTCGCGGAGAATGAATGATTTGAAAAATATTTTTCGAAAAAATAATTGCATATATTCATCCGCCAAAGAGTAAAAAACAGAAGCCTTGCAATTCTTGTGATGCACGAAAGTTAGTGATTTGTAAACCCTATCACTCATCGTCCAAAAAAAAAAAAACTATCGCTCCAATTGCGACATGTCCTTCAATTGTTTGGGTGTTTACATTAGGAGTCCATGGTAGAGGAGACAAAATGATCTAAAATCCATATATTAACTAAAATATAATAGCGTGGCCTATCCCATACCGAGCCTCATGGTTTGTCTTTTGGCATACATGCAGGCACTTTTTCAAGAGGTTACCCATTCTAGTAGTGCTTTAGCTTGAGCATGTTTAACTTTGGAGTTTCAAAGAAAAATTTGCCATTATGTCAAAAGGCACCATCATGATTCAATTCTCGTTTACACACACATATATATCGAAATCGCTCTTTTTCTATTCGAAGCACAAGTTCAGTTCATGCCTGCCCCCTTCACCTCTGCCAAGAGCCGCCCCTTGTCCAGCCCTCGTGCCCTGACGATCACTTTAAACCTTGGTCGGACCAGGTCGTGACAGACCTCATGGAGAGGAATTCGATATCGCTTCGCTGATTGTTCAGAATTGTATAGAGAAGCTCTTGTCGATCAATTTCGAGAAGGGCTTTGATGTTCCTGAACCTTTCCTATAGTCATGCAGAGGAGACAACTGATGGGAATAGCAACGAATCGGCTGTGGCAGGATTGCGCAGAAGCAGCTTTTACAGCGGATCTTCACGAACTACCCGTGTCCCGCTGGATATGATTCCTAGATCAGGCACGGTCATTCGAAACCAGGCCTTCACTGGTGAGACTCAAGTCTCTGGGATATCTGGGCTTGAACTTCAATGCATTTGATGGCAATGTCCTTCCTGAATTTCTTCGATGCTCGGTGAATATGGAGCGTATAGCAGGGCAACTGCTCAAAATCTAGGAAACTTGTCGAGCTTGGTTTTGATATCTTGATCTTTCATGGGAATTCCACAGTTTTAAGTGTAGTGTGGATAGTCGCTCTCGTATCTTTGAAGTATCTTACTCTACGTAATGTGGACCTCTCTTTGACTGGGTTGAATCAAAGTACAAGATCGGCTTAAACATCTCTGACTGAGCTGCATCCCTCTTTTCGGGGCCTATTGGCTTTAGTACCATTGCCTAGGTTCTTGAACTTAACTTCGCTCACCATAACAAATCTCAGCTTCAGTGCTCTCGACTCGGCGTTCCCAAGGTGGTTGGTGAAACAGCTTTGTTGGCATTGACATGAGTAATGGTAATGGGCAATACGGACGCTGCAGCTATATTTAGGACAGCTTCCTGAGTTGGTGGACTTAGGATGTGTGTAGTAATTGTCCATCTGGAATGCTATCGGTACGAAAACTTTGCAAGGATCAGCAAACGATGAGTAACTGAGTTTGTCCGCGGACGAGATGTGCACCTTGCTTTCTCGAATGATAGCATTTCGGGTCCCGTGCTGGGATGCGAAGTGGCTTTGTCCAGCATACATTTGATCTTCGACAAAACGAGGCAGAACAGAACAGATCAAAAGTAGGAGGTATTGAACTTCAGTTTATTATTTCAATTACTGCATTTCAGTGTCTTTCTTAGCAAGGCAACAAAATGACTGTCCTGATCTATAGAGCCACTCGTTCCCGACATCTACACACCTGAAAGGCTAAGAAATTCCACTTGCTTGTGTTCATACGTGTAGCACAAACTAGGTATGAAGACGAAGCTATTTCTAATTAGTAACAAATATGCTTGTATACACCTGCATGTTTCTGCAGTTTATTCCCCCTTTCTGTATTCCTGTATACGACTTCAGCAAAATGGTGTGTTGGTATAGCTTGACGTCACACTTCCCTTTGTCAAAGTCTAAGTAGTTGTAACGGCATCCTTTGGATGTACAAGCTTCTAAAGACTGAAAAAAGAAGATGAATGCTGTGCTGTTGCGTATCGCTTATTCTGAGCACTACGGAAATTGCTTAATTTCAGCTATAAACTGCATCGATTTAGAGGTTCTGTGCCTATGAAGTCCTTGTTGCTTGGACCAAAGAAATTTGAGCCGGGTTGCCACCCCATTCTTCGAAAATGACCAATTGATTGCCTGTGGGTTTCAACCACGATCTCGGAATGTGGTACCTGAAAATTAAAAGCTTAAGAATAGGTGTTCAAATCAAAACAGAAATCTGTAAAGAAAAAGTGCAGTTCTACTTTTCTCACCATCTTTGAGAAGCCTCTCCACAGTTGCTTCGGCACTTATTCTCATTGAAAGTTCCGGCATAACTGCAGCCGCCACAACTGCCACGAGCTGTGTAAGCAGGCCAGTGGCGTCCGATGCTCTGACCATTTATCCATATCTCACCCTTTCCCATGCTGCTCATGTCCAAGGCTAATGGACTACGTCCTGGTGGAGCATTGAAAGTTGCCTGCAACCAACATAAATTTTGTTTATGAAGGAAAACCAAATAACAGTTATCTTTAAGTGAAGTTTTCAGGGGTGGATCTTCACCTTGTACCAGGTCAGAGGCTGCTTTTGGGCCAACATCGAACCTTCAAGCCATTCAACTGAGGAACTACCACTTAGAGTTTGAAGACTCAGAGCCTCCCCCTTAAGACCGACCTGTTCAGGAAAAGAAAATATCAAGGTTGTGAATTTTTTGTTTTAACAGCTCCGAGATTTTGGTTTACTCAATTTCATATAACAACAATGAACCCTGATTAATATGGCGTCTTTTGTTTCTTAATTTTTTGTTTAAATGCCAAAGAAGAACAAAGAAACATTGGACTGGGTTCAGATACCTTGTAAGCCCATTTCCATTTCGACATGTCCCACGTCCCGGAATTGAGACCCTTCAATGTGACTGGCCCAAGAACCCCGGTGTTCCATGTCTCAAAATGCAGGCCAACATTCTGAAAGTTTGAAACAGAAGAAGAGAAAGTACTAATGTTAGGATCCTTATATGTATGTAGTAGCTTAACAATATCATGTCTACTGGGGAAATACTGACCGGAAGCCCAACAGCTACACTCAATATCGATAGTTTGTTGATGCCAGCCCTCAGCTTCACTTTATCATTATATGATAATTTTGGATTCTCTAATGATCCATATGCTGACCCTGTATTACAGACAGACAATCACCTAATTAACACATGCTATGTATTGACATTTCAGGTACTGAAAGGATATTGAATTTTGGGATCTGGGCAGACATTGATCTACCTGCGAGTTCACCATTGACAAAAACATGCATCGCATGTCCTGCTGACATTATGGTGAGCACGGGATATTGGCCGCTCCTCAGAAATGCTTCGTTAGGACTTATCGTGATGCTGAACAATTGAGAAGATCAGGAAAGTAATATTGTAAGCACATGACAATTTGATATGTTGAAGTTTTCATGATGCTTATTGAGATGCAAGTCAGAAGCAGCACTCACTCTGTCGTGTACCACAAATAGTCTGAAGCATCTCTAGTGAGACTAATTTGCTCCAGCAGCCCGTCCTTTGTAGTCGTGTCTTCGCCAAAGGCAGAGACAGTTTCCTCTATATAAGACTGCCAAGCGAATCCACCTACTGGCACCATCTTGATCTGAGAACTCGGTACACCGACCTGTTTAACAATTGATGGTATTGTGTCATCCTTGGACTTAATCTCTTAAAAAGAACTGTTTAAGGGAAAGCAACAGAACATGTTAAATTGGAAAGAGCCGAAGCGAGATGTCGTGGAACCGAAAGGTCTTTGCCTTACCTTTGCAGTGTTGTAAACAGCAGTTCTGCAGTCCGGAAGAATGCTGATGGACCAAGGCGGCAAGTCATATTGCCCGTTTCCGAAATTCACTCTGACAGAATACTTTGTGTCGTAGTTTGCCAGGAAGGCTGCGCAACCGCTTCCAGCTTTGAACACGTGAGCCTAAGAAAAATAGAATTTGACAGGTAAAAGTTTAGTTAACAACCAGCAAGGCTGTGAGTGTTTTTATGCATGTTCATTTTAAGGGGGCTGGAGAAACCAAACCTCTTGATTACTTCCAAGTGATTGCACAGCTGGATCAGCAGAAACCAGAGCCCATTCACTTTGCTTAATGGCTTTGTGCAAATCTCTCAAGTGACTCCATTTTGGTTCCCTCAGTAAACCTGCGACATTTACGTGAATTCTGATGTCAGGAAGATTACCTAATAATCTCCATGATAGGATGTCCTGAATTACTCCTAGACTTAGTTTGAAAAGGTAGTTAGATCCACTGAATGCTCAAAGTGAACGAGTTGAGGCACATGAGCAAATTTTAGCCTTGCCCACTCTAGGATGCTAACTATCTGTTCTAAGTTACATACCGAATTCATCAAGAGGAGCGTCGTAGTCATAGCTGGTGGCAATGAAGGGACCACCGGCTGTCCTGCCAAAGTTGGTTCCTCCGTGATACTAGAGACAAAAGAGAAGACCCATATAAAGAGCGAGCAATTATGCAATCATTTAAAAGGAGACAAAAAAGAAGGTTAACTGATGATTATAATTCATAGCAGAATGAAAAAGCAAAATCAAGCTATTGATACAGTCACAGATGCTACAGAAGTCAAGATTACCATGTAGTAATTGATGAAGGAACCACCGTTCTGAATGAACCTCGCGACCGAGAACGCCAAATCCTCTGCTGGCCTATGTGGCACCGCTCCCCCAAACTCGGTATACCTGGAAATCATTATAATAATCAGCTTTGGATCTACACAACCGAGAAAGATACAGGAGGGGAATAAGTTCAGCATTTGTAGACGTCCGCTACTTGACGTACCAGCCTGTCCAGGCCTCAGTCCACATCTTGGGTTTATTATTCGAGTTTGGTTTGAAATCTTCACAGTAGTAGCCATTGCAGGTGTTAATCTGTCGCATAACATAACGTACAAACTCAAGTCAAGGACAGGAAAAGCTATTCTCTAGAAGCTGTCTTACTCCCAGTCTTACATAAATTTTTAGGAAACAAGTCAAGATTTAACAACCATAATACGGAAATATCAATCCCTCTTAAGATCGAACGTTGACGAAGCAAACAAGAAAAGACGAGCCAAACCAGAATAGAGACATATTTATCGTTTTCGGACACAAATTAACAGCACATGACATATGAAAAACAGGGGAACTGTTTAGGACAATAAAGGCCACCTAAAGTAGAGAAAAAAAAAATAACTGTTGAACAGACCCCACCAGCCTAGGAGGCCGTCATTGCAGATGACATACTAACCAACTTATAAGTGCTATTGATATAAGTTAAACCAACAAAATCCAGAAAAGTGCATACCACAGGATCAGGAGCATCATCTTGCTTGCACATGACCCATGGAACACCAGTGCCCAGTCCCACAGCCATATTTGCTGCCCATTTTGTGTATGCCTTGCCTGGTGCTCCAATTTCCCATTCAACTGGTCCAAATTCATTCTCTATCTGTCAACAAACACATAAATCCAAGCTATCAGCAAATTAAAAACATCTAGATAATTCCAAAGAGGAATAGAAAATAACCTCCTTTATTGTCAAAGACCATTTCTCTGTTGTTGAGGGAAAAAAAAACCAATCTGAAATGGACCATCTTCTAGAAGGGGTTCTAGAAATGGTGAAACGTTTCTCACCTGAGATAATATTATTGGCCCTCCCTGGGTCTGAAACAACCTCTCTGCTTTCATCATGTTGACTATCTTCTGCGTGAACCCTTGCATTGCATCCTTTATTATACAAATAATAAATGATTAATTAGTCAAAAGATTAGATATGTGAAGAAGATTGAGAAGGGCAATTTGTTGGGAAATTAGACAACCATGAATGGCTTATTCTCTGTCCTGAAAGCGATCCCTGGGACATATTTCAGCCAAACAGGAAATCCTCTGCATCACAAACCAGTACAAAAAAACAGAGTACACGAATTTAAAAATTCATAGGAAAATAAAAAAACTTCTCTTTTAACATTTTTATGTGAGAAAATAGGTACCCAAAATTCCACTCAGCGCAGACATAAGGACCAATCCGGAGATGAACGTAAAGGCCAGCTTGTTGCACCAGCTTGATGAACCGAACCAGATCATACCTGTCCTCAAAGTAGTACTGCACAAATGGTGGGAAAAGGAAAGAGATGGAAAAGAAGAACAAGAAACTTCATCAAAATTTAAGAAGAAAATTGGGGAAACGTATAATCAGCGAAACAAAATGGTTATAATCCAAAGAAGATCGTAAGTTGCGCTTACTTTTCCGGGAGATGGTTCATGTCCATTCCAGAAAACATAGGTTTGAATAACATCCAACCCTCCCTGTTTTGCCTTCCATATGAGATCAGGCCACATCTGCAACCACCCAAAAGCACAAAAAAAAAAACAAATTAAATGCAATTCCTTCTTGAAAAAAAAAAAAACCAAGGTATAAAAAAGAGACATGTTGTAGAACTGCATTGGGATGGTCCCTACCTCAGGGGTGCTTCTGGGATAGTGAATAGAACCAGAGATGAGAATCCTCCTCTTGCCATCAATGACAACAGCTTTCCTGTCATAAGAAACAGAGCATGACCCTGAAGATGCCCAGGAGAGCAGGATCAATGCCAGCATCAGTTCAGCTCCCATCATGCTCCGCGTTTGAACCTTCGAACCCATGACCCTCTTCTTCAAACCAACAAAGGAACGGACTTTCTTTTCCCAAAGTCTGTCCCCTTGAAGACCAAGAAACCGGTAACAACTTCTGCTCCTGAGATCAAGAAAAGGGACCAATGAGGGGGGGTTTCGATGGGTCGATGGTGTTTGGTTTTGGTATGCTGGGGGATTCTGTATTTGGTCATACAAAAGACAAGTGTCCTTTATTCTATTGAGAATGCAATGAGAGCTACAGAGAGAGAAAGAGAGAGAGAGAGTTCTGGTTGAGAGTTTGGTTGGTGTTGTGAAGAGAGAGGGAAGCTCTGCAATTCCAATTTATACAGATTCTGCAGAGGAGGAGGTTTCGGTTTCTTCCTTTTTCTTCATGGGTCCACTTCTGGTTGCCTTACGAGGGGCCTCGTTGTATCTGACACGGTAAACTTTGGCATCGGCAGAAACTGATATTTGTGATTGACCTCAGTTTAAAGCAAAGCATTCAATTAGACCCTTTTGGATATTCTTTTTTTCTCGAGATTTGGGATCAATTTGGAATTTTGCCCAATTTTACTGTGGTGAGTGAAGATTCCAAAACCCCATCCATGTCCCTCTGCTAAATTCCATGCACCCCTGTTTATTCTTTCCATCCTTTGCTTTGGTTGAGGAAGCTATTTGTTAGCAATATTATGATATTTAGTTGATTCGGCAAATATTTCAAAATTATGCATATATATATTTGTCGAAGCATATATCTCTTTTGATATTACATATCTTTGATTGATTATATTTATATTTCATTAGATGGTCCTCTAATAAATCTTATAAATAAGCTCTGCACGTATTCTTTTCAGTACATCGAATTATAAATTCCTCTCCTCCGCTTTGCATTATTTAGTTATGTTTATTCTTCCGAGGTAAACCAGTTTGACAGGAAATCCCACTACCGGACTCACATATGCCTATTAGATTCATGTTCTAGCTTTTGGGAAGCCGTCTATGTTCAACTCATTTACAAGCCGCGATCCGATTAAGGCATCGAGATTATAATCACGTGAGTAATGAGTCTAAAGAGATGATCGGGTTTGCCATATCCTAGAGTACCCATCTTGAGTGCGTTACCCTTCGTCGGCTTCCACTACCTCAATCCGATCATAATTAACCTTTTATAACATGCAGAACTCATCTATCATGATACGATTTTGACTATCAAGGTCGATCAGCGATACGATGGGGATACTCTTTGGTGACCATTAAAATCGGAGAAATGGCGCTTCTATTTCTAAAAAAAAAAACAAAATTCATATGTCTATTTTTTAAAACAAAAAAGGTCATCACTTACAATCTAAGAAAAGGAGGGGAAAAAAAGCAAATTTTCCTTTGAAGGGAAAAGGAAATCAACAAAACGAGTAGACGTCTTGTGTAACCATAAGATGCAACTACTTGAGTACAGGCAACTACAATTGCCAAGATTTTCCTCCGTTGACGGGAAGTCAACAGTCCGCCACGTCAGAGCCTTGTACCACCTGACCTGAACGGTGGTATCTTTGACACCAAGCATGGCCCCTGTCCCCCCGCAACATCCACAGCGCCCAATCGCGACCCGCCACGTCAGCACCCATGAGGACGCCCCGCCCGCCGCCGAAAGTAAATCTGCGGTTAAGATTCGCCTAGGCCAACATTTATATCATGTTAATAGCAATTTTCTGCCTTTGTGATCAGTCATAAAAGTCGGCAGCTTGTGACGATTAGGCTTTTTATTTTCCTTTGTTGGCATGCCCATATTTAACTTTCTCTTTTTTTTTTTTGTAGTTTTACTATTATTATTTGACTAGACTTGATATGTTATTTTTATTGAGATGAGATTATATCTATCATTATCATTATAATCCCAAATTATTTTCCAAAATTAGTTCAAAAGTTCGTCCAAATCGTTAAATTATATCGAGTTTTTGCTTGCTCGGCATGTCTATCTTCAAATTTTTCTTATCAAAATTGGAGGACTTCTAGATCGTAATCAACCTTATTGTAGCATAGTTAAGAAATATGGTGGATTACATGATTTTTTTTAACAAGGAATTGTTTGATCTTTTATTCTTTAAATTTGCGCCATGTGTAAGTATTAGCCTACGTGATTGCACTTACTAAGCATCTCTATCTCGCACAAATCTTATCTTTCGAATAATTTCTAAGGCATTTTTTGGTGGATTAATTAGCAATATTATTATTTGCCAATAGGCATGCGGCCCTGCTGGTAAAGAGATTTGGGGGTGGGAACGCTAGCATCATAGGTGGATGAGGGGTTAGACTCCCGCGATTTGCAAAGAAGCAAGACAAAAGTATGAGAGATGAGAGTTTTAAATATGATAGATTAAAAAAAAATTAGCTGTAGCTAAAAGCAAACTTTCCCACAATTAGTTCACAAGTTCATCTAAACCATCAAATTATCACTTTTGAGAAACTCAAAATAAGAGATAATACATTTTCAAGCATGACCATCACGTGATAATATGCAATTTCACCTAACTAATTTCTTCACCAATGCACATTGTATCCTGATTTTCCTCTGGGTTTTAAATGAAATGAAGAATAGGAACATGGTCGGAGTAGTTGTTAGGCAATATTAGAAGCTAAATCTTGTGGTTTTAGACTCAAGGCGATCCTTTCCTAATAAGTAGTTAGGTGGTCCTGTTCTTGGAGTGGAATCGAAAACTTACTCCGACCCAATATATTCTTAAAACTCGAGATTGAGTACAGGCAACTTTTTCGAAAATATTAAAGAAGCCATGGATGAGATGTGATATAAGCAATAACATCAAGTGATGAATTTAACACTTTTTAGTTTAATCAAATTATTTTAGACTTGTTTTTCGTTTCCTTTGATTTTTTTCATACCATACCATACTTGGTTCAAGATCAATTCTACTTTGGAACCAACTTGGAACCAAAAACCATTTCGATTCAAGCAACTAAACTGGTTCTCCTGCTTTTGTACAATCTATCTGACTTGACCGATCTGGTCCTTACTTGGGTTGTTGTTCATCCCTAGCCATAATGGAGTACTTAGGTTTCATTTGTTTCGTAAAAAACAACTTCGAGGAAAGCGTTTTTTCCGATTTTTTTTTTACCGTTGATTCGCAAAAAATAAGTTAGTTTTGAAAAACACTTTCCGCCCATGAAGAAAACTCTTTCAAAAATAGATAAAACATTTTCCCCTTCTTGGGAAGAGGAAAGTATTTTCCCTCATCTTTGCTTCCTCAATTCCTTTTCATTCATTTTGTTTTATACTATTTTTTATTTTTCTTTTCTTCTTTTCTTTTCTTTTTATTTCTTTTGTTCTTTTTTTCCCTTCTTCCTCCTTCATCCGCCCGCGGCTCCTTCCTCCTTCTCCCCTTGCCGATCGCAGACCTCGGCGACGGTCGGTAGCCCAACGATCGGCCATGACATGGGCCGACGAGCTCGAGGCTCGGACGGTCCTAGAGATGTCGGGCTCTCCCGAGGCCAGTCGTCGGCCTTCACTGTGACCGGCGACCAGTCAAAACCAAAAGGAAAAGAAAAAAAATATAAAATATAATAAGAAAATAGAAAAAAAAAAAGACGGAAGAGGCTAAGAATTGGGAGTACACTGCTCAGTTAATATTTTGTCTTCAATTCTTTTTTTTTTTTTTGGTCGAAGTCTTCATTTCTTTTAAACGACCCAGGATCGTGGGTTCCATTATAAAAAAAAAAAAAACGAAACCCATGGTTTAATAAAAAAAAGAAACACATTTAGCTTCAATTTTTGCTAAAAAAATAATCAAAACAAATATATCCTTTGGACCGGTGCTGCCAGTTTAATCCAGTTGGTTGGTTTCCTTCCCACCAATCGGGAACCGGACCAATTATTCCTGGATATAAAAATTTAGAATCGGGAACTGGATTGATTCTTCTGAGAATCACCCAAAATCGGTGTAGTGTGATTCTCGGGTTGGATCGGATCGATACATACCCTCACCAATTGCTTTTTTTGGTCCAATCACCTTGACGCCCAATTGATAAAATGGACAAGTACACAGCAACATCAAACCTATCTTTCTCACACCAACTGCTTTCATGCGACAAAAACGCACAACTGATATTAACGACCCTCGCATGATGTCCCCATGAGAGAGAGAGAGAGAGAGAGAGAGAGAGAGAGAGAGAATTATATTATGCCTCGCCAAATTCATACATAATGGCAAAAAATTCATTTTGTTAATGGATGAGTGTGCCACCTAATGATAAAGCGACTCCTTGGTTGGCTGTTGATCTAATCCAAAACTCTTTTGTCAACTCCCAAATAGTATGCGAGCTATTCTCGTTCTCAAAACAAAAATAAGATGGTTCTGATAATCTTTAGGAGTCGGATCGTGACTATTCCCGTAGATGCAGATAAACACTAACGAATCATAAGGAAAACGACCCTCGTCAGACCGGCTTTCGCAATCGTTGTGCCCATGAAGTGTCATATTACATGATAACAAGGAAAATTACTAAAAAAGTCATAAACCTATTGTAATTGTGCCAATTCGGTTATAAACTGTTTTTTTTTTTTTTGCCAATTGAACGTTAAATTTTTTGCATTTGCGCTACTTCAATCCATTCGGTCAATTTTGACCGGCCGAGGTTGATGTGGGCATCGACCAGCATTGACGTAGTAATTTTTAATAAATTTTAAATTTTACATTTTAAATGTTTTTCTTTTTTTGTTCTCCTTCTTCCTCCAGCCGGTTGTTGGATCGGCGATCGGCGAGGGCAACCTCGCCCTTGCCTTTGGTAGGTTGCCAATCCGGCAATTGGCTAGAGGAGAAGAAGAAGAAAGAAGAGAGAAAAAAAAAAGGAAAGAAATAAATAAATAAATTGAAAATTATTAAAATATTATTAAAAATTACCACGTTAGCGTTAGCCGGCTAAAGTTGGCCGAATGGATTGAATTATCATAAATATAAAAAATTTAGAACTAAATTGGTAAAAAAAAAAGTAAGATTGAATTAATAAAATTACAATATATTTCGAATATTTTTAGTAATTTTCTCCATGGTAGCCGGTATCAACTATTGTTCGGTAATAAATGTATTCCAGGGGAAGTTTGTCTAGTGAATGACACCATCATTGCCTCCTGATTAGTGCTTTGAAATGGGGACTAGGTTCCTTAACAGAAGATTTAACGAGCTCCAGTCTCTTAATTGACCCAATTACTTAGTGGGGTCTTGGACCCATCGGCAGATGAGCCATCTAATTCTGTTTCCTTTGATTGGTTATATGGTCAGTAAACAGCAGTTTTCTATGTTGACATTGAAGCCGATGACATTTGATTGGGCTTGTTCTTGGAGCACCACCATTGGATTAGGTAGGATCACACTAATGATTATCCTAAAGACATTTATTAACCTTACTTGGAAAAGGTACATTCGATTTTCAAAACATCGACGAACATCTCGTGCGGATGAACCGCAAACTTGCGTATTTGGAAACCTAGTTATCTTGAGACCCAATGAGACACTATTGAAAATTAGTGTAAGAAGAGCGATAATTTAACACGCAGTACAAAATTCTAGCTGATTTGACTTATGTTGCCAAGTTCGGGTAATTTGACATGTTGGTGCGGCACTTTTCATTCACGAAAACAGTTGTGTTTTCGTTGTACAATATTAAGGGGAAAAAAAGAGAGGTGATAATTATCACGAAAAAACCCGTGCCTCTTGCTTGATTAGGGTTTAGGCAGATACCATAGTGAATCGGAGGAATGGCATTCATTTTTTGGCCTGATAAGAACTCATTTTCAATGCTTAATCTGGTTCAGAAGTAGATTGGTGTGTTAATTAGCCTAGTTCATGCTTTTGGTTTATTTATTAATTTATTTGTTCATCTTTTGCGGTCGCTCAATTAGTCAACATCTGCCCCGGCCCATTGATAAAGTTGCGATAATATATTCAAAGATTAGAATATCGTTGGCTCCAAAAAGTGAATAGGAGGCTCCTGCTTTCTCGTCATGCAGCTAAACTAGCACGTAGAACATGAAAAAAAATTAATTAAATCATGTGAGGATAAAAAAATGCCTATCCACTTTCTAATTAGAAAATTCTCTTCACGGCATGCAAATTATAAACATGGAATTATAATATGACACGACACGTCTCCACTAATCTAATCTCATTCTTGGCCATTTAAAAGGACATTCATTTTGTCCACGTCAGTAGAAAAGTTGGGTCCCGCTCGACCCGTGTTTGGCCACGTGGAAAAAGCATTTCTCACGAATTTTTCGTTTTCATTGTGTGCCCCTGTGTATATTACTTTTCCGGACATTTGTGGGGTGGAGAGTCAAAAGCCTTCTTGGCGATTCTTGGTCTTTCGTTCTAAAACCATTTCTTACTTTGAGCAAGAAAATACAAAAAAAAAAAAAAAAAAAAGAGTACTTACAAAATATAATATATATTTTCAAACATGACCTTTCAAGAGATAATGCACTTTTTACCTAACTGTTTTCTTCACTAAGGTATCCTTTTCCTCTGGGTTTTGAACAATATGAAGAGTTGGAACATGGTAATACTAATTGGTTAAGCAGTATTAGAAGATAAATCTCGCGACTTTGGACTCGTAAACGGAGACAATCCTTTGTTCTTCTAGGAGATACTACTCGGACCCTATAAATTCCTGGAATTCTGATTTGGGTATAGGCGACTTTTCGAGAATATTTACAAAACCATGGATGGGATATGAATAAATAATTGCATACGAAGAATGAATGTAATAGCTTTTTTGCAAATTCAGGTCAGGTTTATCTTTTTATTTGCTTTTCCAAACTGTACCAAAATCGTTTCGTGCTCAATTTTCCTTAACACCAACTTGAAGCCGGAAACTATTTCCGCTCATCGGGAATCTACCTGTTTTGGCCGGTCCCGATCCTTACTTGGGTCGGTGTCCATCCCTAATTGTAACGACTTATTTAAAATCTCTAATCTCACAATGACAAAAAGCAAAATCATAATTTTTTTTTTCGCTTTGAAAATAGATAAAAAGGAAGGGCGCCAGCCATTTGCTCCAAAGTCGATCGCCTTGGTTGGTGATTGGCGAGGGCAACCTCACCCCTTGCCTTTGGCAGGTTGCCAATTCGGCAACTGGCTAGAGGAGAAGAAGGAAAAAGAAGAGGAGAAAAAAGGGAAAGAAATAAAAAAAAAATTGAAATATTATTAAAAATTGTCACGTTAGTGTCGATCGACTAAAGTTGCTCAAATAGACTGAATTAGTATAAATACAAAATATTTAAGACTAAATTGATAAAAAAAAATTAAGACTAAATTGATAGAATTGCACTAACATTTTTAGTAATTTTCTCCATGGTAGCCGGTATCAACTATTGTTCGATAATAAATGTATTCCAGGGGAAGTTTGTCTAGTGAATGACACCATCATTGCCTCCTGATTAGTTCTTTGAAATGGGGATTATGTTCCTTAACAGAAGCTTTAACGAACTCCAGTCTCTTAGTTGACCCAATTACTTAGTGGGGTCTCGGACCCATCAACAGATGAGCCATCTAATTCTATTTCCTTTGATTGGTTATATGGTCAGTAAACCGCAGTTTTCTATGTTGACATTGAAGCCGATGACATTCGATTGGGCCTGTTCTTGGAGTACCCCCATTGCATTAGGTAGGATCATGCTAATGATTATCCTAAAGACATTTATTAACCTTACTTGGAAAACGTACATTCGATTTTCGAAACATCGACGAACATCTTGTGCGGATGAACTGCAAACTTGCGTATTTGGAAACCTAGTTCTCTCAAGACCCAATGAGATACAACTGAAAATTAGTGTAAGAAGAGTGATAATTTAACATGTAGTACAAAAGTCTGGCTGATTTGACTTATGATACCACCCGACCATAGCGCTCAGAAAAATAGCAACATAACTAAGTTCGGGTAATTTGACATGTCGGTGCGGCACTTTTCATACACGAAAACAGTTGTGTTTTCGTTGTACAATATTAAGGGGAACAAAAAAGAGGCGATAATTATCACGAAAAAAACCCGTGTCTCTTGCTTGATTAGGGTTTAGGCAGATACCATAGTGAATCGGAGGATTGGCATTCATTTTTTGGCCTGATAAGAACTCATTTTCAATGCTTAATCTCGTTCAGAAGTAGATTGGTGTGTTAATTAGCCTAGTTCATGCTTTTGATCTATTTATTAATTTATTTGTTCATCTTTTGCGGTCGCTCAATTAGTCAACATCTGCCCCGGCCCATTGAGAAAGTTGCGATAATATATTCAAAGATTAGAATATTGTTGGCTCCAAAAAGTGATTAGGAGGCTCCTGCTTTCTCGTCATGCAGCTAAACTAGCACGTAGAACATGAAAAAAATTAATTAAATCATGTGAGGATAAAAAAATGCCTATCCACTTTCTAATTTGAAAATTCTCTTCCCGGCATGCAAATTATAAACATGGAATTATAATATGACACGACACGTCTCCACTAATCTAATCTCATTCTTAGCCATTTAAAAGGACATTCATTTTGTCCACGTCAGTAGAAAAGTTGGGTCCCGCTCGACCCGTGTTTGGCCACGTGGAAAAAGCATGTCTCACGAATTTTTCGTTTTCATTGTGTGCCCCTGTGTATATTACTTTTCCGGACATTTGTGGGGTGGAGAGTCAAAAGCCTTCTTGGCGATTCTTGGTCTTTCGTTCTAAAACCATTTCTTACTTTGAGCAAGAAAATACAAAAAAAAAAAAAGAAAAGAGTACTTACAAAATATAATATATATTTTCAAACATGACCTTTCAAGAGATAATGCACTTTTTACCTAATTGTTTTCTTCACTACGGTATCCTGATTTTCCTCTTGGTTTTGAACAATATGAAGAGTTGGAACATGGTAATACTAATTGGTTAAGCAGTATTAGAAGATAAATCTCGCGACTTTGGACTCGTAAACGGAGACAATCCTTTGTTCTTCTAGGAGACACTACTCGGACCCTATAAATTCCTAGAATTCTGGTTTGGGTATAGGCGACTTTTCGAGAATATTTACAAAACCATGGATGGGATATGGATAAATAATTGCATACGAAGAATGAATGTAATAGCTTTTTTGCAAATTCAAGTCAGGTTTATCTTTTTATTTGCTTTTCCAAACCGCACCAAAATCGTTTCGTGCTCAATTTTCCTCAACACCAACTTGAAATCGGAAACTATTTCCGCTCATCGGGAATCGACCCGTTTTGGCCGGTCCCGATCCTTACTTGGGTCGGTGTTCATCCCTAATCGTGACGACTTATTTAAAATCTCTAATCTCACAATGACAAAAAGCAAAATCATAATTATTTTTTTTCGCTTTGAAAATAGATAAAAAAGGACGGGCGCCAGCCATTCGCTCCAAAGTCGATCGCCTTGGTTGGTGATTGGGCGGGCCCACCTAAGCCCGCGAAGTTTGAAAACCTCACGCATCGTCCACTCGGAAAGGCCGATTTGATTGCCCATTGCTTATCTTCAAAAGCTTCTAATTTCAATTTTCATTGATCTCAATTATTAGTTAGTACTATTATCGCATGCATTCCTCCATTTTTGTCTCCACATATTCATAGAACGGTATAAGAAACATCGAGTCGTTTGATCGCACATGTATCCGCCGAACTGTTTAGTAATTTACAAACCATCAGAAAGGACGCGCGAGATGAATTTCAACGAAAAAAATTGAATGGATGTTCGTCATCCATATGCGGATGGTTTCGAATTGCATAAGGGCGAGCGCGTCGGCTTTCCGATTGCTTTCGGTCCAATCAAACTTGGATGCCCGACTGATGAAATGGACAGAGGATATGGCAACATCGAAAGACCCATCTTTCACACACCAATTGCTTTCGTCGCAATAAAAGACAATGGATGATAGCAGCCGTCGCATGATGTCCTCATGCAAAAGGGAACAATCTCACACTCTACCAAATTGGTGCAAATTGGCCAAAATGGGTGAGGGTGCCACGTATTGATAAAGTGACTTCTTGATTGGCTATTGATCTAATCCAAACTTTCTCCAACTAGCCATCAATTTAATAAGGGGCCCCTTCTATCAATTCGTCGAAAGATTGCCTAACTATTTGGTGATTCGCCCTTTTCAATTTTCATCCATATAAGCAGCCGAAAGGTACAAAATTTGGCTAATGTTGAACCGATGACTAGATGGCTGAAACTTTTAGGAGAAGATTGATATTTAACCCACGATACAAAGTTCGTGTAATTTGACTCGTGATGCAATCCCACCGCAGCTCTGACAATAATACCGAAATAGGAAATCCGATCGAGCACCCATCGAGGAATAAGGTTTTGGCGAAGCAGTCGTGCACATGTGTGCGTCGCCTTCTTGTTTTACAAGTATTTTTTTTTCTGATGTGGTTTTTTCGGCTAGTTTTTGTCGGAAGTCATTGATGTAGCAACATGCCACGTAGGATGACCGGGTGACTGAACCGCGAAGTTAGTTATTTCCAACATAAATTGATTGGAAGGATTATATCGAGAATTTTTTCCCCAATTATGCATACTAGACTAGATTGACTTCATCTTGTGAGTGCCGAGACGTGTATAGACCACTGTCATATTAATTTAATGGACCGAATCCTATTCAACCATATTTTTAGGTGTAAGAATTTCTCTAATTTGGACCCACAAAAGGTCATTTTCAACCTCATTTGTCCTTATTGGATCTATAAAGAAAGAATTTCGTTTTGGTAACCGATCGTTGCCATGCAACAAAGACAAAATCAAAGTCATCGCGACGTGTATCGGGGCATCATCGCTTGAAATCCTAAATTAACATGCATCGTCACGAGCAGCTAACTGTTCCCAACAACTTGGGCTTGATATTGACATACGAAACTTTGTTTTATTTCATTGCTTTTAAAGTTAGGTGTATAAAATTTACAAAAAAAAAAAAAAAGGAAAAAATTGGCCGGCCATGCTGCGTCCTTCAAAAAAAAAAAATCGAAAATAGTAAAAGCCCGAGGTTGGCCGATTGTAAAATAATGAGATAAATGCACTGGAAGTCCTAAAATTTATTACAAATGTTCAATTGAGTTTTAAAACTTTCAAAAAGTATAATAAAATCCTAAAACTTGTCACGAAAGCGCAATCGAGTCCTAAAACTTTCAAAAAGTGCAATTAAGTTTTAGAACTTGTTATGAAAGTGCAATCGAGTCCTAAAACTTTTCAAAAGTACAACCAATAGTTGGACTTGATTAGATCAATTTGACAAGTATGAGGATTTGATTGCACTTTTTGAAAGTTTTAGGAATCAACTGTACTTTTGCGGTAAGTTTTAGGACTTCATTGCACTCTTTGAAAGTTTTAGAACTCAACTGCACTTTCGTGACAAGTTTTAGAACTTAATTCCACTTTTTTGAAAGTTTTAGGACTCAATTATACTTTCGTGATAAATTTTATGACTTTTAACACACTTATCTCTAAAATAATATGGAATTTTTCTGAATTCATTTTTTGTTTAGTGTGAAAGAATGGGAGTCTCCAAAGAAAATATGGGTTACCTCTGTTTGAAGTTGGCCGGCTTTCATCGTTTCGATGGCCGACGGATAGTGATGTTTAATTGGATAAAATATAGAATGACACATTGCCAATCGATGGGGCCAATTTGACTGTTGGATAAGGCAAAACAAAACATGGTTAGCTATAACTATCATTGAAAGAATATATATTTTTTTAATTTTCTGTTTTCTTGACAATATATTTGATAAGTGACACAAAAGAGAGGGAAAAAAAAAAACTCTCTTTTAAGAATGCAATTGTAAGAATACACATATAATCCGACAAAATGAGAGAGAATTAACGTTTTGATAATTCCATGGTAATCGACTGTGACCGATGATCGGGGGATGTCTCCATCCATAGATGACGAGATAAATGCGAACGAACCACAAGGACAACGACCATTGCCCGACCGGTTTTTTCCTTACTCGTCGTGCCCATAATGTCGTGGTACGGACGAACAAGGAAATCGACGCTGATTCCTCTCGTCATAGCCTACCGAATTTCCTCCCCATTAGAAGCTCATCAATTGACAACTTAGTCACATGCGGACGCAAAATCGGTCATCTTGTGATGATGGGAACGGCGATTAAGAAACGTATCGTACTACAACGTCGTATCCAAATTAACTTTTGTTTAATCAATGGATGCGTTCATGGGGGAGAGTTTTGTCTAGTGAATGACACCATCATTGCCTCTTTGATTAGTGCTCAATGAACTTTAGTTTTCTTAATTAACACTGTTGCGTAGTGGGGAGTTTTGTTGACCTATCAACAGATAAGCCGCTTTTGATTTTTGCTTGTCTTGGATTAGTTATACGGTCAGTAAACAGCAGTTTTCTCTGTTGACATTGGAGCTGACGGGCAATTTGTTTTGGTTCAACCACTTAGCCACCAGTTACACATCCCCCCAAACCGCCCATAAGAGATAAGTTTTGGTGACCCATTGACAAAATTGCTGTACTTTTTATTGCACTTGTCCACCAACCAGCTTCTCAACCGAAGAAAAAACATTTACTTTCCTCTGATGACAGAAAAGCTTGGCTCCTCCTTGTAGCATGGTGGTGCTTTGGGTAGGATCATGTTAATGATAACCCTAATGACATTTATCGGCCTTACTTAAAAAGGAATATTTGATTTATAATACATTGATCCAAGAGTACAGGCTTGGACACCCGATTACCTTGAGATCCGTGAAACACTTTGCAAACCTCGAGAATTTGTTAAATTCCGACCTTTTGTCCATGCAAGTGACCCTTGCCCGCAATTGATAAGATTTGGATGAATGACTTTCCATTTTGGAATTGGAAATTCCCCGGTGTTACAACTAATTGTGTCAAAAGGTGCGGGTCATTTAAATGTTTCTTGATTACTTATACTTCTAAAGCAATCCCATAGAGCGAATGGCTAAGCACATGAGGGCTGGTTTCTCCAAAACGAACAATTGACTGATTTGGTAATATCTCAGCAACATAGTATAACTATCATATCTTATGCTTATGGCGCTTGAAAAGGGGTGATCGCTCAACCCTTTGGGCCTTACAATAGGAGTTTTATGCCACTTATAAAATGCCCGAACTAAGTCATAATCACTGCCCAGAAGGACATGCTCGTTTTAATAGTCCCGCCACAAATTCAATTGCGACGCAAACCCGGATGCTTCCTAAGTCCGATCGAGGTTTCTTGAGATGTACGATGACTTGGAACTTAAACCTCGGACTAAAGACTTCTCGAAATAACTTGAGAACAACACATACACAGGTTAATCACCTTGGTGGTAAGAAAAATTATTTACTCTAACTCGAGCGTTCCTACATCATACTCAACATTGCTTTTGTTTGTTGACATTGAGACCAAACCCATGTCAATATCAATCTAGCCAAAAGAATTTTAATATGTTCCCCAACTACCAAGGGAAAAATGGTTCATCTTCCGTATTTATGAGCTATGGTTACTGAAGAGAGTTGTTATATTGATGGCGGTGGATTGAACTACATATAGTTCACGATTCTTTTGGATCAATGGAGGAAAAAAAAGGGGTTTTCAGACGGTCTAACCGTTGGAGAAATCCCTAATTATCTCTAACTGTTAGGATAATGAATAGTTCATCAGAATATTTATTAAATTTACGAGATGACTATCTAAGGCAATATATATCAATCAAGATATGTACAATCAGAGGGAGATGTACACGCAATCGTGAGAAATACATAGAATTAGCAAACTTATCGAATATCTCTAATACAGGAAATTACCCTAGAGAAATCCCTAATTATCTCTACCACTAAGGATGTGAATTCTAGAAAGTACAGTGCAATTTTTCTTTTTCTGGTCGGATATAGTGCAATTTAGTAGCCTAGCCGCAATCTCTCGCAGTCATTGTTAATTGAGATACCCACGTTGTTATTCGAAAGAACTCATCCTCTTGTTCTTAGACAGGGACTCACGGCACATCAACAAGGAAATGAGTGGCTGATGAGAGGTGCAAGTTGATATGAAGAAAAAGAAAATCAGTTTTTGAATTCTCTTTGTTAATGCACGTCAGCCCAAACAGAATCAATCCCATCTTTCTTGACCCATCAGAGCTTCCAAAAGCCGACGAGCATGGCCGTTATCGGGTTGGATTAGTCGGTCAGCAACGGTTTGCTTTTAAGGATTTGGCGATTGCTTGTGGAATAATTTCTTCGCCTTTCGAAAGGATAAGAAGAAGAAACAAGACAGCTCAAGTCGTTCCGAGTCACTCAAATCGGACCCATTCCTTATCTCTAAGCAACAAAGATTTTGTTGTAGCATAAGAGGATGAGATTGACACACAAGGGACGATTCACGTCCGAGTGTTTCTCCAAAAAGGACTGCGGATGAATCCCATGTTGTCTCCTTCAATGCCGTTCTCAACGTGACAATGATGTGGACCGACTTGGGGACGAATGACGGGGATTAGCTACGTTATCCGCTTTGTGGAGTGTATCCAAGAGGAGTTAAAGAGGAAGAATCTCGGATCCTTTTCGAGTGATTTATGAGCGCTTTAGATGAGAAGGTTTCCCGATCCATGAGATTAGTGAAGGATTCAGGTGATGGATATAAATATTCGGGTTTCGGATTAGTCTGAACCATCATTGGTGAGATAAAAAAAAATGAAAACTTGCTAAAAACGAGTTGAATATGACGTGGTTCTATTCATCATGCACTTTCAACCACGACTGAGGTTGTAACTGCATTTAAGTGTATTGGGATTCCTCTTTTAAATATGTGGTCCATACTCTCCATGGATAGGAGTGCATGGGGCTCAAGTTCTCTAGTGAGCAGGTGGGAGTCTAGGGGCCGCCCCGACGGGGGTCGCAAGCGATAGCGCCTCCAGTACGCCAAATGATTTTTACAGTTTGAGCTTGTAATTTAATGACAGGCTGGGCTTAGGCCTATGAATAGCTATTAAGTGGATATATAATTTCATTCTCTTATAATTGATAGTGTAATACAGAGGTGTGATGCGCTAAAATATAGTGAAATATTCTGCTGGATGTAACCCTAATTTAAGGGTTTAAGATAAACTTGGTGCCTTGGTTTCTCTTTCTCGCATTTACTCTCTATTTCGTTGTGTTTGCTCACCTAATCATAACATCCTCATCTCCTCCTCTTTTCAGTAACTTGTATAGGGCAGGCATGGCAAAAGAGTGTATTTTAAGTAATGTGTGCTACGAATTAGTCTCAATGGTGCTCTAAACTTTTCATTCAGTTAATTGTCCATGAATAAAAAGATAGCCGAAATAGAAATTACTTGTCGGCCCAATGAGGAACATTGTGATCCCAAAGAAGATACCATAGTTGGGTTCTTCGGGGGCGTACAATTGAATCCAACACCTAGTGACTATCTCTTGAATTGACATGCTTAGCTCTCTTCTGGAGAATGCCTTGGAGGCCCAATTAGTTTCAAATGATCCTTAATGGGCCATGTTGGCCACCTTTTGAAGGCCTAAATGATTGCAGTTTGAATTTGCTAAGCCTAAATGAATGAATAGACAAAACACAAAATAATAAGAGCGATCGATTTCATGGTAGATTGATCCATCATGAACTAGAAATCAGATCGGATAGGGTCGATTCCTGATTTGTGAAATTGGGAACCGACCCTGTCCACCTGGAAACTGGTGGTGTCTCTTTTTTTATTTTATTTTTTTGTTGGTTTCTTCCATAATATAATACCTACACAATGGATCATACTGGCTCAATTGAACAATTAAACATCCTCAGTGCATTACCTTTGTGACCTAAGTTGTAGGATGTAAATGGTTTAAAGTAAAGTAGAAAAGTGTAATGTAATTGGGTGATTTCTAATCGACCCATTACATAAAATCGAACTCCTGCAAAAGAAGTTAACAACTTTTCCATACGATTTCATTTTCCGCACGTTTCCAAAGCATTGGAAGAGGAGTAAAAGAACGAACCATGATGAATCTCACCATAAAGCACACTTCAAAACAACTCATGGCATGTTCCACGTCCACTCCGAAGAAAACCAAAAAACAAAAACATGGCATATCGTTTCGGTTGATCCGGTTTCGCACAAGGAATCAGAAATCAAACCGGTTCCGATGAAAGCTTTATAGAACCGGCCGGTCCGATTTAGTTCCTAAGTTGGATCAAGACCGATGCTCACCTCTACAAAATACAATAATTCTCATCATGGTTCCTGTGATTTAGCAGCAGTTTCTGCTTTCCTTCTTCTAAATTTTTATGTGCAAGTGTTGATTTGAAGAGGGATGAATCTAGAACAGTTTAACATTGGGAAAAATCTCTAAAAAGTCCTAAACTTATTGTACGACGATTAATTCAATCATCAACCTTTCAATTATGCGAATTTAGTTATAAACATTTTGGCAACTTGCCAATTTAGTCCTAAACCTTTTGACAATTTGTCAATTTAATCCCGAACCTTTTAACAACTTGCCGAAAAATAAAAAAATTGGCTGAAATGATTAAATTGGCAAGTTGTCAATAAGTCAAGGATTAAATCGGTAAATCATAAAAAAGTTTAGGGTCAAATTGGCACGATTGAAAGGTTAAGGACTGAATTGCGCCGCCACACAATAAGTTTATGATTTTTCGGACAATTATTCCTTTTAGCCGTGGATGCATTGATTGATATCTACAAAAATGCATGAAACGTTAGAGATCCTCCCGAACTCTAAGCAATGTCCGATACCAAAACAAGACACGAACCCAAAAGTATAATACGAGTTTTTAAGGGTCAATGTTGGTGAAATATTAGTGGGGTCAAACAACAGAAAATAGCAAGTACATGGCAATATTTCTCAAGGAAAACAACATATGAGGAAAAGAAGAAAAACAAATGGGTGGAGGCAGCGGCTCCACCTGAAGAAGCTGCGGCGCCGTTTATGTACGGCCCGTTCAAACTTGAGATTGTTTGCACTTGACGAGTACGGCTAATATAGACGGTGCCTTTATGTCTCGAGGCGCGGATATGGCTAATGAAGAGTTTCTAAAGCGTTCGAATAGGCAGAAATGCAAAAGGCAGCTCGCCACAAAAGTTCGAATAGTATCTATCCGAGGAACAACTCCAAAGTCTCATAGTCAATCAATTGCCTGTTTATTTGCTTCGTTTCACCTCATTTGCTAATTCTCTATGCATTTCATTTTGGCAAAGTTGTCCAAAAAAGTCCTAAACCTATTACATTTTTGCCAATTTAGTCATTAACATTTTCAAGTTTTGACAATTGAACCCATCCGATCAATTTAGCCCGACATTATTGACGTGAATGCTCGGTCGTCCTACGTGACACGGCCGACGCTACTATAAACAATTAATATTTTAATATTTTTCGAATCTCTTTATAATTTTTATTTTATTTTATTTTCTTTGTTTTTCTTTTACATATATGGCCGATGAGAGCCAATGACCCTCGCCTATTGGCCACGGAGGGCCACGATGTCTCACCTAAGGCCGGTAAGGGCCAAAACCCTCCTATGTTGGTCGGCAAAGGTCAGCTAGTGATATCACCTGAGGCCGACGATGGTCGGCCAGCGACATCACCTGCCATAGTTGTAAAAAAAAACTGAAAAAATAAAAATAAAAAATGATTAAAATTAAATGCTATTAAAAATTATCCACATTAGCGTCGGTTGTGCCATGTATGATGGTCGGCATCCACATTGGCGATTTTCAGCAAAATAGTATGCCGAATGGACTCAATTACCATATTTAAAAAAGTTTAGGACTCAATTAGCAAAATTAAAAGACTTAGGACTAAATTGACAAAAATGCAACAACTTTATAACTGTTTGGACAATTCTTCTCTTATGTGCTGATTATGGTTACCTAGGTTTTTTTAGCACAAGTGCTCGTTATTTTTCTCCCGAAAAAGAGGATATAGTAATATCCATCATCATTATTCCACTTACATCATGTTTGTGGAATTCCTACCGTTCTTACTACCGCGTTCAGTTCGCTCCTGCCCTGTCGTGAGGCTAATCCACCCGCGCAATGTGGTCCCTTAATTGCTAATCCGACTCGATCCCTCGGGATGCTCTAGCTGGCCCTCTTAAGACAAGACAAGATTCCCCTACTGCGTACTTGCATTATCTCAGCCTGAACCCTTCGAATTCAGATGATGCAGGACAAACGATGCACGAAACGCTCTATAGCTCTCTCTTTCAGAGACCCATGAAACATCATTCGGCAAGAAGCGTCCAAAGGGAGGCCATGTACTTCCCAGGACCACAAAGAAATAATTGTGCTTGCTCCCGTGGGTTGTCACTAATGGTCGGGGTGCAAAGCAAAGCGAGTGAACCTAAAAGTCTCCAGACTTCTTTGCTCTCAGGACCCGCTCAGATCAAGTGTTGTTCTCGTCCCCCCACGCTGTGCGTCCCCATGCCGTATCCCTGAAGATATGCTCTCTTGGATTTTGAATACAAATCGTATATTTCAACCCTTATTTGAAGGTCAATATTAATGATCTTAATGCACGTGAACAACCTTTACATTGAGAGAGGTCTTGAGTATGTTGTAATTATAGTTTATTAATGCTCGACATTAGTGAGGTGTCTCTTCAGCTCGCGTGTCTCTTCAATTCACGTGACTTTTCGTTCTGTTGCATTTTCTAACTTTAATATTGTTGTATTAAGGGTTAATGGCTCAACTAATGTGAGCTCTTGCATTCATGTCTTTTCATTTTTCTATAGCTGTTTTCCCTTATTATAAATAGACGGGTGTTCTTAGTTCAATAAGTAGCACTCTTAGAGTGAATTCATCTTTAAATAGCCCGTGCCGATTTCAAGAAGTGTTCGACATATTCTTATTTGCATAGCGCTAATTTAAACGGATTCGATATATCGTATCTTGAGAGCCGTTAAGCTGCTTAGAATCGTTAGTAGAAACTAATCATCTTAAGAAGATTCGTTTAGCCGTACCTCACCTCCTATATAATTCCAGTTCAATTTTATATCAATTTGAATATTAGTTGTTGCCTTCTTATGGTTAATAGTTTTTGACCTATATTAGTTTACAACAGGTTAGAGAGAGAGAGAGAGAAATATCTCGAATCGTGGAACCATTTTATAGATCACAGAGATTACAATTCTTGGGTTGGAATCTTGATTTCAAAAGTACAACTAACTAGACGGATGGAGGAAGTGTATATGTGTTTAGTTCAATTATACAGCTTGTGCACAAGAAGCATGTGGAAACTTAGGGTCTACAAGGCAATGATTCTAATCGGAATTGATTTTTTTAGATTTTATTCTGTGGACGAGTTTTAGAGAATCAGAAGGCGTTTGGTAACTGCACAAAATTTCTATTCTTGGAGCAGAAGTGTGTTTGATAATTGCACATAATTTCTCTTCTTAGGAACAATTTCTCTTCCCATTTTTTTTTTCATGTAAGTCAAATAATTACGTCTTATCGGTACAAAATCTACCTATATAGCATCACTAATAAAATGAATACAAATCATGCATAATTGATAGTCTATTTATTTCGTGGAATATAAAGACATATGCAAAATCCGTAAGAAAGAGCATAAGCTCAATAGGCAATTTACACTTGAATTTTTGCCACGAATTTGCACTTAAACACTTCTATATTTAACCAAACCCATTCCCGATCCAACCTGCGTTACTTAAACACTTCTATGTTTAACCAAATGATGGCATATTTATTTCTTATAATTTGTTAAGAATGCAATACAAATCAAGAGAAATTCTCTTAATTTTTTTCAATTTTTTATTTTAAAAAAATCATTTGTTGTTTTTTTATAAAATATATATTTTTATTAAATTATTCTATTATTATCAAAAAAAAATTTATTACTAAAAATTTATTTTTTGAAAAGCATTTTTTATTTTATTTTCCTTTTTCTTTGGTGACCTGTAGCGATCGACGGTGGCCGGTGTCCGGAACAAAGTTAGAGCCTTCTCACTTTATTCATATTGTTTCTCAAAAGTGATTCTGGATAGAGAATCAACCTTTGTTTTTATTCTTATTTTTGCTTCAAAAGTGCTCCCGAGAATAGAGTTAGAAAATTTTAGGATCAAAATTATATACGTTACCAAACAAGTTTCTCATCCTTTTTTGTTTTGGAGAACAGAATCACAAAATCAAAATCGTCGCCATGCAGACCCTAAAAGCTTTGAATCACACAAAACACATGTATGAGATGCCCTAGGTACATTAATCAAGGGCAATCGAATATAGGGTATATTTATTTCAAAGATAATTTCATGATAAGAGAAAATAATTTATCTAGAGATCATTTTCAAGGAAATTTTTTTCGCCTTTTTCGATTATGGAATTCATTTTTCTCACTTTAAGCATGTATACTTTCTTTTATTATAAATAATTATCATTATTTAATCATTTTCAGCAAACTAAACGCATCAAAGTGCAGAAAATAAATTTGCGAGAAAAAAGAATACCGTTCACTCAAACAAACGCACCCCTAATCTAGATTTTGAAGGAGTCTAGACGAGCACATGCAAAGACATGGAGCAAGCCATGCCGCTTGAATGGGTTCCAATAAAAAACAAAAGTGTTGTTCAGACATAACCACGATTGAACACTGAATTTCGGTGATGGATTGATGAAGTATGATATTAATCATCTTAATTTCTTCAAAGTACCTATGGTGAAATGGTAGACACGCGAGACTCAAAAACTCTTGCTCTTTGCACATGAAGAGATGTCAAATGTGTTTCTTATTTCCCAAATAGATCCCCCTACATCTCTATACAAACGATGTATCTGTACCCAATAATTAATTCTCGTTGATCACGTCTTTGAGCCTATGTCTCCTATCCCTGGTCGGTCTTCCTCCACTAGCAAGTCCTTTCGAAAAACTCCATTTCTTCTAATGTGAATGGCAGAAAGGCCCATGCTTCTTGATTTCAATAGGACTCCTTACAAGATATCTACTATTATCTATCAACTTGTCGCAATATAACCATACAACCACAATTAACATTAGCTTAGCCAATACATATCCCTAGTTATCTAATGTGTGTGCGTGAGAGAGAGAGAGAGAGAGAGAGAGAGAGAGAGAGAGAGAGAGAGAGAGAGAGAGAGAGAGAGGTGTGGGGCCTGTGGGCAATTGAGAACAGTGTCATGTAGCAAAAAAGGGGCCACAGCCCTCTTGATATGCAACCATCCTTTGAAAACTACACCAGATTTGGACTCACCCTCGATTTCCCAATCGGCGGAAATCATTGCAGAGGGCAAAACCCTACCTCGCTTTCTTTACCTTACTACATTTTCCTTTCACGATGTCCACATCCAACTTGCTGGCCCGGGGGGTTTGTGATTCTTGAAGAGCATACGTAGCCCACTCCTCCATCGTAATAAATAACCCAACATGTTATCCTGCTTATAATTAACGGTTTGGTTCCTCGAAAGTGTTATCTCGTTGGGTTTGTGTTGTGTCCTGTTGATTCGGGGCCTTTCTTTCTTCTATGTCTCCAGACAAAACCCCACTTCGAATGGTTGATTATGGATTATGTTGTCTTCGGGTTCCGGATATTTTCTCCGTTTTGGTTTCGGTATACATTGACGTTGATTGGTTTCGTTAGGAAGGAGGCGCGTGTATTAGTTAGAATTCGTGTCCGTCTTGAATACCATACATGTGGTCACTTTCGCCTATGTTTATAGCGTCGAGATTTTGATGAGCGACCCAATTTTCAGTACTTTATAAGTATTTGATAAGACCAACTTGATCTTATTTGTTGGGATATGGTTCATACTCCCAAACGATAGGAAAGCACGGCGGGGGTCTCGGGAGACAACACCCCCTAGATGTTAGAGGATTTTTGTGATTAAAGTTTATATTTTGTCATTGGTAGTTTAGGCTTAAGTGCATGAATATCTATTGTTATTTATATTATTTTTCGTTTGAAATTGAGTGATGTAACAATAGGTGTGAGGTTCTAATTATAGTGAAATCCTCTGTTGGACGTAGCCCTAATTTAAGAGTGAATCGGGATAAAATTTCATGTCTCGATTTTCTCTTTCTTGTTATGCTTTATTTCGTTATAATTGTGCTCCAAATGTAACATTATTGTATCATCTCATATTCAATCCACGCTCTCTCTAACTTTTCTTCGGGATAACTGCGGATTCGGGACTCAAGGTTTTGACCGTTGATCAATTGGGGGACTTAAGGTTTTAAGAAAACTACCATTTAGTCTTTGAGCTTGCCGCCGGTTGAATTCAGCCCAAATAGTTCACGTTGGAACCATGCCAGATTTCCAAAGCTTGAATTCCACAGGCGGCAATCCCACGACATGACTGGGGCTCTTTTAAGATGTGTTTAAGTCCTAAATTTGATCAAAATGAAACCTTAAGTCCCGCTTTTTGCACTCACCCGCTCTTATTTTGTGAAATCGAATACTCTTGAGTCTTTCAATTGATTCAATCAAATGGGTTACGACCAATGTGATCACAGTTACACCTATGACGTTAAATGGGCATCAATAAAAGGCGGGAAGAAGTAGGGTTGTGCGTGGTCCAGGCCGGTCCGATCCCGGTATGGAATCGGAGACCGGACCGGTAGTCCCGGTCCCAAATTTTCGGGACCGAGGACCGGGTCAGGACTGGATAGGACCGGATCGATGATCCGGTCCGGACCTGGTCCGGTCCTAGGGGGCTCGCGAATACCAACTGCTTCTAGAAATTTAATCCTTGGATCTAAACTAACCACTTCCAATCTTAATCATCCAACATAATAAAACATACACATAACCGTCGTACAACTATCACATGAGTGCTTACGAGAAAAGACTAAATTAGGAAGAAAAACACGGAACAAACATCCGGTATCAGTTCATATAGCAGAACTGTAAAATCTCATAACAAAAGTTCAAGAAAATGAGAAAAACAATCAAATGCTGCACGTTTCTAGTGTTCCCAAATCAACATGAAATTGTGCCATAGAAGGGTTAGCATTTTTTTATTTGGTCGAAAAGAATCGGCATTGAGCACTCGTTTTTTCCCTCTGTGGTTGTTTTGGCTAAGTATACAGTTGTTCCTAAAAAGTTCACCCGCTTCCCAAATCAGTAAATGGTGCAAAGTCGAGTTCATCTTTCGGCCTCAGCAAACGATTCAAAGCCTTGTCGTCACAAGAGAAATGAATTGGCTAGAACTTTCTTTCGTCGGATACAATAAGCAAACCATGTCCTACATAGCAATCCAATGTGTTTCATACAGATACATATTACATTCCATGACTCTAATTTTTTTCTATATAAATATATAATTATGTATATTTTGGGTGGTCCGGTCCGGTCCCACCATCATGGAACCGGGGATCGAACTGCCCAGTCACCGGTCCCATTTATTGGGACTATGGACTAGACCGCCTCCCTCAAGGATCGGACCAATTCGGCCGGTCCGGTCCGATTTCGGTTCGGTTCGAGCCGATCCAGTCCAGTTTGCTCACCCCTATGTCCAAGGATGATATGTCCAGGTGCCTCACAGACATGATTGATCCATTTCGGTTCTTTCTTATTCTTAGTTAGATCATGTCCCAATTCTGCCCTGAACTCTCTTTTTTCCTCCTATGAAAACTCCTAATTTTAGGTCTTATCCCAATTTTACCATCCAATCTCAATTGTACCCTAAATTTTTTTTATCATTTCATAAAAAAATCACAAATTTTTAATTGAGTCACAAATTTGCCCCCATTAACCCTCCATCCAAAATTCTCGTTAACAAATGAGAAATGAAAAACTCCCAAGCATAAGCTATTTGAGCGTCCCGATCGCAAGCTCTTTGACTATGAGAGATGGAACATTCCCAAGCATAAGAAATCGAAGATCGAGCGCAAAATTACTACGGAGGGTCAATGGAGGCAGATTTAGGATTTAAGTGAAAGTTGATAATCTTTTATGAGACAAAAAAAAAAAAGGACAGAATTGGTACTGAACCTAAAGTTGAGAGCTTTTTATGTAAAAAAAAATAAATTATGATAAAATTGGGGCTAGACTTAAAGTTGAGAGTTTTTTATGGGATAAAAAAAGTTTGTGATAGAATTGAGACTACACGTGAAATGGAGGTTTTTTTTATGAGGCAAAAGACATAATTGAGATAAGAATTAAAGTCGGAAATTTGTTTTAGGGTACGAGCCTATAAATTTGTGAAGACTAAAACCCAACTTTTAACTCTAGAATATATAACAATTGGAGATAGTTTCAGAGAAAGAGATAGAGTGGGGGCAATAATGTTTCGACAGATGAAGCAATCATTGCCATTTCATGTGAGCTGCTCAGTAAAATAGATATCTGGACACGTTGTCATCAATTCACCGTTTTTTTTTTTTTTGTCGATAATTCATCAATTTGTTATGTACTTTATTGAATTTCCATTTTCTCTTCATTTAACCAGTTTTTGTTTTTATGTTTAATTCTTTTGTGTTTTTCATTGGAGGTATAACGAGATATGTAGAAAGTGACGAACGGAATTAATTAGTGTGAGAAGAGTGATTTTTTTTTTCTTTCTTTTTTTTTTACCACTTCGACGACGGAGGAAAATCGATATAAAGTAAAAAATTCTCGAATTTTTCCATTGTTCCCACTCGTTTCCTGCGACGATTCGTAAGTTTTTCGAAAAGAAGAAGAAGATCGTGTCCAAATATGAAACGGTCGAAGGAAGACGGTATGTGCATCGCTCGTCTCTTGTCCGCACAAAGCATTGAATAGAATTTGGCAATATTACAGGAAGAGGCACGATATTCCATGCCATTCGGACCTGTCTCTTCTCTCGTCCTCCTCAAATATTCCTTGAATAAAACAATATATCCCAAAATAATTAATGTGTTTTGGGATCTTCCTCTGCTGAGAAAAACGAAATATTTATGGCCTTTTCAATGGTTAGAAATTTTTCGACCAAAAAAAAAATGGTTAGAAAAAATTTATTTATTATATTTTCTTGAGGGTTGATTAGGGCGCTCATGACAACATTTGTACTATAGAAATCAATTTATATTTCTGGGCAGAAGTTGATTTCTCTACTTCTCAAATTCTGAAGAGAATTAAATTTCTTTTACTTCTTTAAGTGGTTTCAAAACTACTTGCGGAGCAAAAAAAAAATAATAATAAATTACTCCATAAGTGGAAAAATGAAGTTGCGTAATCAAGCGGATTTCTGTTCCAAGCTTCTCAAATAGAAATTCTACTCCACAAGTGTTGTCATGCGCGCCCTTATATATTGGCTTTTAGAGGTTCTTTTAGACTTAATATATTGATTTTGAAATCCTTTCTAGGGATAATTTACCATTCCTATAATTTTCATAACCGTACAGTTTATTTTCTTTCGAGGCTACTTCCCTAAATGTAACAGTTGTAAGCGTATATCTTCCATAGAGTTATTTTACACTAATAATTAACACTGATAAAATCACCACATCCAACAAAAGATCCAATACCTTTCTCGATCTGTTTTGGCTGATCTTATGAGCGTTGTCTTTCTTCGCCTGATAACTTAAATCCCTCGGATGGATTAGCATTTGCTAATTATCTTCCACAAAGATATTAATCTGCAAAGATAGTAATCGACACCATCTTAATTTATCTCCTCCCTTAAACTTACTATGACCTTGATCGCAGTTCATGACTGATGGATAATGCATCTCTTCTGGACCTTTCATGCGGCCACCAATCAATGTCTGGCTAGCTAGTTTTCTCCCACAGCTTGGCTTATGTTGGCTTCATATCAAACTCAAACTAGCTAAATTATTGCAAAAGAGGTGGGGGTAAACAATTTTTTTTTTTTTGGAAGATAAGAGTTTTGAAAAGACAGGGTCAGCTTTTTTATTCACCCCCTTCTGGTATTTTTTTTTTGTCTCTTTAACATCTACTTGGGTCCTTCAGGAAAACAAGAACACTCACGTGAACGACTTGGTAGGGATCACTCTGGTACTCTTTCCTTTAAAAGAGCCTGAACAGTCTTTAACATAAGCCCTTTTTGCCCTCTCTCTCTCTCTCTCTCTCTATCTGTTCTTCTTCTTCTTCTTCAGGTTTCCTTCCACTTTTGCCTGAAAAGGGTTCATTTTTGCTTCTTCTCTTTGTGATCTGGTCCGCTTGATCTCTCTAAATGGATTCAGCTAATTACGGTATAATACTGCCTTCGCGCCTTGTTCTTGACCTTAATGAGGATCATCAGAGCCATGAACTCTTCTTGATGAGCCCACCGAAATCCGAAGTTTCATCTTCATCGTCCGTCCCTCTCTCATCGCCAAGTCCCATCTTCTACAACTTATTAGGTCAAGATCTTCAAGGTGGGTCATGCAAATGTGAAGATCATCGTCAGCATGAGAAGCTCCAACACCCTCAGGAGGTAAATACTAAATAAGAAATCCACTAATCAAAGTATATACACATGGACATATGTGTGTGTGTATAGTTGCACTTACGAATGTTTCTAGTCATTTTTCGACATCTGGAAAACTTCACATGTGCAGGTTGATCACGAGCCCGTTTCGCGAGGAGAGTCTTATGGTGGTCATGGACTCAACATAACCTTGTGGAAGAATGGAGGAGGAGGAGGAGGAGGAGGAGGAGTGAGAGATGAGAGCGACCAAGCAGACAAGTATTATTCGGTGAAGTGGATGTCTTCCAAGATGAGGATCATGAAGAAGATGATGAGCTCAGATCACCATGAACAATCACGGGACAACGCACCGATGATGACTAGTGGTTCAATTTCAGCTGGTGGCGATCACAAGTTGTTCGTCGAAGATCACAAGCGATTGCCATCATCGTCTTCTCTCGAGACTGATAGCAGCAGCAACAGCTCCTCCTACAACGCCAACCCAATTAGGGTTTGCTCAGATTGTAACACCACCAAGACTCCACTTTGGAGGAGCGGGCCGAGAGGTCCAAAGGTATGTAATAATATGACCTACTATAGCTTTAACTAAATGTCATCAAATTCAAGTTGCTCTCTAGTAGTAGATTCGACAAAAGTATCATGGATGGTGCAGTAGTTAACGTATTCAAAGCTTCTCCTGAGCTGAAATGTTCAGATATATCGTAATCAATGTCAAAATTAGTTTTTTTAATTGAATTTTTGTTTTCTGAGTTTGAGATAGATCATAAAGATTTTAATTGTAGTCGAGTTAATTATTGTATAATTACACTTGAGTTCTTTTATGTGATGTTGAGTTCCACTAATTTTTCATGTTATCTTGGCTCAACTCGACTCGATCTATGACCTCAAAAAATTAATGCTTGACTTTTCATTTCTCAACTCCGTCCAGTCTCTCTGCAATGCTTGCGGGATCCGGCAAAGGAAGGCAAGACGAGCCATGGCTGCTGCAGCTGTGGCTGCCACGGACAGTGGAGCTCTTCCTCCGGCCACAACGCTATCTCCAAAGAGCAAGTTGAAACAACACAACAACCAAAGGTCGAGCAGGGCCGCAGGTTGCGGACAAGAGCCAATAAAAAAGAAGCGCAAAGCAAAACCGCATAATAATCATGCATCGACCGGTGGAAGAAAGCTTTGCTTGGAAGAGTTCGCCATAAGGTTGAGCAAGCACTTAGCTTTCCAGCGAGTATTCCCTCAGGAAGAGAAGGAAGCTGCGATCTTGCTCATGGCTTTATCATATGGACTGGTTCATGGCTGATGACAACGGCGATGACGATCAGTCTGCAAGAAAGAGACAAAGTTTTTCTTACCAAAACGGTTTGGTTCACATATTTTCTTTTAGTACTTGAGCAACATTATCAGGAAGCGACATGTTTTACTTAGTTTGAATCAATGTAGGTTGGAGCGGGTGAGTTGGAGGGGAAACAACCAAAACCAGATGAGGATTAGTGAGCTGAATAATAATAATAATAATAACAATGTATAAGACATGATAATAAAGTGTTGAGTGATGTGGTCTCGTCAGGAAATTTTTTTTTTTTTTGGTCGAAGTACTTCAGCAGGTTGCTAACCAAAGTATGGATCTCCTGTTTATTTACATGTTTGTTTTCAAGGTTATCAAGAAGAGAATTGATTTGAAAAGATCTAGTTATTTTATGTCCCCTTATATGTTCTTGTTTTATTCTGGCTCACTATATCTGTTTTCTTAGATCAGATCGGTCCAATATGAAATCCATGTGATCTTATGTTCACATACGCGGCACATATTAGAATTTTTCGTGGTTGCTTGCTGGTCCATAAATTATATTGGTGTGCTCATCTTCAGGACATGCAATCAAATATCGCGCATTTAATGACTTTATGTAACCAGATGATCACTACCTAAGATACACAAGCACGTAAAAAATGTAACTGTTAGTTAAAGAGTTTCCACTTTGGGATGTTCTAGCAACTTTTGTCCACTCCTTAAAATTGTGGCTGGATTTTTTCCAGCTAGGGTTTCGAGTCTTGCTATCTTTGGAGTACGATAGAGTTAAGCAGGAAAGACAAGCGACAGCAAGTCTCTTCTTTAAAGCTAGCTACGAGCTTAGCTAAATAAGTGAAAACCACGGATCAAATTCAATCATGATGGTGATAATTCAGGCAGGCCCATAACAGTTTTTATTTTTTTTTGGCTGGCTCTGAGCACCTCAGAGGAAAAAGCACCTAAAAGATAGTACCCATTTGTCTCAGACGTTGTCTGTACACGAGTCTGATCGGTAATCTTCAATTCGGGTTGTCCCAAGTGGAAGAGAAAGGCCATAGGTTTGTATGCTCACGATGGGGAAGAACCATGCATGGCATTGATCGTATATTTTACTTTTTCTTCTGTGTGCATGTGTAAAGTTATATCAGAAGTTCAGAACCAGATGGTCCCAAGCTGCAAGAGTAAAGATACAATGGCTGTGGAGTGGAGAAGAAGCTAAAAGCACAGAAAAAGGGCAGGTGATGGATAAGGGTTTTTTTGTTAATCAAAGCTTGATTTTTCTCATGCAGGGTTGTGAGCTTTTCAGAGATGAGCAAACCTTTTATCATGGCATATCTCATAACTTTTACACGAGGAGAGCTAGAAACCCTAATTTGAGCAAGTTGATGTTTGAAATTCAGCCGGACAACCTTCGAATACGATGTTGCGGCTCTGATAAAGCGTTTGATTGCATTTCAAAGGCCACGACGCTTTTAAGGCTCCATTTGTTTCCGAAAAAATGAATGATTTGAAAAATATTTTCTTAAAACTGATCCCTTATATCATCTACAAAAACGAATAAACAAAAAACATTTAATGAGAATATTTAGATATAATTTACTATTGACAATGAAAATATTTTTTATTGACTAATTATTTCATGTGATACAAGCGATCATTTTTTGAAAAATATTTTCTAAATCTCCCATTTTTCGTGAAAATAATGGAGCCTAAAGATATAACAAAACAATTGAAATAATGTCGGTGCTCATTCTTGTAATAAAACAACACTACACAATCACAACCCTAAAGAATATATCTAGATGAAACAAACTTCTCAGATGAGCACATGGATGAAAATATACATTAATTTGTAGTACATTCCAGCAGTTTTCTTTAATGATATCGGGATTTTCTCATGTCGATTGTTTCGCGCCTCCAATCTACTTAGGTTCTGAATGCACTAAGATGGAATCAAAACTTAGGTTATTATAGTAAAGCTATTGAAGTAATGTATAGAAAAGGGTGTTACGTAATGAAAGACTGGCATCATTAGCATGGAAATGCTTGGAGGGAGTTTAACCATTTGGGAGTCCTATCAAAGTTTTGGGTTATCAGCTCCTTGATTATTGTACTCTGTAATGAATTAGTGCCTTGTTCGAGGAATCCTATAATTCATTTGGGTTAGCTCACGTAATCAATCCGAATTTGGAGTGTAATGAGCCCGCTTAGGGCCTGTTTAGTAACAATTATGTTTTTGAGAATAATTTCTGAGCATAAATGATATTTTCTCGTTCTGCTCCCCGGAACAAAGAAGTAGATTTTTTTTACTTCTTGTTTTCGTTCCAAATTTATTTCATAACCGCTAATTTATTTCTAAAAATAGAAAATTTAACCGACGTTACCAAACGGATTGCTATTCTTTTTCTATTTCTGAGAACAAAATAACGGGAATCAAAGAAACATGAACATTATCAAACAGTCCCTTAATTTATCATAATTCAAAATGCGTGAAAGCTTATGTACTGGTATTTCTGCATAGAAAAAAAAGGGAGCAAACATGCGATTTTACCCTTAGAGCCTTTTGTTAATCAACTAATGAAGGAAAATCGTGCAGTTCCCAATGCATTGATTATCTTAGTCTATCTTTAAATCGTTGTTTTGAAGATTGAATTTATTGTAAAATATTCGTCTTAACAAGTGCTCTAGTGATCCAAGCTGTTTGCCAAGCACCTCCTAAAAGCTATAGCATCCTCTTCAAAAATGGGGAGCTGGTTGCTCGCTTATTTTATCAAACAATCTAGGGAAAATTCCATATAAGGGTCCAAAATGTTCTCATTTTTTCTAATAAGAGTATGAAGTATATCTTATTTCAAAAAAGGGCATGAAGTGCCCCCTTTATTTAAAAAAAAAAAAGGGAACATAATCAAGGGCATTTTTGTCATTTAATATTTTGATTTCTTTTTCCTTTTTTTCTTCCCATTTCTTTTTTTTTTCCTTGTTTCGGCTGTGGCGACCCTCTCACCGCAACCGACAAGGGTTTGGGTGAGGGCCGGCTTCGCCTCGCCCAAGCTAGTTGTCCCTCGCGGCCGTCAAGGGTGACCCCGCCTTGATGGCCATAGGCGAGGCGACCCTTGCTGGGGCCTCGCTCGGTCACCTTGATGGCTGGGAGGAATGAAACAACGATCATCGGCAAGACTTCTTTGCTCGAACAAAATACCATTTGTCATCGTCTACCCCCAGTCATCGTCCCATGGCGGCTATTGAGGCATCCGGGCGAGGCCTTGGCAAGGCGAGCCCTCGTCGGCTGGAACATAGGGAAAAACCAAAGGAAAAAAAATGAAAAAAAAGGAAAAAGAAATCAAAATAGTAAATGATGAAAATGTTCTTGATCAAGCCTCTGCTTTAAAATAAAAAGGGCACTTCAAGTTTTATTTGAGAAAATAAGAGCATTTTAAATCTTTATTTGGAATTTTCTCAACAGCCTATAAAGAAAATTAAAAAATGAAAATCTTGAAAAGGAGCCTTTTTCACAAGAGGTTTTTTTCAAAAGTACTTGAAGTGAATACTTTGATTATAAATAAGCTTTGTTAGCTTAACTTGCTCAAAATTTGAGTTCATATCATCACATTTTCATATTTCATTGGAATCAGATATAAATTTGTGTGTTTTGGATTTTTTTTTTTTTGAAATACAAAGGTATCATACATGGAATTTGTCAATTAACGGATTTTTAGGGTCATTCAATGGCCGAAATTCCATACAATAAGATTATACGAAGTACTAGGCAATCGGAGGAAGATTGTCATGTTTTTTTTTGGAATATGCTTACATGATAGTTTTTTTTTTCTACTTTGAAATTGATAACATGTTGTGAACTATAAAAAATAAATTTAAAAATTATTATGAGTCTACTTTTTCAAGAATTTATGACAAGCAACATGTTGTTATTCTCATTATTTCTCACAGCTATCAATTTTTTTTTTGCTAGCAATGTTTTTTTTTTTTTAATATCAATATTACTAGTTAGAAAAGAATTTTATTTGGAAATATGGTTTTCTTTCACATAAAGAAACTCTTGTTTCATAGCAAAGTAGCAGACTCTCAATCCCATGTTTAGCTGTTAACCACGATTAATCATCAGATAATTGTGTCTGAATCGAGTTAATCCCACGCACTTGCAAGTACGGGATAAAAGTTGAATCTTGGATAGCCCCCGTTTTCAAATGGAGTCCCATCCTCCTCCTCCCCCACCTCCGCCGCCACCGCCGCCGCCATCTGACGTGCCTTCTCCAACGGGATTGCTCGCAGCTCGTTTCAAGCCCGTATGGCGCCTTCTCTTGATTTCAAACCTCGCCCTCGGTGGTCAGTTCGCTTCTCTGTTCCTCTCTATCTTCGCTATCTAATCCTGCATTCTTGGTTTTGGTGGTGTCGCTTTGCATTTGACCTGTTAAGGTCACTTTAACTTTCTGTTTCTCACGTTAGAAGTGTTGCCATGTCGAAGAAGTTTCGATCTTTTCGCACGTTGCGCGGAAAAGGGGTTCTTAATCGTGGGCCTGGAGTTTCGTGCATTACCTGTTTGATAAAATGCTTGTGTGATGGGTTTAGCTGAACTGATCCATTTGTTTTTTAAAGGTGTGCTTATTTTACTCTGTGGAAGCTGCGTTTGCGGCACTAAAAATCCTTGAGGACAATTAGTTTAGGTTTTTCATTTCCAATGTTAAGGGTTCTTTTGGCTGTTGCATCAGCAATAGCAACGGGCGTGTAGCCTTACAACTTTTTTGTTGAAATCACACGTTGAATCTTCTAGAACTCGTCATGGGAAGACCTTCGTCTTTTCTTATTCTTCTGCTGGTCCTGGTTATATACTTATGGACACTAGACCTTTACCATAGAGTTTTCTTTCCCAGCAAAGTAGCGAACTAGCTGAACTTTGTCCCCTTACTCTGGGTTTACCGAAGGGTGTAAAATTTCAGCCTAAGAAGTACTTTGAGTGGCCAAAAACAACATAGAGGCCGATTTGAGAACAATATGTTTAGCCTTGAGGGGGTGGCTATCACTACTACTTATTTCTGAGTCTGGCTTTCATATCACGGATCTTGGTTGCGCTTTAGGCAAACTTGCCTAACTTACCTCTTATTGTATTTACACCATTATTTTCACCTACTAAGTTCAACGCTAAGGAGCAGCGATCCCTCATTTCACCAACCACTTCTCAATGTCCTCTCCTTCTTGTATAAATACCTTAACCCTTCCACCAATCAAGAATAACCAGGGAAGTCGGTGTAAGAACTCCAGAGATGAGCTAGTGAGGTGTCTTGAAGGGATTCAGCTTTGAGGGTGTATTTCTATGTTGAGGTAATCTTGTATAGAGTTTCTTGATTGTTGTATGAAGTACTTCATCATTAAAAGTTTCATCTTATTCAGTGCCTCCTCCTAATACTGTAACACATGTTATGCCAGTAGCTTAGATGCAAAAAAGCGCTATTGTTCGTTGCAAAATGGTAATTTACATCTTCTGCTCTGATCTTGTAGTCATCATTATCATTCTTGATAAATAGGGACCCAGTTTTAGGAGGACTGTGATCATTTCATTTCGAAAATTTGGGATGAGAAGGGTTAATCTGGACTCAAGGATTATCTTGGGTATAATGGAAAATGCTATTTAAACAATGCATATATGCTCATGTATTGCTGTCAAAGCCTTGACAATGAGGCACTTCAGAAAGGTTGCAAGGTAAATGCTTCATGGCTCCTACATTCTAGTTCTTTAGGTGCTTTCTTGAATGTTGAGAAGATCATTAGAGCTGTCTTAAAGGCCTGGGTAAATTGTTGGTTATTTTGCAGCTATCTTGCTCTTCCTGATACTTACTTCATCTCATTTAGTATTTAACAGATATAGACATAAGGTGTCTTCCTGATGTCAGCTGATTTTAAGTTTGTGAATCAAGATGCCGAGAATGATGACCTTTTCTCGTTGAGAAAGTATCCAGATGAATTGGCTAATATTTAGTCTGGCTCAACAGGGGGCCCCAATGACGATTCTGATTATGGACATAGTCATCTTATCAGTGTATTGCTATGGAGTAGACTGTCTTTGGAAAGACAAATTTCATTATTTGACTTGTAGTCTCTCTAGGGAGTTAATGTATAAACCTGAATCTTAGATGAGGGTTGTTCCTTGAATGAAATTATCTGATTCTACCATCTTCGCCTTTGATGCAGAGGTTAGGTAACTTATGTAGCTTGAAAGTGATATATTCCTCATTGTTGTGGATTGCATTTCTGAGAATTTTGCTCCCCTGTATGTTGTATTGGAGAAAACACTGTATAGTCACCTAGAAACGAAGCATAGCTACAGATTGTGAAGTTCTCGACTTTGAACATTGCAGCTTATATCTTCTATCGAGCTGGGAAAAAGGACAAGATTAAAGTTGCTGGCCATGGTGTAGAAGAGAGCAAAGCGGAAAAAGTAGTTTCTGCTTCTCCATCAATGAATATGGATACTTATGCAGAGGAATCCCTTCTTCAGTCATCGGGCATAGAGCCCGTGAAAATTTATCAGCCCATTCCTGAAGAAGAAAAACGGGAGCTATTCAAATGGATTCTAGAAGAGAAAAGGAAAGTGAAACCCAACAACCGTGAAGAGAAAAAGCAAATTGACGAGGAAAAGGCCATCCTTAAACAGTTCATTCGTGCAGAATCTATCCCGGATTTATAGCTAATTGTTCCCATTTCTCCTCATTGGATTGTTAGTTAACGTTTTAGCTTACGAGAGCTGCTTTCAGGATATGCACATTTTTATAGATCGATAACTGTTGAACTTCTATTGGTCGGCCGAGGCTCTTCTGCTGTGCTCGAGCTGCACGAGCTGCACTTACTTCCCCTGAATGGGCAGGTTTTGCAGCTGTAGCTGCAAGAAGATTGATTTCTCAGCATGCAAGATGCAAACTACTCAAGCCTTCAATATCGGCGTCTTCAGCTGTACACAGTGCAAGGGAGCTGATCTAGAGTCACCAGAACGTCCTCGAAGAGAAACCTTACAAATATTGGAGCATTATTTCTTTGACCACTAATCAACTAATGCATATGAGCGTTGCTAGTGACGTTGAGATTTTGTCTCCTCACTATTGTTTTGTTGTCGTTGTACAGTGTTATGCTCCCTTTCATGATCTACTTTAAGCAGGACATATCAGAAACTCTCTATTGAATCTTGTCGCTCGTGGAAATGAGAATTTGTGTTTTAATTTCCGAATTTTACATTATTAACTAAGCTTTAGTGACTGGAATAAATTGCGGTCATCGTGGTCAACTTGAGTTGCAGTGCAATTTTGGCTAGTATTGAACTCGGATTCCAACACCAACATTTTCAATCTGAGAGTGGAGAACATCAAGTTAAATAGTAAACTTTTCCTCTTTCATGTGTATTGACATTGCAGATTCAACGAATCGAGGTTCCCTTTAAAATCTAGATGCAATCATACAGGAGTCTACAGCCGCAATAAGGATGTTATTTGGGTGACCATCTGTAGAACTATACCATGTATTGACGACATAAAGTTATTAAATGGAGTGCCCAGATTAAAAAAGAACAGGGTAAGTTCTTGGAACCAAATGACTCCAAACTGTAATAACTGTCATTTAGAATTCAAGAACTGACCGAGTGAGACAACTATGAGATCTTTCACTACTATATTTTGAGGGGGGTAACATGCAATTTTGTAATTTGTGGGCCCTTCAATGCAACCTTACCTCAAGTCCAACCACATACATTCGGTCTCCCCTCTCTCTGGTCTCCCGGCGGGCAGGTTCATTTGCAAAACAGAGCAGACTCGCTATTTTCATAGACCTATTACCCTTCATCATTTGCACCTCGAAGTTTTCTTTAGAACTGTGCCTTTTCAATGCCGGGAACAATTCAAATTTCAGGTATTATTGCGCCACTTGATCTTCATTACTTCATGGTAGTTCATCCAGTTTCATGCTAATATATAAGATGGTCTTTCGAGTTTTGCTCCAGTCCTGGATATTGTGAATCTTCCCTCTCAATCACCTCCTTCTTCCATGTCCATCAAAGGTTAGTAATTTCTCTTCCTTGCTTTTTTCTCATTCATTTGTCCTCGTGAAGAATCAAAATTTAAGTGTGTGGATTCTGAAGCTCTTAATTTTTAAGGGTTTTTTTTTTTTTTTTTTGGGTGTTGCAGTAACAATGGGGAAAAAGGAGTATCAGATTGGTGATGATGGCGATTTCTCAATGTAATGATAGTTGGAATTGATTCAAATCTCCTGTCCCTCTGTCGGGTTTTTGAGTTTGCGACATTAGAGATTTTGATTGTGCATTCCACGTGTGGTTTTGAGTTGGTGCAGTCCATTAACTACCCTCCGCGAGAATTTGGTTGTGAGACTACTAGACAAGGATGGGAACGAGGTGTCTCGAACAGGTACGATGGACATTTATAGATTTATGAGATTAGAAACTTTTGATTTCCTGGTGGAGTAAGAACAATGGGATTTAATTGTTCTGTTTGGAGGCAGGTGTTGAGACCAAATTGGCTGTTGAGAAAGGCCTTTGGGATGATTTCTTCCCTTTTGAAGGCGGTGGGGAAGTGCATTTGAAGATCCGGTTCACCCTCAGCGATGAAGAGCAGAATCGAATACGAATGATGGTAATGTTCACTTCGTCTCTCTAGGCTTGCAATGTTTGGAATTCAGGAATAAACCCTTTTCTTCTTTCCCCTCATTTGTCAATTCTGAGAATAAATGTTGACTCGATACACTGGAATTCGATCAGTTAACATGCCAAAATGAAATGACATTATCTCTGTTGCAGCATTTACTTAATCATCTATTGTTGTTTGATATGTGTACTTAATATTCCCTTTTAGAGACTATCTGCACTAAAGAAGAAGCACGGTGAACTTCTCAACCCCACTTCTAAAGTTGCCGGGAGTGCTTCAGCTGCTCGGAGTAAAGTTGCCACTGAAGGGAATTTACAAATTTCAGGTTTGCCCCTTAATTTCTTTATGAAACAGCAGATAAGCAGAAACCGTTAAGTAATTTAGAACATGTTTATCTTTTGTTTACACGTCTCTTCAAAGGATCACTTGGACACCCTCAAGTTGGATTTGAGAAGATCAAAGCAGAAATGGCACAAGGCGCTGCAGTACCAGATTCTTCTGAAGAAGCTGATGCAAAATCTGGAATTTGTAAACTGACTCGGCCTAGTCAGAAGCAAATAATCCCAGTCAAGGATCATACAAGTGTAAGCTTTTTTTCTGTTGTTCTGGACAGAGGAATACCAGTTTGAGTATCAATTCTTTCTAACGGTTTCCATTCCTGTTAATGAAGCATACAGATAGAAGTGAAGATACTTCACCAAGTACTCCATGTCGGAGGATTGATACAAGCCCAACTGGAGTTAGCTCGAAGAAAATTTTCAAAAAGATTGAGAACCAGTCATCATATAATGCTGTTCTTGCAGCACGTTTGAAAGAAGAAAAAGATTCTTTGTTTCCTCACTTGACGTCAACCTCCTCCACTGTGAAAACCTCTTTGGTCTTTCCTGGACTTGAGAAAGGCGTCACTTGCAATACGGAGGCACAAGATCCTCTCGAGAGGACTCCAAGCAATGTAAGGAAAGTCATAAGTGTGTTTGAAAGTAGTCTAGCTCAGGTATATCTAGCATGCCGCTTCCAAAATTCATTTTAGTGTGTTGCTGTGGGTTTAGTATATTTTATGTTTATGGTGTGTTGCTCTCGATCGCAATAACCAGGATATGCAACCTTGTATAAAAGCACCACCGGCTGAAACAGAACCGAGCACGTCCAGAACGGAAGATTTTGCTAACCATCAATTTAAAAAAATTAAGACAGATAGTAAAGGAGCTGAGCCGATTCCGCAGAAGGTCCATAGTCCTTTTCTTAATGAAGAGTCGCAGCAAGCTGCATCTCGAAGTGAAACAGGAGCTGGTCCAACTAGACCACTGCACGTTACTAAATCTTCTCATGACACTGGGCGCTCGAATATAACAGCGACGGAGAATCAACCAGATAGTTCACATGATTGGTCTTCGGAGCAACATGAATCTAGGGGCAATGTGGTTGGAAGGAGTGGAAAAGCAATAGATTCCGTAGATTCACAAAAAATAAAATTTCGAAGAGCTCCGAACGATAAAGTGAAGTCAATGAGTTGCTGCCAAAGGGACCATGATGCATTTGAGAGGTCAGGACCGTCAGGTGCGTGGATATTTCCTTACGAACCCAGTAACCTTTGTATTACTTCGGGAGGGAAACAGGCAACGCATCTGATGGGATGCTGCAGTATCGAAACGAGTACATTGAGGGGGAAAATTAGGATGTCGATGCCTGAAAATGCTGGAGAGGTATATTTTTGACTTTTAGCTTCCAGTCTTTTGGTCCATAAATTGGCTGCAATCGTCTCTACTCTTAGGTTCAAACCTGTTAGAGCAGGACAATATTGTGAAGAGTCGCAAGAACAAAAGTTTCAGTGTGGGCGTGTGCGTACGGGGTTGCATATCCTAGAGAAAAAAAAATAAAGTATGTCCAACTTCCAAATAAAAGGTGTGCCTTTCAGCTTGTCTTAATGTTAAGTTCGGATTGAAATCGATGTTTTACTTCATTAGTAGGATGTGAAAGCCCGTCAGCTAGTTGGTGATTTTTCATATATCACTTTAACTAATTTAACAGTATGCTTGGTTGGCCTATATTATGATGTTTAAGCATTGCTAATCCTAGCTTCATTGAACGAGACTAATTTGGAAAGTAGGCATCGGCATTAGAAGCATCCATGACTGAGATTGACAGACTGCAGTACGGAATATAAGATCTAGAATAGCTGTTTTTGACGATCCTTCATACCTGCTAAATTAGTGTGTGGATTTGGAGCCTTGTGAATGTGTCTTATTAATGATTTTCAGCATACAAAGGGGAGAAGAAACGAAAACGAGGCGAAGAAAGACCAGACGAATTCTTACAGGAAGACGAGACCAAAAACCGACAATTCAACAGATGTCGATTCTTCTGGAGGACCGATCGGGCAGGTGAAAATTTGCAGACTTATACCATATTAATTGGAATGTTCATAAGAAAAAGGTAATTTTGAATTATTAGTTCCCAGTGAGATTCTCATTGTAATGCTTCATACATGGCAAATAATGGTGAGAAATCCATAGATAAGGCTATGACTGATTGGCGGTAAGTCGCATGTGTTATTGCTCAGTGACTTGTGAATCAACTGGCATCGACTATCAGTACATTATAATCAGTGAAAAAACGCAACTCGGACCAAAAGAGCGAGAATCCCGTCAATCGCTAAATGTTTCTCCCTCCTTGCTAGGTGATGAAAGTTGCAATTATGGTAGGATTTGGGGCTCTTGTTCTGCTCACCAGGCAAAGAAAAGACAGGTACTTGCTGTACTTCTCCTCAGCCTGGCTCATTCATCCTTGCCAGTATGTCCTGAAAAATCTATGAACGTAGATATCGCCAAAATCCCACGATCATGACCATTGTCCGCAACCCTCGAAAGCATTTTATAATTGCACCAGTCACCTTGTTATAGGATGGTTTTATTAGCCTGCTTCGTTGATCTCGATCCTGATGTCGGTCGATTTCGTTGCATTGCAGGTAACATTGCATGGTGGTGAAGCAGCCATTGGAGGAAACATCACATGCTCGAGCTAGAACAATGTCTGGTCACGAAGTCATATCTGCTTGTTCATGGTTTTGAATTATCTGCAAAAGCTACCAGCACCCTCTCTCCTTTTGCCTTGTTTTACATGAGTGAAGGATCTTCATGTAAAGTGCCATGGGAGTTGTAACTGTACATTCATTCTCGAAGCGACTCGACGATCTTGAAATGCAGATCATCTTCTCCTCGAGCCGGTTCTTTCTTCACCATGTTCACCGATGTAGATCATCATAAGTTACGTTAGGCAATCGCGGTAAAATTCAAATGTTTGCGGTAAGAAAGAAGTAAGATTTCTCACGAAGTATTATAAAGCTGAAATTTGCACCTAAATTTCTCCTCTGACTTACATAGATAATCAATCAGCATTTTGTCGATGGTTTGTAAGGTTAAACATGATTAGTGATATAGTTAGATCGCACAATCTTCCGTTTGAATTGAAATATTCTATGCAAGGAAAATTTATCAGGCGTCAATTACCTACTAATTATCAATGAAATGAGAAGAGAGTCGTATCACGACCTGATATATCCGAGGGTTAAGACAACTTGAAGTCATTAGAAAAAGTTGGGTTTATAATCAACATATTAGTTTTATTTATCATCTTAGAAAACGTGCAATGTGTACAAGAGGACTTCCATGTGCAACGATATTTCAAATCGGGTTCACTTTGCAAATTCGTGAAATTATTGGGGGGCAACTCTTAAAGCCTCGAATAGCTGTTTGGGCTTGAAGGGAAGCGGCTCAGCGGTTGAAGAAGCGTCAGAGAAAGACAGAAAGAGAGAGAGCAAGCGAGCTTAAACCCTAGCAATTAACGCATCCCAATCCAAAAACCCCCACTGTTCGACACATTCGTTGGTTTTTATTTGCGCTTCTGGGCACGCATACCATCGAGCGACCCAGAAACCAAACATGGTTCGAAGCATAAAGAACCCCAAGAAAGCTAAAAGAAAGAACAAGGTCCGAGCCTTTCTCTGAAATTTGCAAGGATCGTCTCAATTCGACAGCCATGTGGATGACGAATTAGAGAATTCGCGCTTACCCTTTAAAAGAAAAAGGTGTTGCATGGATTCCAGTTTCTAAAAGGCTGCTCTTTTGGTTGTTATTGGAGTGCAGGGATCGAAGACAGCAGATGGGTCGTCTTCATCTTCTTCAATTCCTTCAATGCCTACAAAGGTGTGGCAGCCAGGCGTGGACAAGTTAGAGGAAGGAGAAGAGCTTCAGTGCGACCCTTCTGCTTACAATTCCCTTCACGCCTTCCACATTGGCTGGCCTTGCCTCAGGTGCTTTAGATTGTGATTTTTTCCCTGTTTGCTTGCCCAGGAAATGCTGGGGAAGAGAGAGAGAGTCCTGAGAATCGATTCTCAAGAAACTCCATGCAACGTCAAAGATTTTTTTTTCCTTTTACTTTATTGGGAATTCTAGGATAACTGTACTTGCTTCTGCTACTTGGTCTTGTTTGTTTCGTGCATATGCTGAAAGTATTTCTTTTGGCAGTTTCGATATTGTCCGCGATACATTGGGATTGGTTCGGACTGAATTTCCGCATACAGTTTACTTTGTCACTGGGACTCAGGTGAGCAGTTCTGCTGATTCAGTTTTTAGTTGATGTGTATGGATGCCAGACATGGTCTTTGGAAAGGCCCCTGGAACTCTTTTATGCTGTCTTTCTGGGCATTGCCTTTTTTACTGTATGGAGCTTTTGTTTGTGAGAAATATCATTATTAGGAGTGGTCAATTCTCTTTATGAGTTATCATGGGTAGGATGAAAATCTGCTTCATGAGGATCTTGGCACTTTAGAAGAGTGTAATAGTGTGAAACAAAATGGAAATTCATGTCAGTCATAGTATCCTCTATTTTCATCGCTGGCTATGTAGTTTCAATGGTCACAGTGCTACTGTTGTTTGCAGGCAGAGAAAGCTTCTTGGAACTCAATTGGGATATTCAAAGTAAGCAATATTACTGGTAAAAGGCGTGAACCATTGCCATCCAAATCTACTGACGATGTTGACGAAGAGAGTGACAGTAGTGATAGTGATGAAGATAGTGACAATGAACTTGGTGGATCTGGGATGCCAGTTTTGCAGGCAATTTCTTGTTCCCTTTTGGCATTTGACTGAGCCTTATGACAAGTTTACTGTCTTGTGAAATATGGTGTGATTTTGCCTGGTGATTTTGACTCTCGATCTTTGGTTTTATGGGCAGCTAAGAAAAGTAGGCCATGAAGGATGTGTTAATCGAATAAGAGCTATGAATCAAAATCCCCATATCTGCGCATCTTGGGCAGACTCTGGTCATGTGCAAGTAAGTAGGTTTGGCGCATCTGATTCTTTTTGGTTGTTGGCTTGATACCGCACTTGAGATACACAATAGAAGAAGTGGGTTGTGTAATGGGTTTAAACACTCTCTTTTTGCTTAGTTAGGTTGTTTTTGCTTAACGATGAAACAATTGTAGCCTCTAACTTTTCTATACAAAGAAGAGGCATTTTTTTGGCTTGTTTGCGGATATTGCCATTTGTCACATCCTGGGTATTATTTGAAGCATGACCTACTCTGGCCATCTTCCCTTATGTACACTTGCCTACTATGATCACCAGTTTCTTCTTATATATAAGGTACATAAACACCAGCTATCACCAGCTAGTAGTATTGGATAACTTATTTGTTTCTTCAATTATGAGCTGAGATCTCATAAGCATTGGTCCTTGGCATCTCAACCAGTATTGTTGCCGTGAAAATGAAAGCATTGACATTGTTTTAACCACCTTCACTAGGCTGCTGCCGTCTATCTAAGCGATAATCTTTTGCATCCTCACAGAATTTTTTTTTTTCTCGCTTATAGTTCTAGAATGCACCAATCCACACTGGCTATATCATGGTGATTGTGAAGCCTATGATCACCTTTGAATTCTTAAATGCATCACATTTTATTGGGGAAGAGAAGATTGGCGATTTAGACTGCATTTTGTTGCTCTAAAATTTGCAACTATTGCTCGCTAACTTTCCTTGGATATTTATGTATTGTTATTGGTGTAAGGTACTTGGGATCATATGAATGGCGTAACAACTGGTGATCAACAGGGTTTTCTTAGTACAAGTATTCTAAACACCATAGAGAGGCTTTTTCATGTTCTGGTTGTGGGATTTTGTGTGTATGTTGTGCGGGGTGTTGGGGTAATTTTTACATGGACTATGAGATATTTAAGGACACATCAGTGATATTTATATCATCGTCTATGCCTGTGTTATTGCAGATATGGGACTTCAGCTCCCATTTGAATGCTTTGGCTGAATCAGAAACAGACGTCAGCCAGGGAGCTTCCTCAGTTTTTAATCAGGCTCCATTAATGAAGTTTGGGGGCCACAAAGATGAAGGTTATGCCTTAGATTGGAGTCCTCTTGTACCTGGGAGGCTCGTATCTGGTAATGGCAATAGAAGTTCCTGACAGATCTATTTTTTAATCTGTAGTTGCTAAGTGTGATTGATTGTCTCTGCATTAATTGCACTTGCAGGGGACTGCAAGAATAGCATCCATCTCTGGGAACCGACATCCGGTTCAACGTGGAATGTTGATTCTACTCCTTTTATTGGACATGCTGCTAGTGTTGAAGATCTGCAAGTACATTTATGAATACTTCCTCCAGTTAACTATAGAACTATGAGCAACAGCTCTCATGCCATTTAATATTAAGCAATTTCTTACTATCAATCCTGCAGTGGAGCCCCACAGAACAAAATGTCTTTGCCTCTTGTTCAGTTGACAGAACTATTGCGATATGGGACACCCGTTTAGGGAAGACACCAGCTGTTTCTTTTAAGGCGCATGATGCTGATGTGAATGTCATCTCATGGAACAGGTTTGTTTACCCTTAGCTTGTCCTATATCGACACTCACTTAAAACTCTGCATTGTTGATCTTATTGGTGACCCGTGAATGATTTGAATCTGTTCAGGCTGGCTAGCTGTATGTTGGCATCGGGGTGTGATGATGGGACATTTTCAATTCGTGATCTTAGATTACTCAAGGTATTTCTTATCTATGGAGCATTTTCCATTCTTGTGGTGGAATGTTTTCGGAAAGAGGTGACATGTGGTGAAATCCCTTTAGAGCATGACTGCATGAGCCTTGATAAAAGCTTTACTTATTTTGATACTAGTTGCGTTTTCAAGCGGCACCTTAACAGAAAAAGTTTATGCAATCTGTTGTTCTTCTAGTGATTTCTCTAGTAAGTAGCTCTTCTTCATCTGCTATGTATTCTATTTTTCAGTTTTTCAGAGTGCAATCTGACGTATGTGCGATAGTCTGTTGGCAGTTTCCTCGAGTTAGTTTGCACTTGATTCTTCCTATTAGCTAACGACAGTTTCTCGCCTTTCGCTCTTTCTCATTAATTCTTCCTCTCTCTTTCATATCCTCCAAGAGGAAATTTCCTGCCTTGGTAGGCATCAAAGCTTGTTTACTCTCATTTTGTGGATACACGTGCTTAATCTCGTGAAGATGGTCTGTTCCCCATGAGGATGCTCTTTCATTATTAACTGCTTGTATGGATTTATTCGGCCATACCTTTTCTTTACATTGTCATATAACAAACCTGGGACTTTAAAGGGATCTCTTCGAGAGGGAACTGTAATTTGTTTTTTCTTTGCCAAGTACTTGAAAACTTTTAGATCCTTATTATGTCGTATCTTTTTTCATTTGATAGGAAGGTGATTCTGTGGTTGCTCATTTTGAGTACCATAAACACCCGGTCACCTCAATCGAATGGAGCCCACATGAAGCCTCTACATTGGCAGTGTCATCATCCGACTGCCAGCTCACGTAAGTTAACATGCATATTGGAGACTACAGAAGCAGCATAAAATGTCAACTATTCAATGCGATAAATGGTAAACGATTTGATGCTCTCACTGAATTCTCTCTTTCTTGGACTTTGATGAACAGAATCTGGGATCTTTCCTTGGAAAAGGATGAGGAAGAGGAGGCAGAGTTTAAAGCCAAAACGAAAGAGCAAGTGAATGCCCCCGAGGATTTACCTCCACAGCTCCTCTTTGTTCACCAGGTACGATACATATCCCAGGCATGTATATTGAGCATAATCTAGAAGCAGTCGTCTTTCGTTTCCTCATGCTCAACCATCACTTCTCTGTTAACAGGGACAAAAGGACTTGAAAGAATTGCATTGGCATGCTCAAATTCCAGGAATGATTGTATCTACAGCAGCGGACGGTTTTAACATCCTCATGCCCTCGAACATACAGAGTACTCTTCCTTCAGATGGTGCCTGAAAATCGACACCTCACCGAGCAATACCTGCCCTACCCAAAGGACACAGTGCTAAATGACTTCCAACCATGGAGGTGCACAAACCGCATGAGCAGGTTCTACGCAGTGGATGATGCAGCAACATACCGTGCTCATAACCGCGAGTCGTGTCTGTTTTCCATTTGTATGGTTCTGTCTTGCTTGCTGTGCTACTTAGCTTCGTTGTCCCGCTCTTTTGATGTTTGCCCGTGCAAGGGTTTCTGGGAATTTTCAGTAGAATATTTGGTCTTGGCGGCCATCCTCAATTTTGGGAATGTTTGGTAACTTGAGATCTTTGATCCTAAGCATCGGTATAAGTTAATGCACATGTGGATACATTGTGAGTCTGAATTTGTAATGTTCATTTGAAGCATCAGGTTCAATTTTCTGGTTTGCTTGGTTGGCTGTGCTTTTCTTTAAAGGAATTTGAAACGTGCTTCTTGTACTTGTAGGTGAGGGAATAAACTGGTATCTTAGAATAATGTCCAATCTTTAGTTGTCCGAATATCAGGAAGTTTGTTGGATGGAACTATTAGCAAATTTGGTGGTTGTTGTCATTTCAGTTCTTTCATAGACTTTCCAGAATTTTGACATGAACTTTTCCAAAAAATAGAAATTCCTTAAAAAAATATTTTGAAATACCGCTTGAAAATAAATACCGAATACTAGTCAATCACAGCCAAAACACGCGTGTGGCGAGGGGTGAGAGCGCAACACCACTTGCCACCACCCTTCCTTGGTGGGGACTCAATCAAAGAACTCCGGTCAGTCTCGTCTTCTCCGACGGCGACCTCTCACCCATCGATCTCCCCTCAAACCCACCTTCATTTTCACTTCATTTCTTGACCTTCCAGTCTCTCTCTCTCTCCTCCTCCGAACCCAGATCGAGAGCTCCTTCATTTGCCCGGTTCTTGAAAATTTCTGCAATCCTCGGACGAATCGGAGGCTTGGAAGCTTTCTCCGCTGGAAAAAGCTTCGATTTTGCGACATGGGCTCCGACAAACAAGCCCCGATAATCACCCAAGAAGAGGACCCTCCGAACCCATCCACCGCGCTCCTCTCGTTCGACACTGACTCGGTCGACGAGTCGACGAAACCGAAGTCCTCGGCTCAAAGACCCGTGGCCACCGTCGCCTTCATCTCTCTCCTCCTCGTCACTTGCATCGCTCTCTCCGCCGCCGCCGCGTTCGCCTTCCTTTTCTTCTCTAAACCTCCACCTTCCACTTCTCCGTCGTCGTCGTCGGCGTCGGCATCAGCGTCGAACGCGTCTAATTCCGATTCCAATTCAATTGAAACCACCGCTCGCTCTCTCAAGAAGCTGCAGAAGCCGGTGGTTCTTCTGATCTCGTCCGACGGGTTCCGGTTCGGGTACCAATTCAAGACCCCGACCCCGAACATCGGCAGGCTGATCGCGAACGGGACTGAGGCCGAGGCGGGCCTGATTCCGGTATTCCCTACTCTCACTTTCCCTAATCATTACTCGATTGTCACTGGCTTGTACCCTGCTTATCACGGCATCATCAATAACCACTTTGTGGATCCTCATACTGGGGACACCTTCAATATGGCTAGTCATGAGCCCAAGTGGTGGCTCGGCGAGCCTTTGTGGGAAACCGTGGTGAATCATGGGTTGAAGGCCGCCACTTACTTTTGGCCAGGATCTGAGGTTAATAAAGGATCGTGGACTTGCCCTGAGCGTTTCTGCAGGTTTTACAATGCATCAGTGCCGTTCGAGGAGCGGGTCGATTCGGTCTTGAAGTTCTTCGACGTGCCTAGTAATGAGATACCTGCGTTCATGACTTTGTATTTCGAGGATCCTGATCATCAGGGTCATGAGGTTGGGCCTGATGATCCTCAGATCACCGAGGCAGTTGCGAGGATCGATAGGATGATTGGAAGGTTGATCGAGGGTCTAGAGAAGAGAGGGGTTTTTGAGGATGTTAATATAATCATGCTTGGTGATCATGGGATGGTTGGGACTTGCGATGAAAAGCTGATATTCTTGGATGATTTGGCATCTTGGATTGACATCCCGGCAAATTGGGTGCAATCTCACAGTCCATTGCTGGCGATCCGTCCTCCTTCAAGTGTATCACCGGCTGATGTCGTTGAGAAGATGAATGAGGGATTGAGATCCGGCAAAGTTGGGAATGGACAGTATTTGAAGATGTATCTCAAGGAAGACTTGCCAAGTAGGCTTCATTATGCGGCGAGTGATCGGATTACGCCCATAGTAGGGTTGATTGAAGAGGGATACAAGGTGGAACAGAAGAGAAAGAAGCACCAGGAATGCGGAGGAGCGCACGGCTATGACAATGATATCTTCTCCATGAGGTCGATCTTCATTGGTCATGGTCCTGAGTTCGCTAGGGGGCGAAAAGTCCCTTCTTTTGAAAACGTTCAGATATACAACTTGGTCACTTCGATTTTGAAGATACAGGGTGCTTCAAATAATGGATCTGCTTCTTTTTCAAAATCTATTCTTTTGCCTAGCCCGTGATGTTTCTCTCTACAGCAGCTTCAGATCAGCCTCGCCTCACCGCTTCTAGGACGTCAGCGAAGCAAACCGAGCATCTTGATATAATGCAAAAAACATGTATCTAGGAGTTCGCCTAGGTAACAGTCACGGATCTAGAAATCAGGCAGTTCACTAGAGAGGTAAGGTTCTTGAATGCTTTGGATCATTCCTTGGTCAGTAATGTGGCATATATGTTTAGTAGTGGAATGCTATTAATTTGCCTAAGTCATTTCCATTCATTATGAGCTCAATCTGTGAGAACATAAATGGTTTATGTGATACCGATGATATATGTCATCTGGTGGCAGCAATTGCTTTTGTCATGTTTCTTGTGTTCAGGTTATGGTTTGTTTCAAGTACTCTGTCCTGGAACGTAGAATATGAGATAATAAGTATCAACGACTCATATGCACATTAAAAGATTTCGAGTGTTAGTTGGCTGAGCTCGATTGAGGGTTTTAAGTCGGGTGGTCGGGTGGTGGTGGACTGGTGGCAGCAACAGTGGCTCGCTGGTGGTTGTATTGACAGAGGTGGGAACAGAACTGGAGGTGAAGACAGTGGTAAATTGGTAATGGAATGGCTGCTCCGCAGCGGCCTGGGTGAAGTGGTGGTAAAAATGGGAAATTACAACTCAAATGTGTTCTCTTTAACTTGTGGAGCGCTTCCTGTGTCTTTCACAATGCATCCGCAGAATTTTTCTGAGGAGAAAACCGTTTTCCGTGGAAGATCGGTCCTTTCGGTTTTTTGCTTTGCATCATGTCTTTACTGCTGTAAATCTTGAATCCACGAAGTACCGCAAGCAATGGAATCTCTATCATACGAAGTAGGGGAGTGCATGAACGAGATGTCTTTGTATGAATCAGTACGAGATGTCTTCATGAGCGACCCAATGAAGATGAAAAAAAAAGGCAAACATGACAAACATCTTTCGCGTGCCCTGACGTCAACCTCTCCAGACACGCGAACGCGACCCGGTTTTCTGCAAATCCTTAAGCCAACGAAAAACGGATTGTCCCCAAAGATTGTTACTCTCATTGGCCGTCTATCTTGGGGCAGGTCCATATTTTCTTCTGGAGGTCAGATAAAATTAATAATGCAAATTAACATGTGGAGGAAGTAAAAGATAAAAAAAAAGAAAGAAAGAAAAGAAAGAAAGCTCTCAAATTGGTGTACTTGTTTGGAATTTTTATCATCTGTTTGTCACAAGTGTTAAATTTTGTATTTTTTCTAGTATTAACCAAATTTAACGGAAATTAATAAAGGTTAATTTTTGTCACAGTATACCAATATGGGATATAATGGTTAAAAAAATTAATTTGGAATAAATTTATCATGTGTGTCGGTTTGCGATTTTTTGCAGTAAAAACTTAGTCCGAGATAAATTTGTCACAAATATATCAATTTACGATCTTTTGTGGTATTAACCAAACAAAAAGAAAAGGGAAAAGAACAGAGAAACTTGTCTACTTCCATTAAGACAATGAGGCAAGATATGAACCCCAAGGAGAAATTTCGCGGCTTCTAATGTGCTTATTACTATGTCCTGCAAATTGTATCCAATTTTTCTTGGCGTTAGAACTGTCTTCACTTGAAATAGCCATGTGTGATATCATCATCAAGGCCCTTTCAGTGGCAATCTTTATCATATGAGGCCATATATCAATTCTTTGATTAATGAATTATGCATCATTAGTGGTGGGTGTGGACATTATTTTATGTGGGAGAACAATTATAGGTTGAATATTTGGTTGCGTTAATTAGGCTTAATTATTTTGAGCTGTTTCTTGCTTGCATTAATAATAAAACCACATTCAAATGCTCCAAAGTCACTTCAACTCTTGTATTATTGATTTGGGTTCCACTCGGACTAATCATCCGGATAAAGTCTACCCAAGAACCAACCAATTCCTTCTTCTTCTTTTTGTATTATTATTTTTTATTTTTTAAAAAGACATCTATTTCTTTATAATCAAGACAAATAGCAGTTACAAAGTACGTAGGTTCTAGGTTCCAGGAGATTTCGGACCTGGAATATAAAAGCTATCCTATGAAGATTGGTTCTCAGTTTTGAACCCGTAACTTACTCCGTAAACCCTCGAATCGAATCACAATTGGTTAGGTAGGATCGGTTTGATCCGATTTGAGGGTCTATTTTGGACAAAGGAAAAATAACACAAATAGTCTTTAAACTTTAGCCCAATGTGTAATATGATCCATAGCTTTTAATTTGATCAATAAGGTTCTTGAATTTTAGCCCAACGTGCAATATAATCTCCGAACTTTCATTTTGTTTAATGCGATCCCCGAACTTTTGCAGCATGTTCAACTTAATCCTTGATCTATAAGAAAATATCAAATGTCGTCCCTAAACTTGATTAAACATCTTCCTATAGTTCAAGGAATAAGTTAAGCATGTTCTAAAAGTTCAAGGATCATATTAGTCAAATTAAAAATTCAGGAATCACATTATACATTGAGCTAAAGTTCGGAGATCATATTGGTCAAATAAAAAGTTCGGGAATCACGTTACATATTTCAAAGATCATTTATCTCATTATTCCTCGGACAAATGCTTACGTCAATATCAAACCAGCTCAATCTTCCGAATTTGTGGCCAAAATTGTAGGAAAAAATTAAATTCGAGCCCTCAATAAAGATCGCCCCATTTTCCATGCGCCCAAATTATGTTTTCAGTACGGCCAAAAAAAATTTATGCTTTCAGGATTTTTTTTTTTTTTTTTGGTCGAAGTGTTTTCAGGATTTGAAGAGCAAAAAAACCGACACTTTCAGGAAAATGCCGACGACGCACCCAACATAAAAAAGCTCATGACGACAACCCTTTCTTGTTCTCGGCAGATTCTTCTGCGAATTTTCCCGGAAAATCAAAACCCAGAACACCCATCTCAAATCCCACGAATCATCTGTGCCTTTTCTGCCACGCCGTTCCATTCTGATCCTCAACAACTAAAAGTTTGATTCTTTAATATTTCACTTTCGTTTTCCGGCAAAAGTGGAATCTAATCTGTTTAATCCCTTCGATTCCTGTCTTGCTATTTCGCCTTTTGGAGGGGTGGTTTCTAATCTTTAGATGGCAGATGTTTTGAGGTCGTCGTCTCTGTACACTCACCGACTCTCCGATTCACCGTTGGCATCTTTCCCAGCTTCTGTTAATTCTGTCGTCCCCAATTTGAAATCGTGTAAGAGGATTTTGTCGGTCGCAAGTTGCTCGATCGGTGATGTTTCGCCACTTGCTTTCAGACCCAGAAAGCAATTTGCTTCTTTGAAGGTATAAAGGTCTCTTACCTTTTTGCGTATTGTTCTCTTCAATTGCTTGTTTGCTTTTGGCCTTTTTGTGTTGCTGTTGTATGTTATTGCCCACTCAATTTTTGTTGAACTGTTAATGATTGGGCACTAGTATTCCGAAAATTAGTGGTCTTGTCGAGACAGTTTCGGATTCTTTTGGGTTGATTTGGTAGGGGGGGCATTTGCTCATAATGTGGTCTGATTCTGCAAACTTGTCTGCAAGTGGTGCTTTTCGTATGGTTTCAGTTGCATATCCGGCCTTTCTTTTTTCAATTCATGAATAATAGCGAATAGGGTTTAATGGGCAATGAGTTATGATCGGTAGTTGAAATTTGGATCCTAGATGAAAGAATATTGTTTGCATAGTTAGAATCTGGCCTATAAGAACGTCTCCTTTTCCCAGTAAATGGTTGCGGATGCCTCTAACCCTGCTGTGCCACGTCCAGGAAAAGCAGCGTTCCCTGCTCATGTTTTCATTTCACGCCAATTTATTCTCCAATTCACTCTGCTCTAGCCCCTGGCTAACTGAAGTTTCATTTAAAATGAGGTTATGCGCTCAATGGTTATCACGTGTCTCTCTTGATGATGGAGCCTGATTTTGGTTCTGTCTCTAACAAAAGAATTTTGTACACAGGACTTGTGGAAACAGAAACTTGTGAGCTGGTAGTCTCGTTTGTTTTTTTTCCAAAAAGCTTTGCTTAATTATGTGTGTTGGGCAACAAAAGCGCGATCTTTACATGTCGTACTTCTCCATCACGAAATCCTTTATTTGTTTATTTATTTATTTATTTTCTTTTTGTTTTTGTTTTTTTTTTTTTTGGGGGGTGGGGGGGGATGTGGGGGGTTGGGGTGGAGTGCTTGAAGGGATGTCTTTATTGACAATCTCTGCAGAGTTTTGATCTCATTGTTCGATTGTTTAGGCTTTGGAGATGTCCAACACTAAAAGCGGAACTTGTCATTGCATTGTTTCTCTTCTCATTCTTTGTCCTATTGGTGGCTTCACTTCAGGTGCATGCTGCTATTACTGAAACTGATCAGCCAAAATGGTGGGAGAAGAATGCAGGACCAAATATGGTCGACATCCAGTCTACACAAGAATTTCTGAGTGCTTTAAGTCAAGCTGGAGATAGATTAGTTATTGTTGAATTTTATGGAACTTGGTGTGCTTCTTGCCGAGCATTATTTCCAAAGGTAAAACACAACTTCTCTGTCATTTTCCATTTTTATACTATTCGATAAGTTATCTTACATATGACGAATATTGATTTTGCTTTATCCCACTAGGAAACATAGCATCAGAACAGGAAAGTTGTGGGTAATACATAGAAGTTGTATGCATGCTTTTTGTGTGTGTTGTGTGTGTGTCTCTGGCTGCTAACACTCTGAGGTGATCTTTGCCATTTGAGATTGCCCTGACGTTTATTGGGATGTTTGGTTGCATTTCGTTGCCATTCATGACCAGAGCACATTGAATGAAAATGTAACGGCCTTCGGGATCTGCACCTGCAGACAGACTTTTATTTCTACAGAAATGTTCTGAGTATTTGGTCTTGAAGACGATTAAGGGACTTAATGAGTCTAAGATTAGAGGGCTTCTTGAAAACCAAGGAGGCACTAGATTTTGGGATAGAAAATTAGGTGCAAGGTTTTTTCGCAAAAATGTGCTATTCAAATTGTCTTGGCTACTTGGACCAAAAAAAAAAAAATTGTCTTGGTTACCATTGGCCTTGGGAGTATCTATTGTTGGAATTGCTTTTGATCCATCTAGCATCATCGTGATATATTTATCTGATTATCTATGTCCATCAGATCTGCAAGACAGCTCAAGAACACCCCGAGATTTTATTCTTGAAAGTCAATTTTGACGAGAATAAGCCAATGTGCAAGAGCTTGAATGTTAAGGTGCTACCGTATTTCCACTTCTATTGTGGTGCTGATGGTCAGGTGGAGTCCTTTTCATGTTCCCTTGCCAAGGTATGCTTCGATTTCCATGTATAATTTTTAGTTAATGAATCTTGTTATAATTCAACACCACCGTTTCTTGAGATGGTTTTTGGTACATACTGAGTTACAAAACTAGGGGAAAAGCCGTGTAGCTATTGAAAGGTAGAAAAAAATGTAGATACTAATTAAGCTTAATCAGAGCCCCTTTACTGGCTAATAATCTTTTAGGGATTTATGCGTTCTTTTGGGTATCCTTAGGATGCCAAAAGACTTTTGCAGAATTAGAGAAAGTAATTAACACTTATCAAAGTTGAATATGCAAATGGTAGGATCAGTGATAATGTTCCTTTATGTCTTTAGGCTTGATTGAATGAATAATGGTGAACTCGGTGACAAATGCATGCTTGCAGTGGTTGCACAATAAGTAACCTGTGCCTCGTGCTTGTCATGTTGAAATTTCATCGTTTCTTTGTGGGATAATGCGCAGTTTCAGAAGATAAAGGATGCAATTGAAAAGCACAGCACCACTCGGTGCAGTTCTGGCCCGCTGAAGGGAGTTGGAGATCTCAATATTGAAATCGGGTCTCTTCTGAAGGACAATCCAACAGGATCTACTTCATTCTAGGACCACTTTAGGGGTTATTTAGCCAAATTGTGTATCATCACTATCCATATTGCACATAAAAAAAATTTACTCATCATTAGGGTTTGCACCATGTCTTTGCTCTTTGTAAGAGACTTGATGGCAATTTCTGCGCATTGCATTCTTTTGTCATTCAAAATTCTGTGATATATCAGTGTGTGTTGTAGCAAAGAGCAAATAAAACATATGACTTCTGATAATTGCAGTAAATTCGGTAACTTTACTTGTTTGCTCTGCATGACCAGCTTTCAACTAAAGAATTCATTTGTTAAACCAACCATTTTTGAAAATTTTTGTCTTCCATCTTGTCGTTTAATATATATAATTTGAGTGCTGATCAAATTATCCATTATGTAGTTACGCCGGCTAAGATAAAATTATCATGAAGAAGAGAATGAAATTATGCGCCTCCTCTCAAAGACCCTAGTGAGTCGATAATGGTGAATAACTCAAGTCGACCGTGCAGATGACCACCTCTTGGGACGAGAAACCGACCTTAAGCAAGTATATTTCGTGTGAGGGAAGCTCAAATTTGAGGTTCTACACAAAATTCTACGAGTCGCCCACTCAGTTACGGGCATAATATGATGACTAACGATTTTCAATAGATGAGGTGATAGAAAGATGGTGTTCATTTCATTACTGTTAAGTTAGTAACTTTCAAAATGTGTAAGTAAACATGATTTATTGGCAGAATTATCGAGTTATTACGCATTTGATGGGCGAGCCATGTGTTTGTACTATGTGCACAAGAATCTGCAAGGTACTACATATATCAATTCGAAAAACCTAATCGATATCATAATCATAAACGCAGGAACATGTGTACATACAAGTTACATTACCTGTGGTGAGCTAGTTTGTTTATTGATACACAAACTCATTCCTACTAAAGCATCTTCAATCAGTTCCAACATAGCAGCAGCAGGTGTTACTTCCTCAAAGCTTCAAACCAAAGTAATATCTCCATTTAGAGAATCCATGTCTGTAGAATCACTGGGCTTGAGGGAGAACAGGAGTGTGGTATAGAAGATGTAAGCATAGAACCCAGGCATTCGCCAACTACTCTCACTTCTCCGACCGAATGGCCTCGCCTCTGTACACCCTCCAGGGTCCCTTATAGAACTTTGGCATCATGAGAGGAACCTCCTGCCCAGGATGATCTTCCCAGTACTTCTCCTGTTCAGCATCATAACACGTGCTTTAGTCAAAGCCTCAAGAAATCAGATACAAGAAAGTCTTGGCATGCGTCAAAAAAGGTGGAAAAAAGGGCGACTTCTCTTTTCTAGTCTAATTCCCAGCTCTCCAAAATCATGTCCATCAATGTCTATTTCAATTCGCATAGACTTTTGACGGAAACCATCCAAAGATCTTGCATAATCGATAATCTCTTTAGAAGCTTCATAATCAAGTTCAAGGTCGAAGGATAGCATCAACTCTACTATTATAAGACAGGCAAGAACATGTGAGGACTCAGAAGTAAACCTAGACTCATTGCACAATTGCCACTGAATCAAGAAGCTAATGACAAATTTCCAGCACAACTCATGGGCTGTTAGAAAAGCACCTTGTACAGTTGCTCGGTGACTGCCGCCCCAATGACGCCAGTATAAAAAGCAGCGATATAGATGGTGACCAGGGGCTTGAAAGATTTAGGCCTTCGATACGGATCGACCATGGTCCACAGGATGTTCTTTTCCCACTTGGTGTACAAGTAATCGGCGTACTTCCTCCATAGATAACTCGTCATTCTCGCCGGCCTCTCACGTCAGTCCTCACTGAACTGGAAAGTAGGATAGCAATTGAAGATTAGCACAGCAAGAAGCATAGTCACACAGCAGTCTCCATGTTCTAAATCATAAACACAGTCAACAGAGAATCAGTGCCCAAAGGGTCATTTCGTCAAACACCTTATATGCATCTTCATTGAAAACCTTATTTTATCATTGCCATTATCGACTAACGGTGCGGGCATGCACGCATTTGACAAACGGATTGACTAAACGAGCAAGCCTGCACGGTCGGACCTATCTACCCAACATTTTCAGGCTGAAATGATCGAACTTTTTAAATAATTTCCGCAAGCATCTATGGACAAGTCGAATTGTCCCACTCGGGAATTGAAATTAGTCGAAACCACCAAAAACAGAGAGCGACACACATACGATGAATCAAAAGCAATGGAGAAGGGGTAGAGGAATCTACAGATGCTTGCCTGCATGTATGAGAAGAAGGTGCGCCACTTCTTCGCAGGAAGGAGGACGAGGAAGGAAGACTCCCGACAAAACAAATATCGAGCTGATGAATTAATCTGTCTAAAGGTTAAACTAAAAGGGATAATGGCATAAATGGTCTATAAATTTTGGTTTAATATATAATGTGATTCTTAAACTTTTAATTTAATTATTATGGTTCTTGAATTTTAGCTCAATATGTAATGTGGTCCATAAATTTTTAATTTGACCAATATGATTCTTGAATTTTTGAAACTTGTTCAACTTAGTCCTCGAACTATAGAAACATCTTTAATGTAGTCTTTCTGTTAATTCAAGTTCAGGAACGACATTAGATATTTCCTTATAGTTCAAAAACTAAGTTGAATATGATATAAAAGTTCGGGGATCATATTGAATAAATTAAAAGTTCATAGATCACATTGCACATTGGGCTAAAATTTAGAGATCATATTGATCAAATTGAATATTTAGGGACCACATTGCATATTGTACCAAAATTCATGACCATTTGTGTCATTTTACCAAACTAAATCTAATGTGTTCTAAGATTTTTACGAGCATAGATAACGGCAAATTTAATACTATAAATCATGTTACTGCGATGGTATCAATGTTATAAATCTTGAGATGATAATGGGTCGTCCCTGTGACTTCAAAAAAGAAGAAAGGAAGAGGAATCCTCAACATTTGTAGCTCCTGAATCTTCCTGAAAATGTCCAGAACATAATCAGTAATTCCTAATACAAAGAATGAGTAGCCGAAGTAGGACCCCGGAACTGCGTGTTCGACGCGTCTAGGCCGCCGGATCCGGTGGCCTGTGGACCGTCGTCCACCATCAGATCATCTGTCTCCCTCAATGCTCCGTGCGCTACGACCACCACGACTCCGATGAACAGCGCCACGATTATGTTGTCAGTCGCGTGAGTGAAAGAGAGCGCGACGATGGTGCCCAGGAATAGCGCCGTCATCACCACCCGATCGTCGATCTCTTGCCCGAGCACAATCAGCGGCTCATCTCTCAGGAAGTATAGGAACAGCCATGCGACCATCATCGCCACGAACACGATCAGCGACACGGGGTGCCACAGGAGGCTCAGGAAGAGGATCGCCAGCACGATGACGGCGTAGTTCATGCGGAAGACGGTCACGTTCGTCTGGATCCGCCCGATGGACGCGGCGAGGGGGTCCGGAGGGGCCATCGCGGAGAGGAGGAACATCTCCTTCCATGGCCGGCGCGTGGCGAGGCTGGTCCTGATCTGAGCTTTGGCTCGGGAGATGAACTCGAGGTTGGACGGCGGCGGCGGCGATAAAGGTGACGGTATGGTTCCATAAGTTGTCATCTGTTTTTTTTTTTTAAGTTTGGGAGTGAAAGGAATGGGAGAACAGAAGGCAGAGAGAGAGGAATGGGGGATGTTCTTTCCTTGAGGGAGAGAAAGGTGTGTAAAGTTGCAAAGGTTTAGCGGAAAACATGCAAAGCCAACCACATAGATTTAGCTGAAAAACGTGCAGAGGTCTCATGCAAGAATTCTACGGGGCAATTTACCAAGAAGTCCGAAATTTATTGGACTTATACCAGTTCAATCCCAAACCTTTCATTTTTGTTAATCTTACCTAAATACTTTAACAATTCGCTAATTAAGTCCTTCGACTAAGGAAATCACCGATATAAATGCCGGTCGTTCTATATGGCATGATTGACATTGACATAGATATTTTTAATAACACTTTCGTAATTTTTTCGAGTTATTTGAATTTTGTATTTTCTTTGCTTTTCTTTTTCTCTGTGATCGGCCGCAAAGGCCTTGCGAGCGGCTGGTGGGAGTGCGAAGACCCTCGCCAAATCTAGGCGAGGACCTTCGCGACCGCTAGGACTGCGAAGGTCGAGTGCCAAGCTATTGTGGCCTCACCGGCCGCGGGCGAGGGCGCGGTGGCGAGGGCCTCTGTGTCCTATTCCGCAGCCGGCGAGGGTCACCGGTGACCCTCGTCGCCCAATGGGGAAAAAAAGCAAAGAAAAAAAAAGAACAATAAAAAAAATCGAAATTAAAAAAATTAAAAATTTCTTTTTTTGAAGAAATTATTAAAAATTTCGACGTCGGTGCCGGTCGTGCCATGTAAGATAACCGGCATTCACGTCGGTGATTTCCGGCTAAAATTGGAGGGAATGGCTCAATTAACAAATTGTCAAAAGATTTAAGACTCAATTGGTAAAATTGTACGGTTAAGGATTGAATTGACACGAGAACAATAAGTTTAAATTTTTTTTTATAATTATCCGAGAATTCTACTTACCTATACATGGCTGCCCTAATGACATGAGGGAACGGGTCAGTTCTGGGTCACGCTAATATTAGGTTCATTATTCTGAAAAGATCAAGGAAAATTGACAAAGATCTCCTAAGTGATAAATCACAGAGGGTATAAACGACGCGTTGTTCAACCGGTATCTTCTATCTTCGGATCGTCACGAATTTGCATCAATTTCACAGACAGAACCATGGTAGAGCTTAGAAATGAAACATAAGCATGTGCTAGTAAACTAAGAGCTTGCACAATTGGCATGCCACTTTATTTCTTTGCTTTACATTATTCAGGACAAAATTCAGACTTGGTAGAAATCAATCCCTTGGCTTATTTTCTGCTCTGGCTTCTATACTTCCAAGAGAGAAAAGGAACCAGACTATACAACAGAACACTCCATAAACAACTAGGCTTTCCTCAAAGTGGAGAAAAATTTGACGGAAGTTGCTGACTCGATAATCCGACAGATCTGTCAATTATTTATGATCACACGGTCTCCCAATCAATGAGTGCTTTATGGAAAACATGCGAAGATGGTACGTGAATTTACGGTTAAGATTATACCAAAGCATTTCCCAAAATCGACAGAGCGAAAAGTGGAGAAATTAAAAACAAAGAAAGAGAAGTAAACTGGGGTGTTGTGATTGGAAGCAGGCGTAGTAGATCAGACCCAACCCTCCTTGTAGCGGCGGAAGAGCTCCTCGGTCTGTGCGTTCCGGAGGGCGCAGCAGGCGATGAGGTAAACCCAGATGAGGACAACCGAGGCCACGATCAGGATAACGTTGGCCCTCCTCCATTCACTCCTCAGGTTGCCCAAGAGACCAGCCTTGCACGAGTTGCAGTTGTAGCAGAGTTGGGTCTGGACGTCGCTCCACAGGTAGCAATCCGGGTCTGCATTGGGGTTCACCGGGTTCAGCCACATTGTCGGGTTCGTGTACGTGTAGCCGCACGCCGTTGGTGGCTTGCAACACCCTGACTGTTGCCCAAAGGAAAAGGACAAGAGAAGTAACAATTTCAATCATGTAAGGAGGATGGGGACAAACTTTAGGCATTAAAAATCTTATCTTGAAACTGTTCTTGTTCCTCTGTTTTTTTCACCCAAGTGGTCCCCCAAAAAACTTGTTTATGACTGGCGATTGAGAGGCGAAAAAACTTCCATAATTTCACAGTTTCAGAGATTCTGATTGTTGTTGTTATTCTTTGAAGAAAAGTTGAAGGGGGTAACAAAGAAAGTAACCAAATTATCTCTATATTCCCATGATTTCTGTATTAACTGGAACAAGAGGGGTAAAGATTTCACTTGCAGTTGGTAGAAACTATACTTTTGGTAGGCCCTGCTTTGACATTCCAACCTAACTACAGTCCGTTTCCTAGAATTCACTGAGTCACATGGTACCATGTGGCTGTGTGCAACTAGACGGCTGTCTCAGTGAGTCTTGTGTCTGGTGTCCTCAGAAATAAATGCCACGTGTACCCAGCCTTCTGTTTCTTTCTCTCATTTTTCTTTCCTGGCCGCTTTTGGGAGAAGAGTGAGCAGGAAACAAATCATGTTGGGGTTAGAAATTGCAGCCACACTCTTGAAGTCTGATCTTGAAACAATGTTAACTCTGTAATTGTAATGAAATCCAAGAAAAACAGCAGATAGTATCACATCTTCCATGACTTGCACTTCCAAATTTCTAGTTTTAAATCGAAGGGGGTTTCTCTATTCTAAGCCGAAACCCTCAAAATCAAGAATTCAAGGCGAAGATAGCAGACGCACCTCCATCAAAATCACCCAAAACAGAGGAAAAACAGAGGCTTTTACCTGAATTGGGGATATATGAGCGGCAAAGAACTGATCAGCAGTCACATACTCCTGATCCAACTTCACACAAACATCAGACTCGGCAATGCACCTCCTGATGTTTCCCCAATTCCCAGAATTCGTCACATGGTCCCTCAACCAAGAAGAGAACCCACCAAGCCTGTACTCTTTATACCCTCTCCCAGGCACAGAGTAGCTCCCATCAGGCCTTGTCACCACAAAGGCGAACACGAGGAGTACGAGGATGAGGACTATGAGCAGGGCCATGCAGAAGAGGTAGAAGACCAAGAACCTTTTCTTGTTCCAGAAAGCGCCAATGAAGCCACAGAGAGAGACTAGCAAAAGCAGAGTGCCCAGGATGAGGACTGGCCATCTGAAGTAGCGGGTGCACTGGTTGTCTGCCTTGGAGGAAAGCCAGATGCCAGCACCAATTATGGCGATTGAGCTGAGGAAGGCAATGAAGTTGAGCAGCGCTGTGATTTTGTTGCTCACACCCATGTGATTGGTGCTGAGAGAACTGGGAATGTTGTGAAGGAGAGAGTGAGAGAGTTGAGAAGATGGGATCTGGGAATTTTTCTGTGGGGTGAAGTGCAATAGAATTTTGAGGATGTGGGGGGTTGCGGAAAGGAGTGGGAAAAGGTGCGGGTATTGGTTGATTTTGGGATTGGCTAGGCGGTGGGGCAAAGGAATCTTTATTGGGTGCATGCTTGTGGGTGTCAAAAGTGTAATTATAAAACATTATCAAACCAGAAAGTTCAACAACTCGCATAATAAGGGAGAGCAAGGTCTACTGATTAAAAGATGCTTGCTTTGACATCTCTCTCTCTCCTCTCTCTCTCTCTCTCTCTCTCTCTCTCTCTCTCTCTCTCTCTCTCTCTCTGCACACTAGATGTACGGCAATTTTAGATACAATGTAGGGAATGAATTGTGAAGTTTAAGGTTTTTCAGTAAGCTAGTTGGAACTTGAAATGGATTGGTTAGATGGATCTTTATCGCGTGTCACTAACAATTCCTCTCCCTTAACGTGATTGGCACTGGCGTCGACCTGAGAACCGGCTCGCGAGCGTTCTTAAAATTAGATAAGTTCAAAATCAAATAGCTCGAAGATGGTTTTTTTACTTGTTTTCATTTTCTTCGAGTGAGTACACCTTAGCTCCGCGGCTTCTTCGAAGGTGTAAAGAGCTGAAGGCATATGTGTTTGTTGGAATTTCACATGGCTAATCATATGTACTGAAGTAATCAATCAAAGAAGCCACCCCTCAATGTCAGCCACAGCATGTGGAGATGCATTTTGTTGGAGTGACTGTGGCAGAACGTAAGAAAATATGTGGTCGATGCTAAAAGTGAAAGCCAGGGAAAACATTCCATTTAAGTCAAAATGGATAGTGATCACAAGGACTTATGTGCAGACTCTTATACCATCTCTTCTTTCGGAGCAGTACAGAACTCACTGAAAAAGAGACATCTGCAGGTTAAAAACCACAAAACCAGGTGTTTCTATCAGAGCAAGAAAAGTTTAAAACAAGATCCCAACAGAGTCAAATGAGCCTGATCCATCTAAGTTATTGGGAGCTCTTAGACCACTCCATTGCATCCACTGCTCATCATTTTCTTCATCAACTCAAACCTGGGCTCTTTTTCTTGAAACTTGGTGGTAGCATAAAGCTTCAGGTACTCCCCAAAAGTGTACTTCTCGGGGTACAGGAGCTTCGGCGCCGGCGAGAGGACCGCATCGCCCGCAGGGTTGTAGAACGTGGCCACAGAGAGCCGGCTCCCGCTCTCCACGGCCATGACACGGTGCCAGATGCTCTTGTAGCGGCCGTTGCTCAGCACCTCAAGTTGGTCCCCAGTGTTGACAAAGATGGTGTTGTTTGTGGACGGTGAGATTGGAACCCACTGGCCATCATGGAGGAATTCAAGCCCTGGGACTTGGTCATCCTGAAGCAGCAATATGATCCCACCTGCGTCAGTGTGCTCTCTGAGTCCTCTTACCCTTTCCGGATAGGGGCATTCTGGGTATTTCGCCACCTTCGTGCCGACAGAGGGCCCATTGTCCCCTGAGAATGCCCTCTTTATGTGGTCCTTGTCTAGGCCAAGATTCTCACACATGAGCTCTGAGAGCTTCTCTGCTAGTTTTATCAGCTGAGCAATGTACTCATCCATAGTCCCCCTAAAAAAGTATTGCACAAAGTATTAGTCCATGGGTTAATATTGTATATAATCTGCCAAATCAACCGCTATTACTTAGTCACTAAAAGCAAGATTTGAAATTGAAAGCTCTCAAATGATCAGGAGCAGTAAACTGGTGATGGGGACTAATTTTCACGCACCGAAGATCGTTCGAGAGGTTCGGGAAGTCCTCTATGTTCGACTTTGGGCGGTGCCAGAGGAAGAAGGTGCATTCCCAATCTAGATCAGATCTGGTCCCATTGCCATTTCCCAAGCATTTGGCAGTTTCTGACTCATAGAAACTTGCCTTCAAATTCTCCTCATAGTGGCTGTTGACAAAATGCTTCACTTTCTCCATCAATTCTGGATCAACCCCGTGGTTCTCAATCTGCAAGAAAAGAATCATCATCATCATCATTTCTTAACATAAGAGAGTGAATTTTCTCGACAACGATGAAGACGAATCACAAAAATGTTACCTTGAAGCAGCCCCATTCCTCACAAGCATGGTGAAGTAGTGCCATCGTTTTGCTCCTCTTCTCACCATCAAGCTCACTCAAATCTATCACAGGAACCTCCATGTCTTTTGCTTCCCTCTTCCTTCAACTCTGAACTCTCTCTGACAAGTGTATTGAGATGGTTGATGGACAGGGTATTTATAGGGGTTGGAGATGGGGGAGAAAATTTAGTTATTCTTTTGCCCACGTTTCAAGGGTCAATGTCGTTACTACATAAACATAACTAAATAAACAAGTTCAGTTGCAAATTAACCGTAACCTGGGTCGCAGAGTTGCTGTCCCTTTTAAACAGGCAAAGCTGAACAGTACAAGTTCATTTCATCAGCGCCTCAGTGGCATGTGATTCAGTGTCGCTTCTATGCCTTGTGATCAGCACTCTTTCCTTTTAGGCAAAGCATCAACTCCCTCTGCTTGTTTAGGAAACTGGCCTACAATGCGTACCGGGTACTTGTTTAGTCTTCTCGGGGGTCTCGCATTAACCGAGTTTCGCACCTTAACCGCGACACATGGATCAGAACCGATTCGGAAACACGAACGTGGATTTCGAAGCCGGTATACGAAGATCTGCTTCTTCCTCAGCCAAGTTGGTCCTTTCTAAAATTCAATCTGGTGGAGAAGCAAATCATTGACATTGTAATCTAGCATTAAGATCAACGGATGGATTCTCTCTCTAACTAACTAATTTCAGGTGCGTGGACAGACAAAGATACGTACCGGAAAAATTTCAAATAAAGACATGAATTGAATTTTGTTTCAAATGAAAGTTTCATTTGCCGGCCAGGTAAATATTCTAGCCGATCAAGGGCATTTTCTTCCAAATTATTTTTTTATCTTTCAATTCTTTTTATTTTGGTTTTTTTTTCTTCGCCGAGACCGGTGAGGACCTGGCAACCCTCGCCAGGCATTGGCAAGAGCCAGCAGCCTCACCTAGGCGAGGGCCACCCTTGCCTAGCCCTCTCCGGGCCCGATCACCGGCGAAAAATGAAGAAAAAAATAAAAATAAAAATAAAAAAAGTAAGTAACGAAAATGCCCTTATCAACTAGAAGGGCGGGCTCTTATTTGAGAATGTCATGACCATTTTTTGCGCTTATTTGAGAAAACGAGAACACTTCAGGTATTTATTTGAAACAAAACAACACTTCGAGCTCTTTTTTGTAATTTTCCCGACACGCAAGGAAAAAGAGTTATAATATGCCAATTGGGCCCCAACTCGGGTCAACTCACGGTTTCTTGAGGTGCAAATCATTGGGTGGTGGAAAGAAACTGTGGGCAGTTTCTTTGAAGCTAAAACAGCCCAATCGAAACCAGGGGATGCTCAACTCCATTTCGAAAATCTTCCCAATGGGCGATATGACTGCTCAAACGGTTGGGTGGGAATTGGACTGGGGGTGTCCACTCCTTTTGGAATATGACTCATAGTCAAGGACTTTGGCTTCTCCTTTATTCCCCTTTCTGGCATACACATCAGGTTTTCACTTGAGGAGTCAGATCTGCACCGAATCAGGAGCTCCCAACTGTAATTTCAAAGTGGTTTGTTCTTCATCTTCCACCCATTGTTTATGTTAAGGAGTTCCGGACCTTAGCTTGTCCTTATAAGGCTCAATGGAAAGCTCTGGAAGCTAGACTTCCGTAAGCTTTTTTTTTTTTGGTATCCTCCTCCTATCGGAAAAAGGAAAAATAATTTGGTAGGAATCGAGGAAATTGAGGGTCCACCTCGGAACTACATAAAATAATTCTCAGGATTTGCAGCCTGATTCGTTGGAAGACAGGCGGAATCGGTCTCAACTTGTAATGAATTTTGAATACTTTGCAATTACAAAATCCAGAGGGAGCCAACCTTGATTATGAATTTTTTTTTTTTTTGGTCTAAAATGAAGTTAATATTTGAGGTCATTCAAAATCAAGACTTTGCATTCTCCGTTGTTCCCCTTTGTAACAGGTTCATGAGGTTTTCCCTTAAGGAGTCAAGAGCTCCTCCCCGGTTATAGGGCGGGCATGACAACACTTCTACTACGTAAATCAACTTATGCTCTAGAAATTGATTTCTGATCAGAGAAAAGCGTTTGATGACAGGACAAAATTTCTGCTTTTAGAATAGAAATTATTTTGGTAATGGTGGGCGGCAGTGGCGGTGGCGGTGGTGGGGGGCGTGGTGGCGGGCGGCCAGCAATGGTTACGGCAACGGTTGGCGGCTAGCGGCGATGGTCGGTGGTTGGTAGCGGTGGGTGACGGTGGGTGGCAGCAGCAGTCGCGGCAATGGGCGGTGGCCGATGTGGGGCGGCGATGGTGGAGGCACAGTTGGGAGAGAGACTGAAAATGAAAAACAAAAAAAATCAAAGTGAGTGAACTATTAATGTTGAGAGATTTTTACTCTTTTAGAGAAGTGACTTTTTTTAACTTCTAAAATTGGCTCAAAATAACTTCAGAAGTAGAAATTTGCTTTAGAAGTGGAAATGTAATATTGCATAACCGAAGAATTTTTACTTCAAAAATTACATTAGCAAACAGATTTCTGCTCCAGAAATGCTTATGGAGCAAAAAATCATTTTTAGAAGTGTTACCATGCGCGCCCATAATGGCAAAGTAGTTTATTCTTCATCCTCCACCCATTGTTTGTGTTAAGAGTTCCAGTAGAGCTGGTAGCCTAGACAGTGATTGAAATGCAACATCTTTGTCGAGCTTTGAATTCTGACCAAAGACTAACGTCGATCTAATTGGACCCTATGTAAGCCACCAACCTAAGAGCAGATAGGAAAGTAGAAAAGTGCAAGATTTTGAACCACTCAAATTCGGAATCCAATTCTCTCGAAACTTTTTTTTTTTTTTTTTTGGGTCCAAATTCTCTCGAAACTTAAATTGTCACGAAGTCGACACATCAGGAAACCGCGCTAGAAAAAGTTTGGTTTCTCTGATCCCCAGGTCTTTCCCCATGTGCCTAAGGAGGAAAGTCTTTACAATCCACGGATCTGAATGACTTAATGGCGAACCTACAAGTTCATAGTGGATTTTCCCAAAGTTCTTGAATCTAGGCTACATAGATGGTCAAACAACGTCCTTTAAATTCATCGATACTGACTTCACTTTACCGGCAAGCCACGTAAATCGGCCATGGCACTAAAGTAACATTTTTTTTACAACAAAAATGATGCTAAAGTGATTACTCAAAAAGTTTTGATATTAAAATGAGTGACGTATGAAAATTATGACGCTTGTAGTGTCGTTTTTCCTTATAAAAAAAACGACACTTGAACATAAGGTATTGTGTTTGACATCAGAGATGTGCATAAAACTTCTGCAAAAATCCTCCATATTCATGCGAGAGATCTTTCGAACCAAAAAAAAGTATGCAAGAGATCTGACTCTCATGTGGATTATAAGTAATCAATTTTAGGAGACATTTCCCAACGAACTTTGGTCAAAGAAGAAGCTTAAAGGGGTGGGGAAAGTATATGAGCGTCTTGTGTCCAGGTTAAGTTAAAGCTTCTTAAAAATTCCCATAAATAAATAAGTAAATAAAAGTTGGATTTTTGCATAATTCGAGGTCAACTCTTTCTTGAACCAAAGCTATTTGACTTCCACCATTATGAATAAGAAACTAGTTTCCTCCGACCCATCATGGCGGTTCGGTGCCCATCGGTTGCTCCATCACTGTCAAGTGTCTGCTAAAACAGCAAGAATTGTCATAGCGACCGCCGCAGAGGTTTCCCGTAGATTGCCAGTTTTTGATAATGATGCATAAAAAAACATACATTCCGAAATTATATTAAGCAGAAAATTTCGAATAAGGAAATGAAATGTTCTCATTTTCTCAATAAAGGTTTAAAGTGAACTTTATCTCAAATGAGGGCCTGAAGTGCCATCATTGTTTTAAATAAATACCTAATTGAAGGGGATTTTCGTCATTTATTTTTTTCGTTTCTCTCGTTTTTTATTTTTATTTTTCCTCTCCCCTCACCCGGCCATCACCGAGTTTAGGCGAGGCCGCCCTTTCCTGGGACTACTGCCAATTGCCCTCAACTCAAGTGAGGGCCCTCGTCAACCCAAGTGAGGGCTATCGGGGGCAATCGGCGGAGGTCGATATGGACTGTGCAAAGACTCCAAACGGTGGGTTCAGATACAGAGCTAGCTTGGATTGTTTGTCTAGAGACTCCAAATGGAGCTCAAAATCTGAGAGAAGGATTATCAAATTTGTAGTATGAGATCGAACCTTTTATGGTGATTTCTTTTTGCTGGCATTTCCATTTTGTAAGCTTATCGGGTCCTGATTGGTGCGTTTCATCTTTCACTCTAATTGGATGGTTTCAAAAGAACATCTGCACAGTCATCGGCAGAGGTTGGTGGGCCGGCAAGGCCAGGCATCAGGCGAGGGTCACCCTTGCCAGATCTGGAGAGGGTGGCCCTAGCCCTACAAGACCGGAGGAGAGGAGAGGAAAAAGAACAAGAAAAAAGAAAAAGAACAAAAGGAAAAACAATTCAAAAAAATAAAGGACTAAAATACCCTTCGGTTAAGCCCTTCTTTGAAATAACGAGGATATTTTATGTCATTATTTGAAAAAATTATGATAGTTCAAGCCCTTATTTGAATTTTTTCCTAAAATAAATAATAACTACGTTGAGGTATAATATAAGTTTGTGGTTGGGCCACGTCATGGCAAAGCTCCATTCCCTCCCACTTCCCTCAACATTAATTAGACACCTTGTTTTTCAGTACTTAGAAAAAACTTAGTGATCTCATTTAATGTAGTATAATATTTACTAGAACAATACATGAACATCAATTTGCCTTAGTTATTAATTTGGATATAATGTAATATATAAGTCCGTATATCTAAACTCACCAATTAAGAATTTTATTTATTTTTCTTTTTATATACTATTGATGCATGATATTTCTAAAGAACCATGCTAGCTTGACCATCCACTGTCATTTGATAGTGGACCATGCTTTGCCAGCCACAAGTTTGTGGTTGGCAAATAACCAAAAAAAAACAAAAACTGTGAAAAAAAATTATAGCAAGCATAACATGATCAGGATTGTGTGGATGTCACGTAAGACTTTTCCATTTCTAAACTCACTGGACAACAGCTTGCAAGCCCTTGCATGGTGAGGGTCCACCTCTTGCTGCCCCCGCCGCCACATGAGGGTTGGCCGGCCTTCACAACCGCCATGCAAGGGCAGCTAGCCCCCGTGATTGCCATTGAAGGCCACCTCCCACCATAGCGGCGGCGAGGTGTGACTTTCTCATCTCCTATGATTCCTCTTTATCCATGTTCCATTTTTTTTTTAATTACTAGTTTCATTTTACATCAGCGTAGCATTTGCTCAAGACATATTAAAAAACGACACGAACTGTCATTCAAATCAGTTGGTGTTAATGAAAATACTTGATTGCACTTTTTGAATAAATCGTAGAACTTAATTGCATTACTTAAAAGTTTTAGAATTTGATCATACTTTTATAATAAGTTTTTGGACTTTCGGATAGTCTACAGTAGACAATCCAAAGCACCAACATAGAGACTCGGCCAACCGGAAGCCTATGGGACACTGTGCAAGTTTCAACAACCAATTTAGTCCAAACTTTTGACATGTACAGGCAGCCCTAATCTAGAGGAAGTTATATTTTTTCTACATACTAATATAGTGGTGTGTTCATTTAACAGAAAATAAATGGTTTGAAAAATATTTTCTCAAACTAACCACTTGTAACGCTTTTATAAATAAATTAGTGGAAAAAATTTTCATCGTCCACAAAAATGTTAAGATACAAATAATTGTCAACAATGAAACAATTTTCGTTGCCTAATTATCTCAAACAACACCAAATGATCATTTTTAGTGGAATGTTATTCCACCCATTCGTTTTTTCCGAAATGAACAGAACCTAGGACAAAGATATTTCATCAACAATTTCTTTTTTGTGGCTAAACAACAAAATCGCAATTGAAACTGCAAAATTTATGGGACGGTTCTTTTGTTCTTTTTGACACTTCTCATAATTTTTTGATGATCGGAAGAAAATTTAATAGAATGATCTAATGCTAATTTAACTTTTCTTTGGGACAAGTAAGATGACGTTTAACATTTTGACTAGTAGTTGGATAAGATGCAAAGATAGTAATTCATTCAACATAGTACTATTCAGCTCATGACAATATCTATGAAATCATGTATTTGCTTTAACTGACGCATAAAATATCATTAAACGTGGTACTATTTTACTGTGTTCCTTTCCTGTTACTAAAGCAAGTTACATGACAAGATCAATTCTCAACAATTAACTTGCAATGACAAGATTTTAAGAAGAGAAGGCAACTTTGGTGTTGTTGATTAAAAAGGCCATTTTTATAGAGTAAGAGTGATCAGTTTTCGGTTCGGTCTAGTCCTATCCAGAAATCCGGAGTCAGACCAGATGGACCGGTTACCTAATAGGAATACTTAAACGACCTCCCAAGCAATCTAATAATTTCTTATAAATTACTCAAGGAGACTTCAGTACCATCTCTTATTTAGGAGTCACAATCACAAAACTCGGCTCCTATCCTAGGCAACCCCATTGCATCCATTGCTCGTCAGTTCCCTCATTGATTCAAGCCTTGGCTCTTTCCCTTGAAACTTAGTGGCTGCATACAGCTTCAAGTAGTCCCCGAGGGTGTAATTCTCCGGGTACAGGAGCCTCGGCGGGGCAAGATCACGGAGTCCCCTGCGAGATTGTAGAACGTGGCCACGGAGAGCCGGCTCCCGCTCTTCTCGACCATGACGTGGTGTCGGCCGCTCTTGTACCGCCCGTTGCTCAGCACCTCGAGCTGGTCCCTGGTGTTGATGCATATGGTGGCGCTGTCGGACGGTGGGATCGGCACCCATTGCCCATCATGGAGGAAATCCTCTCGGGCTAGGGACATTTCGGGCATTTCACCACCTTCGTCCCGACAGAATGCCCATTAGTCCCTGAGAATGCCCTCTTTATGTGTTCCTTGTCTTTTGTCTAGGCCAAGATTCTCACAAATGAGCTCCGACAGCTTCCCTCTTAGCTTTATAACCTGAGCGATGTACTCATCCATTGTCGCCCTACAAGAATATTGCACAAAGTATCAGTCGGTCGCTGGGTGAATAACTGAAAGTTCTCAAATGATCGGGAGCTGTAAACTCGCGATTAGAGGTAATTTTCATGCACCAAAGATCGCTCGAGAGGTTCGGGAAGTGCTCGATGTTCGACTTCGGGCGGTGTCAGATGAAGAATGGGCATTCCCAGTCTAGATCAGATGTAGTAGTACCACTGGCATTCTCCATGCATTTGGCAGTTTCTGACTCATAGAAACTTGCCTTCAAATTCTCCTCACAGTGGGTGTTGACAAAATGCCTCACTTACTCCATCAATTCAGGGTCAACCCCATGTTTATAAATCTGCAAGAAAAGCATCATCATCAACAGAATCATTTCTTAAGATAAGAGAGTGAATTGGGTGGACAAGAAAGATTGAAACCTTCTCGATGATGATGAATCACAAACTGCTATACCTTGAAGCAGCCCCATGTCTCACAAGCGTGGTGAAGTATCACCATCAAGCTCACTCAAATCTATCATAGGAATCTCCATGTCTTCGCTTTCCTCGTCTACCTCTGAACTCTCTATGCCAAGTTTCTTGAGATGGTTCGTGGACCCCGGCATATATAGCGTTGGAGATGGGGGGAAGTTTAGTGATTCTTTCGCCTACATCTGTTGGTACTTCTAGGAAAAGAAATGGGTCCGGGCTTGGAAAAAGGCCGGGTGTCGTCATTTTATACAAGAGCGTGACTCGGCAAAGAAAGACAGGTGGCTAAGTCTAGAGCTAACAACTCAAAGCCACAAGCCCAGCTGCATTCAAGGGAAAATACTCATTTCATTGATCTGGAGAAAAAGGGAGTCATGATCCAAATCCCGCTATCACGACATTAAGATTTTACCAAAAAAATGGATTCCGAACTTCTCCCTCATGTCTATCGTATAAAAAGCACGGGGCGGCTTTCTTTAGGGTTGTCGAGGGACCGGCTCGTTCAGTCGAAGTGGCAAGATTTACACATTCGGTGTTCAAGCTTTGGTTCTCCAACCCCTCAATTGACCGGCTCCGGTATCCAACAATAGTGAGCTACAACAATTGTTAAAGAGCTTAACATAGTTAGGTTAAGAGAGAATGGAGCATGTGTTTTTGGGATCTTGTGTACGTCGGTCACTGTAAATGGACTCTTATGAGCCTCTAAAATACATTTTATACTACGACCAATGCCTCGATTGGTTCTATTCTTGTACACGTGACCTGATATAAAAAAGAGAAGAACGATAGCTAAATGATTATGGACAACACTGGTCAGCCATAGTTCCGCAATTACTTGATCTAATCCTCCGCGAATTATAAGAAATCCCGCATATTTTAACTAGTTCAAGGAACCAAAAAATTCGGGGTGACTCCCTCGGCAAAACTGGGAAAGTAGAGCCAAAAGAACCCGATCCAAGATAAATGTCTCAATCTCATTCTTACACAAAGATAATCACATCAATAAGTTGAGTTGCAAATTTAGCGTAACCAGGGTTGAAGAACTTCTGTTTCATTTCAACAGTGCCTTAGTGGCAAGTGATTCAGTATCTCGCGTGTCTTGTAAGACAAGCCCTCTTCTTTTCGGCAAAGTATTAGGGGAAGCTCCCCTCAGCTCCATCACAAAGTTCAACCAAGAAGAGTCAGATTTGCAGCAAATCCGGAGTTCCCAAGTGTTATGTCCACTAAAGAGTGAAATCAATCACGTGGGACGTCATGCAAATCAATCAAAGTGGTCGGGATGTCCTTTCGGAATTTTGGTTGTCCATCAAAATCAACACTTTTCTCCTTCGCCTTCTTCTTCTTCTTAACATTTACTGGCAGATATATCAGATTTTCACATAATGAGTCAGATTTTCAGCAAATCAGGAGGTCCCAAGTACTATGTCTGAGTGGTTTGTTTTTCACCTTCCACCCATGGTTTGGGTTGGAGTTCAGTAGAGCTTGTAGACTATGACAATGATTGAAATGCAACATCTAGCAGGATCGTTGAGTTTTGAATTCTGACCACTAAGTGTAAAATCAACCTAAGAGCAGATAGGAAAGGAGAATTATACAAGATTCGGCCCCATAATTTGCTCCATGATCCAATCTTCTCAAAACTTAGATTGTCGGAGAGTCGATACATTCGAAACTTGCATCTGAAATAAACTGGTGATCTTCCTGAGTGAAAGTATGACCATCGTACGGTTCCCATCAATGGGTAGCTAAGTTATACCAATGCATACATGATTTTAGCCGCTTTATTTCCTCATTCTCTTCTCTCTAGCACCTTTTTATCTTCCACTCCAAGCTCCGTTGATTGAGAAATAACTGTCAATCGAGGGAGGCTCAAGATTATCTCTCTCGATTTGATTTGGAATTATTGTTTTCATCTATTTTTTTCTTCTTTGCTCATTGTTGGGCATATACCTGTTGCTTCATATCCTCCATACCAAGAAGTCCGACTGAATTGAGGAAGAACACGATGAGTTCCTACTACCTTGGGAGCAATTATACGGCTTCTTCGAGATTTGAAAGCTCTCATCTTCTGATCTAAATCTATGTTGGAGAACTCTTCTCTCTTGTCTAGCTCTAGATTTAAGAGTTTCTTAAAGGTGTATGTATGATCATCCAACCTTTCCCGATCTAGATCCGATAGCTTGTTTTTATTATCTTTATACGGTGATAGTGTTGAGGACACTGAATTTAGGCACGAACCGTCAACTATTCAAATTTTAGTTATTGGAGATGGGGATTATAGCGTATGCTCATAGTTGATGAAGATCCGAGATTTGGTGATCGATCGCCTTTGGTTCTGTTTTGATGCTGAGAGAGATCCATTCTTATGGGATAATGATGTGCTTATCAGAACAATTTGTGCTTTATTATTCTACTTTAATTTTTTTTTTTTTTGCTTTGTTTTGAATCTATCACGTTTCATATTGAAATATGAATAAAATATTTACTTTGCACAAAAAAATAAAGCAAACATGATTTATGGGAGAAAAGTTGTGTTTACAAAAGTGATTTGACAATTTATATAAAAGTAATTACTCATTTACCGAAGTACGCTGAAATCTTACCGATTATATTGTATGGCCGGTTTGTTTGAACTTTTTTTCCAATCCCGTCGAGATTTAAGATATTATTCGATTTTCATAACTTTATGATTGATTATAGGGTGTGTTTGTTTTGTAAAAAAATGAATGTTTTGAAATATATCATCCTAAAAATAATCGCTTGAAAGAGGCTTGATTATGATTTTTAATTCGAAATCTCTCTTATGGGTTTTTCTTGAGCGATGATACGATCTCCGAAAAAGGAGGACAAAAAATGAGCTGAGCATCGCATAAATGGGATGACACGCGGAAGAGGTCCTACCTCATGGACCTAGGCCCGGGTACTAGGACCCGGACTTGAGCGTCGAGGTCCTAGGCCCGGGCTTAGGAGCAAGGGATCCGGGCATAGGAAACCTAGTTACGAGCACCAAGATCTCAAGCTCGATCCGAATGGACCCAAGCCAAGGTGTTGGAGATGAGGTCTCGGGTACCGAGCTCCCGGGCTTCGGCCTCAATGAATCAGGCTCGAGGTGAGGGAGATCCAAGAATGAACAATACTGTCCCGGGCCTAGCCTAGATGGACTTGAACTCGGGCTCAGGCTCGGGCGTAGGCTCGGCCTCGGCCTCGGGTGCTAGGGATCCTGGCACAGGCATAGGGTCTCGGGCCCATGGGCCGGGCCGGGCGGGGCCAAGAACCGGTATTGAGGTACTAGGCCTGGTCTATGTGGACCCGGGCTTGGGTACGGAGACCCGGCCACAGTGCGCCGAGATCCCAAGCACTAGATTTGAGTATGCAACGAAGGGCCTCAAAACGAGTATTGGGTTCTTATGACCAAGCACAGAGTTCGGGGTCCAAACGCTAATTTGTAGTCATATTTTGAAAAATAATTTTCGATCTCCAAAAAAGTAAATGATTTTATAGAATTAATCATAAATCTTCCATTAGACTCATTTTCCTGAGCAATCTAAATATTGCAAAATGAATTTTTTGAAAAACAAACGGAACCTAAAATTCAATTTCATGTCAAGTACGCTGCGATCATGCTTCGCCAGGAGGCATTGTCGAGAACTATATATGCTATAGCTATGCCCCCCCTCCCCCTCCCCCCCCCCAAAAAAAAAGTCTCATATATGATTTAGTCACGAAAATCACATTGATCGTGCTTAAGTGCTGAAATAGAACGGTTGGTGGGCATGTTCAATTTTCATAGTCATATCATGTGTATGCTAACATTAAGCATAAATCAAATAACACGCTTCCATAATGTCTGCATACAAAATTTGATTTGGTTTTTAAATAGCACGCTGTAAAATCTTCATCTTTTGTGGCCGTGGTTCAAGTCTTGTTGGAAGTGCTCAAGAAGTAAAATTCTAAATGCACCGGGCCGATGTCCACAAATGTCCCCTTTAAGATCACAGGGAGAGGTGGACCAATTGAGATGCACAAAAACCGGCCCGGACGCTATTTTAACACCACAACCGAAAAAGAAAACAAAAAGGAAGAAGCGTCAACTATATTTCGATTTTCTATGAGGACGCTAGTATCATAGGTGTGGGGTTTGACTCCCACGCTCCGCAAAATGATAGAGGGTAACAAAAACTGATTTTGGAAAGTTCGGCAAGTTGTCACTTACAAAGATTGGAGTAAGTTAACACATAGATTTGTAAGTTGGTTTCAAGTCCCATGCCTTTCCGTAAACAGAGCACCAAGGCCCCAGGCCCATTCAAGTGAGAGTGAAGAGCACTTGGCCTAAGCTCATGAATTCATATGGCACCATTTGAGGCACATTTCTTATCCTTGCTTACATTTGTTTGATTAAATTAGGAATAAATAGATAACTATTTAAATTATAGGAAAAACAGATAACTAGTGAAACTCTACCCATTAGGTCTTTAATGTTTCGATTGTCAGCCCTTGTACTTATCAAACCGAACCTTATGGTCCATCGGCAAGACGGAACAATGAATGTCGTTTCTTCGTCGGATGGTTGTGTTGGTTGATCTCACATGAACCACGATGCCGTTAACAAGAGTCTCGACATAGTTTTGGACAATACAAAATGACTTGAAATTTGTGGCAGCATGGAATGCAAGTTGGAATTTTGAGTTGGCAAGAATTGAGAGCTTGTAGCTCTTTGAGTAAGATGCGAATGGAAGAATCGGGGAAGGCTATCTCCGACCATACTGGGTTCTCTCTTAAGGATCAATCCAACTCATTGATTGGAGATTTTCCTAACCCGAAGGAATACCGATTAGATGGGAAAAATAATCTTCAGTGGACACAAATTGTGAGGACGTTTCCTAAAGGAAAAGGGAAGCTCAGTCATCTAGAAGGCACCGATCTAGGACAAAGTGATCCTCGGTTTCGGACATGGGACAAAGAAGATTCCTCAATTATGTCATGGTTGTAGAGCTCAATGCAACCTGAAATCAGCAAAAACTACATGTTTCTCCCTACTGCCAAGAACATATGGGAGGTTGTTCATCAATCTTATTCAAAAGTTGAAGATGCAGCAATAAAATATGAACTCAAGACAAAGGCTTCAACAACAAAACAAGGTAATCGGTCTATCATAGAATACTACAATCTCATGACAGGTCTTTGGCTTGCAATAGATCATAATCTGAATATACAGATGAGGTGTGCTAAAGACACTAATACTCTTTGAAACCATATGGAGAGAGATAGGATTTTTGAGTTTTTGGCGTGTCTAAATGCAAACTTTGATCATATTTGAGTTTAAATTCTCGGAAAAAAGCCACTGCCATCCTTGAATGAAGTTTTTTCTACTATAAGAGGAAAAGAAAGCGAACGGATTGTAAAGCTTGAAGGCCAACACACCGAAGAATCCACCATGAAAGCAATTAAGGAGGAAACAAATCCCGACAAAAATAGGAGATCAGATCCGATTAGGACAACGGGTAATGAAGGTTTATGGTGCGGTTTCTGCAAGAAACCTTGTCACACAAGAAAAAATTGCTTTGAGCTTCATGGAAGAACACAAGTGCTCTATAGACCTAAAAGACAGCCACAAGCTCACATGACCAGTGAGGGTGAAGCTGCCCCTATGGACCAATACAAACATGTTAGTGAGGAGATATTTAACAGAGAAAAAGTTGGTAAAATCGGGCTCTCCTTGAATCCCGATCTAAGTCCGATGATTTGTGTTCATTAGTCCAATTAGTTACGTGTCTAATTTTCGAAAACTCAACAGTTTCTCAATAACCTAATTCATGGGTTCTTGATTCAAGAGCAACCAACCATATGACACATGATCCCACTAAATTCAAAACTTATAAACCATCACCAGGAAATAGGAGCATTACCATAGCGGATGGATCTTACGTTATCGTAGCTGGCCAAGGAATCATAACTCTAAATCCCTTACTTAAACTTGACAATATACTTCATGTTCCAAAGTTGTCCACTAATCTCCTTTCCATTAATCAACTTTTCAAAAATCTGAATTGTAAGGTGCTTTTCTCTATTGATCATTGTATTTTGCAGGCCCGAAAATGAGGAGGACGATTAGATTTGCTTAGGAATGGAATGGGCTCTACAACCTTGAGGATTCGAGCAGAACCAGTTGGTCTCTTCTGGGTTGTAGTACCTCTTACAACTCTTGTAATCCTATCCACTCATCTCAAATTTGACTTCACCATTTTCGATTAGGACATCCATTGTTTAGTCTTCTTAGGACTATATTTCCTTCCATTTTTAAAGATGTTGCTATTGAAAATCTTCAATGTGAAGTTTGTGAATTTGAAAAACATCATTGTGTTCCATTTCCTTTGAATAATAATGCTAGAGTTTCAACACAATTCTCTCATATCCATATTGATGTATGGGTTTGTCTAGAATTACTAATTTTAGAAGAGCTGGATGGTATATCTATTTTATCGATGATTGTACTCATATTACATGGCTATATCTTATGAAAGACAAATCTAATGTTCAATCTATATTTCAAAACTTTCATAAAATGATAGTCAATCAATTTGGGGTGTCAATTAGGAGACCTAGTATGATAACAGGAAGGAATATTTCAATCAATATCTTGATCATTTTTTACCAAACTCAGGATATTATCCATGAGTCTTCCTATGCTAATAACCCTCAACAAAATGGAGTAGTCAAAAGGAAAAATAGGCACCTCCTAAATGTTACTTGGGTTCTCCTCTTTCAAATGTCTGTTCCAAAACATTTTTTGGCGGAAGTTGTTTTAACTTTAGCATATCTTATTAATCGGGTTCCTTCCAAAACCTTAGGAAATAAAATTACCTTACAGCTCTTGTCTACCTTTTTATCCAAATGTTTCCTGTAAATATCACCTTTCTCCTAGGGTCTTTGGTTGTGTTGCATTTGCGCATATTTATAATCACAACCGAACAAACTCAACCCCCATGCTCTAAAGTGTGTCTTTATTGGGTACTCTAATACTCAAAAAGGTTATAAATGTTGTAACCCTTTAACACGTCGAGTTTTTATCTCTATGGATGTCACTTTTAATGAAAACCAATCGTTTTTTCCTTCTCACCATTATCTTCAGGGGAAGACTCCTAATGAAGATAGTGGGTTTGAACCACTGCCTCCGCTACCTAGTGCGTGGTCCCATCCAACTTCGTCTCCTTCCCCATCTCTATCCAGTCCTAGCCTCTTAGTCCACCTAGTCCTTATCAAGTTCATCGAGTCCTCTGTCCAAGATGTCTCAATAGCAAGGTGGTGAGCACTTCTATTGATGCAAACCATAAAATGGATGGACAGGGAGAGAGTGCCATAATTGATAAGGGAGATATCAAAGGTTAGTAGGAAGGCTTATTTATCTGTCTCATACAAGGCCAGACATAGCATATGTTGTGGGAGTTGTAAGTCAATTTGTATATGATCCTAAAGAAGAACATATACAAGCTGTCTACCCGATTCTTCACTACCTCAAAGGTACTCTTGGAAAAGGTATTTTGTTTAAAAAGGGTGATAAGCTAAATCATGAAGCCTATACTCAGGCAGATTATGCTGGGTCACCAACAGATATAATGTCCACATCTAGCTATTACACTTTTCTAGGGGGAAATCTTGTCACTTGGAGGAGTAAAAAACAAAATTTAGTTGCTAAATCTAGTGTTAAAATTGGATTCGGGGCAATGGCTGGCTTAGGATTGTCATTGAAGACTTTGAAGTGGAACACGAAGGAACTATGAGACTCTATTGTGATAATAAATCGGTCATCAACATTGCTCATAATCCCGTTTAGCATGATCGAACCAAACATATTAAGGTAGACATATATTTTATAAAGGAGAAGCTTGAATTTGGTTTGATCAGTACTCCCTACAATCCTAGCAAAGATCGGCTAGCAGATGTACCGACCAAAGGCCAACCAATGTCAAGATTTCAGGAGATTATCAGCAAGCTGGGCATGGAAAATATTCACTCACCAGCTTGAGGGGGTGTGTTGGAAAATCTCCTATGATCTCTCCTTAATTATTTGGAATATTATGTGATTTGATTTTGTTAGCTGTAAATTAACTACTAATAGAGATTAGGGGCTAATTAGGATCTATGCCTAAAATAGGTTTCTTATCTTTTTTAGGTCTTCTATTCATGTATATATATATTCCTTGTAATTACTCATTAATAATAAGAAAAATACAGATTCTTTTCTTCAAGAACATTGCGTATATTTTCGTGGACGGTAGAGACCATGTATGCATGAGGATGGAGGGATTAAGGAAAAATCTAAGTTGTTCTGATGAGTTCGTTCCTGAAAATAACCGCGAAGACCACCGTTTTGGACTCTTTTCGAATCACAAGAACGTAAGGGTACAAAAGCAATATTAGGAGATCTGCAGCCCCAGCTCGAGAACAAAATTGTACCACCCACATGATTCATGAGCAGAATTTAAATGGGACCTCGGTGATGGTTACAGGCAGTAAAGCCAGACCCAGTGGTTAGCTGAAGAGTCGCTTTCTTCAAAAAGTGATCCGTAATCACAGAAAAATGAGGCAGACACAGGTGGACAAATCCAAAGAGGTAGCCCAGCGAGATGGTGGGAGTTAGGATGGACGTACATTTCTACCAGTTACGTTCCAAATGAAGCCAACAGGATTGACCAAGAACTTGATGAAGAAAATTCTTGATGCTCTCTAACTCACGGTCGCGCATTATTAATCCTTGTAGTCGGACGATGCCATAAATGCAAACCCGATACAAACGCGTGAAAATGATTGCAGTAGTAAAACGTTTTTTTTTTTTTTTTTGGTTCCAGAAGTTGTTGATCGATACAAAAAGAGTTTCTTGCATTCGTAATTTGCATGTGGGAATGAAAAACTTTTAGCCCGATTTCGATTAGTGAAGTATAGTGGAGTGAATTTTGCTATACTTACGAATGTGCCTCTGTATGTTTAGCAGCTAGAGATCCAAATAGTTCCCATTGAAAGATACAGCATAGTTGGGGCTTGTTTTTCCAATGAAATGAGGGAACAGAAAATGCCTGGAGAGAGGAGATGATAAAGTTATTCCATTTGCAAGCTTTGTGGACAAGCTGCGTTTCTTCCTTATCTCCCTCAAAATCACTAGATGTCCAGAATTGTGTCAGCTTTGTAATCACACAATTTGTAATCTGTATTGTACTCAAATGCCGACAAGTGCTTTCTTTTTCTTTTCTTTTTTTCCCTTTCCTGATATGTTCATCCTTAATCTGTAGTAGGATAATCGATTTCAGGGTCGCTTTATTTAAGACAAATATCTCTCTTTCAAGGTATGATCTTATTTCTTTCACCTAGGAAACTACATTTGCTTCACAAATTTGGTGAAAAGGGAAACGAAAATATTCAGAAAGTCAAAAGGATTCTTTTTTAGGGGATTTTGAATCTTGTTTGGGGAAGAGATCAGTTATGTTATGACCAAAGAAGAAGCTCCAACAATGTAGAGAACTGCCTATGGAAATAACCATTAATGTGTGGTCCAATCTCCATGACACGACAAATATGATTGGCATCTTGTGTCACCATTGTATTTATGGCATGCATCAACTGTTACCTTCAACTTGATGCTTTTCATGGCAAAGTAAACAAGCATATTCCAATTGGCCCCCAACAAAAAAAAGATCCACAATATGAAAAACATGAACGAGCATGAACGCAACTTACTGTTACAACAGAACCAAGAAACTTCAGAAAGTCACTTGGTTCATTACTTTATTGAGTCATTTGTTAGTTTAATTCTTGCAGTGTGTTGGTTCATGCATAATCTTTTTCAGCAAAGCTAAATGGAAAGGCAAGTTCTAACTCATGGTTGGTTTGATGTCGGTTGCGCTTTCTTTTCTTTTGTCGAATCTTTTCCCTTTTTTTCTAAGCGTCCTTCATCTATACATAATTTGAAGAGGGAACTTCTGAAAACTGCCTGCTTTTCCTGCAATGCAAACGTGGCTCCTAAAAGAACAGTACCTTTTCCGATAGATTTTCTAATGCTTGGGTTAGAAGAATATTCCTCTAATTTTCACACATTGACTAGATACATATACCCTTCAATCTTAATCTTTAAGTTCATGCTCATATAAAGAGCAAGCAAATACTGTCCAGTTTACTCATGGAGGAGTTCTCGCTAATTTGGCCATATGAAACATGTTTTCATTGGTTATCTCTTCAATCCATAAGTTTATTCTCTCATGAACAAGAAGCTAGATATCAAGTCTAAGTTTGTTTCGTTTTCCCAATCTTTTCCACACTCAACACAGTACTAATGTTGTTGTTTCTTGTAACTCTACACAAACTTATCTCTGGAAATTTTTGTAGGAGGCAGTTTATTCCTTAGGTGTTTTCCAAAATTCTATTGCTTTTAAAGCATGTAAACAAGGTAAGGGACTACTAGATTCCAAAGAAGGAACTTCAAAGATTTGGATGAGCCCGGCCAGTGAACTCTCTGTGATAAAAAGATGCCATTCTTCTCTTTACCTAACTCTTTGGTGAATATCTTTGCTTTTCTATGTTCATATGTTGGTGTTTGTCAACTCTTCTTTCTCCAAATGAAGCAAACAGAAAGTTAAAAAGTCACCATATGGGAATAAGCTAGAATAATCATCTTTAATCAGTATCCCTCGTATGTGTACTAGCTTTAGCACACATTTGTCAGATGGAAAGAGGAGACAACAAAAGGCGACATTCTTCAAACACTAACTTAATCCTACTTATTATAAAGGTAATGTCATCATCGTGATCATTTGAACTACAACTGCAAATTTTCCTTTTGAAGGGGATTCACCAAAAAATTCTCTTCCAAACAGATGAATTGAAGCTAAAGCACTAGAAACTAGCATTAATGGTGATGTCCACTCCTCTTCTCGAGCCTCAGGGAATAAAAAGACAAAATGAAGGGTAGATTTTGTCTCTTTGCTAGTCTTAAAAACAGTTCGTCATGTAACAGCAAGACGTCCCACAAAGAGAGGAGCTGCAAGAGAAGGCTTGTTATGCTCCAAGGGCCTGGAAACAGCTAGTTTGAGCTCCAGATCAAGACCCAAATTCTGCGAAACGATGATCGATTTTGGAGCATCGGATGGTTTTTGTGAGGAGCTGATCAATCCGTAGCTTGACGAACCAGTCATCATCCTCACACTTTCTTGATAATTACGCTTGCCATCCTCTCTTGAGGAACCGAGTGCGGTAAAAAGCCGAGTGGTTCTGGCATCATGAACTTGCGAATGAGACATCATGAAGGTTCCCATTTTGCAATTAGGAACTGAGTCAGTCGGCCTGGCCATCAAACTGCCTAAACAATTACCTACCACGGTCTTGACATCAACCTATACAAAAGGAAATCATCAAACCGCGTCGAACTAATTGATGATAGCGAGACGATAGCAATAGTAAATGGAAGCAATGATTTTTTACCATATCGAAGAGGCTTGAGCGCCGCTTTTTCTTGTTGAAGCTCGCTTGCCGGAGGAAATATTTTTGAGCATGACTCGCAACCTGGGCCGGGGTTCTCGTAGTCACATATCTCCTGGAGATGCCTCTCCAATCACCCTTCCCAAGCTTCTCAAGCCCAACCAAGAATGTCCTGTGTTCCTCCTCTGTCCATGGAACTCCTACTCATTTCCACCCAAAAAAAAAGGATTCAGATGTCAAAAACTCTCAGTAACAAATGAAAATTCCCAAGAAAACAAAAAAATTGTGCATTTGACATAAGTGTCGGTACGAAGTAAGGTTGATGAAAATATCTGTGGAGAGAAAGAAGTAGGGCTAAAAAAAATTGGACAAATTAAAACAAGTAGAGCAATAGATCTAGTAGGAAAGTAATGCTTATCTTAATCAGAGAAGAAAAATCATGTAAACTTAAATGAGACAAACAAAACCTATACCCCAATTTCAGCTGATAAAATGATTGGAAAACTCACCTTTCTTCTTCTCTTCGGATCTACCCAGTAGGCCATCCGACAGATAGCCAAGGGACATTTTATCGGAGCTCTCGCCAATCGAGATTCGCGAGCAGGACAGGGAATACGATAAGGCCGGCGATGAAGTGAAGGGCAAGCAATCCATGCTGAAGCTTTTCTTGATGGCAAGAGCAGGAGAAGAAGAGGATGGGGAGATGTCAAGCTGGACACCAAAGAGCCTGAGCCCAACACTATCATAACCAGCAGCTACTGATGATGATGAGTAAGTGATTGTGCAGGTCCTAGAATTGTGTCCTATGTTGCCACAATGCGAACACTTCCTGCCCATTTTTCACAGACAAATTCACAGACCAGATTAGTCCCACAAACACCAACCTCAGAGAGAGAGAGAGAGAGAGAGAGAGAGAGAGGTTACTATATCTGTATGTCCGGTTGGAATATATGGTGGAAACTGGATGCACACAAAGGGAAGATGATTGGATGGACATAGTTTATTTGCTGAAATACTGTTCTTTTATCCCAACTTGAGTCATGAATCATGATGACCAAAAAGATAGATAAAATGAGTAGTTAACTTCCTCTCATGTCCTTCTGAGGAAAACTGTACTTTATCTTCTTTATTTTCCACCTAAGTTAGTTGAGCATACCAAGTAGTTGAGAATCTACAATAGGGTACACAGAAAGAAATATCTTATTATAGGTGGTCTCTCAACTTTTCTCCTATGTTCAATTTGATTTCTAAACATTTTTCTGTTTAACTTTGTCCCTAAATTTTGAAAAGTCCTCTCAATGTAATTTTTTTCCTAACATGGATTATTACGTCATCATTTTCTAGACCAAAATAATGACGTGGATTGTCACATTGATCTCCCAAGCAGGCAAATCTTTTTTTTTTTCTCTTTTTTTTGGGCCAAAATAATTTGAGAGGGATGTGATGGGCAAGTCACATGTAAACCACTTAGATCCCAACATGGCAAATATAACATCAAGTTAACAAAAAATATGGTTATGTCAACTAACAATGCTGGAAAATTTAATGGGGAATGCTACACCAATTGGACTTTTAAAAGTTCAAAAACCAGATTAAGCAAAAAAAATAAAACTTATCTAATCGACCCCATTTGATAAGAAAAAATATTTGGCATGTTAAAATTAGCAAATATAAGGCAACTTCGAATGGCATCTTCAACTATCGAGAGATAATGACGGGGTATCGGTTTACACTTAATATAATTTGAAGTCGTTACCATTTCAAGACGGTGATGGCTTGTCGTTTTAATCGGTCGTATCATATGTTACAAGATAAATTAAATTACACCACACCTCACTAATTAAATTCTTTATGAATCAATTCCATGTGACTAAAGCACTCAAATAGTAACGCCTACTCAAATTACTATTTTAGTAAGTTAATTAATTTTTGGGATAATTTCCAATAATGTAAAGCAAGACAGACATAAAGAAGGGAGGGGGGGGGACCAGAATATTCTCTTTGCTAAACAAGCAAGCAAGATAAAAATTAAATTGACTAAAACTGGAAAGGCACAGCCTAATTACATGATTAATACATATCTTCTCCTACAAGATTTGGTCTTGCCTTAATATTATTATCTTAAATAGAGACATGAACCAACTTGCAAGTAATTAAGGTTTGATTAAGTTTGTTAATCAATCAAACATTTGATCATGGAAGGCAAGTTGAGGATAATTTTAGTTATCCCATGTTTGAAGTAGGAATCAACTCTGTTCTCTTTGGATTTATCTATGTTGCAGGCTTCTTGATTATTTAAAAAGCCAGCTCTATCCTAATTTGATTAAGAATAAGATAAATCAAGGGGTAGTTTGGAATATGAATATAATAGTAGACAACAGAATTAGGCAATTCTTTAAATGGGGCATTTTTTTTTTTTTTTAGTATTAGTTTAGTGAAGGTAGCCGGCCAATGAAGGCTTCATGTAGATCAGTCATTTTGGATGAGGGATCTGCAATGGAATATCTCTCACATTCATCAGAATTGAGGATTGAAGGAAACAAGAATGAAGTGTCATTTAGATGCATTCAGGGTCATTCTTACGGGGCCGCCCCGATGACCTTTTGCAAGATCGATAGTTATTCCTAGAATGGAGATTCAACGATCATATGAGATTAGCCAAGTTATTTAAGAGATACGAATATGTTTAGCGTCACGAAAAAGATCGCTAGAAGTTACTTCGACATGGAAAAAAGTGTTATTTAAACGTGATTTTCTTTTCTTTATTTGGATTGACCGTGGGTCTTTGCCCCCAACCCGGGTTTGAGTTGGGATTCATTTAAAACATGTGTGTAAGGTCTGACACATTCTGCGTTACTTGGCACCATTAGAGCTGTAATCCCATGATTATGCATAACCCTAATCATGAGTCAAGACTTTTGGCTTCAACGGAAACAAGATTGGTGGGTTGTCAAAAGAGATATTTATTGGCAACAATGAGGGGTCAGAATATTCTCTCAAGATGCAATCCTGTCATGCTCGCAATTCCAAGGGATTCTTGCAGAATTAACGTGATGACTAAGTTGATTGCGACTTCAGCCATTGACAAAACAGTCATTGGTCAAGACTGAAACAAGAGCTGGCCCACTTGAGGATTGAACTGGAACCTTAAAGAACACTCAAGACTGCTTCAAAAGATTGCTGTTCAACAAGAACCTTTGATTGATCAAAAGCATGGAATGTGTACATGCACCCCCTTTGTTCTATGTGAGCAAGTGCAATTTCAATGGGAATCACCCCAAATATAATATGAACAAGAGGAAAAAAGAAAGATGAATGGGTGCAGCAGTTGCAATGTCTAACGGACATGCACTTTGTCACTTCCTAAAACAACAACAAATCAGGAAAGAGAGTGAGAAAAGCAGGGAACTGATCTCTTCCCAAGCTAACCACAAAGGTAGAAGTTTTTTTATGAGCTTTTCGCGCTCGTCTTGCGGAGCAATTACGTCGCAACTTTCCAAAGATTTGACTTTAGTATTCTGCAGAAGAGAAGCACTGCACACTTTCAAATTTCACAAGGTCAGAACTTACTTTCTGCAGAAAGAATTAGATTGTCCGCTTTGACAGTTCAAACATTACCTACTCCAGGAAACACCAACCAATGACCACTTCAACTTCAACTTATGTCCTGTTTCTTCTTCTCCGTAAGATGAATCAGCCGGATCTAACGACTCGATAAAATGATTATGAGTTAGTATTGTATGCTTAGTTTATGGGAGAGTTACTTGGTGCAATGTCATGTATATACCAGACGCAGCATCATCCTCTTGAAGATCAATTCAAGGAAAACTGCATAGATAGTCTAAGATCTCTCAACTTCATACAGTCCCTCCATCTGAGGCCCACACACTCCTATATAAGTTCATTCGATGTATATACCAGAGTTCTTATTTAGCATCATCCTCATGAAGACCAATTCAAGGAAAGCTACAATGATAAACAGATGTCCGTCAACTTTATACTGTCCGTCCATATGAGTACATATACATATTATGCGCAGACACGCCTGTACAGGTTTATTTGATAGTCCAAAGTCTAATGCCGGCTGCCTCAGGTTATTGATTCGATTATCACGTATTATTTTCTGGTCAACTGTATTTAAGGATTGGGTGATTATATCAAGTCAACAAACACAGGCATTATAAAGTGAAATGTCCTTTTCTACTAAAAGGAAAAGCCAATTACTACTTCAAGAAAAGCCGAACGATGCCCAGAAATCTTGGTTAACTCTAGTGCTGATGTAGACCGCATCGGTTATAATACAAAGTCAGAGCAAGATGTGGATATTTATAAATTAACCACTGGAGAAAAGAAGCAAAAACAAAGAGCCAATTAGATTTTGTGGACAAGTCCATGTAGCTCTCCTTGATTTGTAAATGCCACACTTCAGAGCACATATGTGCCAATTTCAAGTCAATTCATGACATGGACGGACATCCAGAATTGAACTTGACTACGTCGAAAGGAAATCGTGTCAAGTCGCTAATAGTCTTATGCTATTATAGGAGAATCCGAGAAAATCTACCAGGATCAGTCAGTTGTCAAGTTCCTAGAGATTTTACCTGCAACACTTGTGAAAAAAATGGAAAAAATCGTGGCTCTATCGGACTCGAAAAAGTGGAAATCGGTGGACTGGTTCGACATGAACCACTTCACCGGTGTTGCTGGAGGAAGGGTTTGTCAACAGATTATCCAGATACCAAAGGCTAAACAAGATGCTCGGAACCTTTTGAACTCCAAGGGTCTCCAGGATGTACACAGACCTCTTTGTCAGTTCCAGATAACATCTGTTTCAGCACAGCAATCACAAAGGAAGATGAACATACAAATAAGACAGACAGAGAAAAGGACCTCCAATGAGTAAACTTGCATATTTTCACAGCAAATTTTCTGCAGAGGACCTGCAAGTTGCTCGCATAATAAGGGGCTCAGTCGAAGAGGAGCTATTCTCCAGTTCTTCAGCTAAAGCACAAACCATATTAATCGCAATGAGAGGGTCTTCAACTGAGAGGCAGCAAATCTGCAAGACGAGGCCTCTAACGCAATCCATCATTACCAAGCCTTTGTATTACAGAGGTTCATCTACGCGTTTGGAATGGCGGAAATAAACCATTTGATATCTTTGGATTTAATCCAGCTTAGTTTGAGGAGAATGTCTCGTCACCGAGAAGCGTGGCGCTTTCAGATTTATTATTTTAAATGAGCTCTTGTAACGATTCCGGACATGGAGTAAATAAATGGCAAAAAGATGAACGGGACGATAAAGCAAATGCTTCATGAGATAAATTGCAAAGCAAGTTGATAAGTATTTGTTTGTTGATTGACCGATTGGTCCCAAATAAGGAGTTGTCTCCGACTATTTATAGACTAGTACAAAGTAAAATCATCTCTTGCGATTTCTTCACGTGCACCTCATCTTGAAATTTTCGGATTTTCCTCGGTAACTACTCTCTTTATCTTTTAAAGGGAAAATTCCAATTAAGGGCCTCAACTGCTCATATTTTCTCAAAAAAGGGCCCATAATGAAGCTTGTTCCAAAGAAGGGCCCGAAGTGCCCAAACTTATTTCAAAGAAGGGTCTTAGCTCACCTGCCGGCAAACATATACTATTTCCGGCGATTCAACAAGGGCATTTTTGTCAAAATAAATTTGATTTAAAAACAACCACAAAACTCTAAAATTAAAAGACAAAACCCTCTTTCTCACTTTTCTTTTTCTTCTCTATCCCACCTGCGTTCGTCAAGGAAAAGTGCTCGTTGTGTGCGATTCGGTGATGAGGTGCGATTTAGTGATGCGAAGGGGGGCTTTGTGACCAAGCGACAGTGATCGGAGCGGTGACGGCGACCTTCAAAGGTGAGGGCTTTTGGAAGAAGTTAAAAGACCCCTCTTGATCACGCAAACCCTAGTTCGTAAAGGAGAAAGCTGGTTTTGCGCAAACGCGCGATGGCGTGCGATTTGACGACGGCGATAGTGACCGGGGTAGCGACGGAAACCTTCAAAGGTGAGGGATTTTTAATGAAATTGGAAGATCCCTCTGTTTACACAAAGCCTTTGCCCCCAATTAAAGACTATTTTTGATTGTGTCTTCCGTGATAGCTCGTGATTCTCGGTGAGGTTCGGTGGCACTGGCGACATGCAACTTAACGTCTGCTTTGCAATCAAGAAGAACGTTTTGACCACTAAACCAACCATGGTTGATTCGAAGGTGAAGACGCAATGCGAATTGCAAAGCATAGAGGGCGGCGTGCTCTGACCCCACCTGGTTGGTTCATTGTTTAATTTTTCTCATATTCATTCAACAAAATTATGGTAAATCCTCTAATCTCTAATTTCTTTCATTTCCATGGAGGCTAGTTTCCTGAGTTGGTTTAATGGGTACTTCTTTCGTATAAGACAAGGCAAGAATACGACATGGATGGCAACAACAATGGCAGTGAGTTTCAATTTCTAATACAAGTTACATTTTTATGCATTTTTTTTATTTTATTTGCTACGGTTGTTGTCCCTAGTGATTTGTGGTCCATGTTTCCTAATTATTTATTGTTTTCATTTTGTTGTTTACTATGTTTATCATAAACTGACAGAAAAACTTATTCCTGGTCTATGATTCTCAAATTTCTGTTCATGGTCCCAATATTTTACTATGTTACCATTACTTGCATTTATCACTTTACGGTTTCGAGCAGTTGTGGTTATGTTGGACTTATATAGGCTCCAACAACATATTGATGTACCTTTTTTTCCTTCCATTTGCACCAGGTGAGGGATGTGAAGAAGTCAACTATGCCACGTGTGATAGTAGGAGTGCTAAAGGTATTGAAGAAGATGGGTTTACCATAATTGATCTTGATGAGTTATATGGAAGAAATGCACGATGTGTAGAAGGTAGCTCAATACGGAGCGTTATAGAGGTTGGAGACATTAGCTTGAACGCAAATACATCATCCGATAATGCAGATTTCTTGAATATGGATAGTCAATTTGAGTATACTCATCCCGAGTTCAATGCCGATGTGGATATGGAGAATCCTACCTTCAAATTAGGAATGTGCTTTAGCAATGCTAAGGAGTTTAGAGAAGCAATTAAGAATTATGCCATAAAAAATGGGAGACGGGTGAGGTTTGCTAAGAATGCACCAAATAAGGTGAGGGCAATGTGTTCGTAAGGTTGTGGTTGGCTCATATATGCTTCCAAAATGCAGGGGGAGCACACTTTACAAGTTAAAACCTTCAATCCCGTACATAAATGTAATAGAGCTCTACATGTTCCTCAAGTAAGCTCTAAATGGTTAGCAAACAAATATTGTGATCGGTTGAGGAACAATCCAACATGGCCAGGTGCTTCAATGAAGAAAACAATGGAGTCTGAGAATGTTTTGAAGCTATCCAGGACAATGGTATATAGAGCTAGGGCTACAGCAATGAGTATGGTCATAGGGAATGAGCAAGAGCAATTTCATATGCTTAGAAGTTATTGCCAAGCACTTCTTGATTCCAATCCAGGATCCGCTTGTGTAATCAAGAGTGAGCAATGCCAGGACCAATCCAAGTTTAGAGGAGTCTACATATGTCTAGATGCATTGAGGAGGGGTTTTCTAGAAGGATGTAGGCGCTTTGTAGGGTTTGATGGTTGTCATTTGTCATCGGGCTACAAGGGTATACTTCTAGCAGTTGTAGGCCTAGATGGAAACAATCAAATGTATCCATTTGCATGGGCGGTTGTGGGACAAGAAACATACGAAACATGGCACTGGTTTATTAGTATGATGGCAGAAGATCCGGGGATCACGGACCCTACAAATTCCAAGTATTGGACTTTCTTGTGTGATAAGCAGAAGGGATTAGTGCAAGCACTAGCAAATTTGATGCTTGAAGCAGAACACAGATTTTGCTTGAGGCATCTTTATGAGAATTTCAGGCTGCGTCACAAAGGAATGGAACTTAAACGTTTGGTTTGGAAGGCTGCCATGGCAACTAGGGTGTGTGATTTCAACTTGGCAATGGAAGAGCTTAAGGCGGTCGATGAAAAAGCTCATGATTGGTTATCCCAAAGGCCTCCAGTGCAATGAAGCAAGTCCCACTTGGGAACAAGCTCAAAATGCGACACTTCCTTGAATAACCGGTGCGAAAGCTTCAACAAGAGCATTATTGACGCCGGAGACAAGCCTATCATCACATTGCTTGAAGCTATAAGAGTGCAACTCATGGAAAGGATTCATAAGCAAAGAGATGGGTTGGCTAACTACAATGGTGTGATTTGTCCTAAGATTCGGGAGATACTAGAACTTCAAAAAAAAAATTCAGCATCATGGATTCCTTCATGGAACGGGGAGGATGAATTTGAATTGAGTGGGCCATATGGAGACAAAAGGGTGGTTAATATAAGACAGAGAACTTGTAGCTGTAGAAAATGGGACATTAGTGGAATACCTTGTTGTCATGTTGTGGCGGCTCTTGTATATCTGAAGGAACCACCTGAAAAATGGGTTCACACATGTTTCAAGATGGAAACATTCTTGAAAACTTATAGCCATGTTGTACCTGCTATAGATTCCAAAGATACCCGGCTCGCTAGAGATCATTTACTCCCACCCGATGTGCCTAAGCAAGTCGGTAGAAAGAAAAAACAAAGAACAAAGTCATTGAACGAAATGGTCGACAACAATTTAAAGACAAAGAAGAAAAAAATTGTGCAAGAGCCTGTGGGAACCAAGTTGAAAAGACAAAATACCACAATCACTTGTGGAAAATGTGGTGGGTCGGGCCATAATAGGAATAATTGCAAGAATTCATTGATAGCATCAACAGCAGCAGCAATAACATCATCAACCGCAGTAAGTTTTACATCAACCTCATGTTCACAAAATGTGGTAGAAAGCATTCCCTCAAGTCTAGCATCACAACCTGATCCGGTCGAACTACTTGCGTCAATTTTTGGTAACAATTCAAGTTCAACATCATCTATGGGAAGAGAGAAGATGCAGGTATTCATTTGTGCTTCACTTTACCATAAAAATTTCTTATTTGTACTTAAATTTGTTCTTACTAATGATTTATTTTGCAATTCAACCGTAGGTAAAGAGGAGGGTGTAATGACCTCAACATGAAAGTAATTGAAGACAAGCAACTTTTTGAGATATGCAAAAGTAAAAGCAACTTTTTGAAGACAAGTAATTGAAGACAAGCAACTTTTTGTATTAGCCCACGGTGTTGAGCCCGACTTGATCTTCTAATCATGCTGCTTTTGTCTATTTATATACAAAGGACATCTCCACAAGAAACTTCTGTTTGCCCTTTTTCGGAAACTAGGCTTTATGGGCGATAGAAAAAGCTTCACTAAATGAAGTCGCAGAATTTTGATGAGTGAGGTAAAATATACTGGTATTGGCTGTTTCAAATGTCCTACTTTGGCTTTGCATTATGCAGCTACTAGTTAATTTACTCGATCGAAAAAGTTTTGCGGGGATATCATGCATCTACTCGTTTTAACAATAAGGTGATAGATGTACTTGCAATGTGCAGCAAAAAATCTGGAAAGGTAACTCGACTTTATAATTTTTCAACAAATACTAGATTTAAACAGTTTTTGAAGACAAGCAATTGAAAACAAGCAACTTTTTGTATTAGCCCACAGTGTTGAGCCCGACTTGATCTTCTAATCATGTTGCTTTTGTCTATTTATATACAAAGGACATCTCCACAAGAAACTTCTATTTGCCCTTTTTTGGAAACTAGGCTTTATGGATGATAGAAAAAGCTTCACTAAATGAAGTCGCAGAATTTTGATGAGTGAGGTAAAATATACTGGTATTGGCTATTTCAAATGTCCCGCTTTGGCTTTGCATTATGCAGCTGCTAGTTAATTTACCGATCAGAAGAAGTTTTGTAGGGATATCATGCATCCACTCGTTTTAACAATAAGGTGATAGATGTACTTGCGATGTGCTGCAAAAAATCTGGAAAGGATGGAGATCAAGTGCATTTCAGCACTATAATGGGCTTCTGCACAGTTGGTTGCAAACTTCAATATAGTTAGATTCTTTAATATTCACTATTAAACACCTTTAAAGTGACTAGATGACTTTATGTTGCAGAATTTCCAGCATCTGCCCTAGCTCGCTCAACATATCAGTTGATGTTTTGCTACCGAATGCAAGGATGGAGATCAAGTGCATTTCAGCACTTTAATGGGCTTTTGCACGGTTGGTTGCAAACTTCTTGAATGAATCCCGTTTATGAGATTTAAGGGAAGTGTAACTGAATGATTTTTTTTGTAATTGTAGCAACAATCTATATCAATGATGCGCACTCTGTGTTTTTAATCGCCTTGAGCAAGTATTATACGATGTGCGGATCTACTTTTTTGCGTTGGGGGAAAATGTCGCGGGAAAATGATACTTGAGTCATTGCTTGAACAACACATTGACAGGTAATTGAAGCCTGAGGGGATCAAAGAGCTTGAGCAGAGATTGAGGAATAATAAAGTTCCGATCCTTCTTGTGAAAAGCTGAAACTCTTGTATCTTGGAAGTTACAGAAGTCTACGTGAGATTGAAGGGCTTGAAGAGACTGAATCATTGGAGTTGCTGAACATTTCTTGGTGCAAAGAAATTGAAAAACTACCAAGCCTTTCAAAGCTGCAGAGGTCACGAAATGGATAAATTTGCTTTTGTGAGAATGATGTAGATTCAAGAAATTCATGCATACAATTAATAAAGTGAATTTATAAATCTAAAAAGATAAAAACACTTTTCGAAATTATTCATCTCAAATTTTTAATTCATTTTTTTGTGTGTTTATTTTTACTTTTTTTTTTGTCCACCGATCGTCCGGCCTTGGTGACGATCAGCAACTTGCCATAAGAGGTCAAGCCTTACTAGAAATGGGGCTAAGGGGAATTACCGAACAATGGCACCGAGGAAAACATGATGATAGTGGAAAGAAATCACAATTGAACACTTTGAAAAACATTATGGGTGAATCATGAAATTCATTCTTTTCTACTTGGTACAAGTCAATCTCAATGACATTTCAAGATCATTTTAGATGTTGCTTTGCTTTTGTCATGATGACGGAACATATAAAAGATCCGTAAGGCAAGTCCAAAAGGAGCTCCCTCCAACAAAAGCATTACATGTTTCATCCGCAATTGGTAACCAGTATTCCTCAAAATTGACTTGCTATTGCGACGCTTTAAGGGAGCAACTACCAATAAATTCAACAAACTTTATAGAAAATCCAATTCCTTCATCCATTTGCTTGAATTTTGTGGAATGAACTGCAGCAGATGTACGGGGTTAACTAACAAGACCTGCACATATACTCTTGCTTTACATACCCGGTGATACAACTCTTAGGCTCGCCTTAACTATCTTGGAGTTACACAGGAAAAATTAAGCTAAACGAGTACAACCAAAATCCAATCCATGCAGTACAAGCCACTCTCGGATGTTCATTTTGAAAGGCTTGAATTCTTTGTAAGAAGAGATCATCCTCCAATGAGCAAGTCGCACATCGGCTCTACCTTCGAATTGGTCATGGTTGCGTTGGTGGCTAGAGTTTTCTTCCCGATTGCGGTGTTACCGCCCGGTCGCACATTGCCGGTGCTACCGGACCTCGGAAGAGAATCACAAAGGTAACACGGAAGACCTAATCTAAACCATTCTTGAATTGGGGGAAGGCTTATTGTGAATATGAGGGATCTTTTAATTTCTTTCAAAATCCCTCACCTTCGAATGTCGCAACCGCTGCCCTCGTCGCCATCACCATCCCCGCAGTAGACTTGAAAGGTCCCGTCGCCATTGTTGCCATAGTCTGTCGCCACCGCCACTCGATTGCACGTCTTTGCTCGGTCGCACACAACTAGATCCTTCTCCTTTATGAGCTAGGGTTTGTGTGAACAGGAGGGATCTAATTTCTTCCGAAATTCCTCACCTTTAAAGGTCGCCGTCGCCGCCCCGGTCGCCATCGCCGCCATCGCCTAGTCGCAAGCCCCATCATTGTTGCCAATTCGCACGTCATCGCTCAATTGCGTACAACCAGCTCCTTCTCCTTTACGAACGAGGGTCCGAGTGAACGGGAGGGGTCTTTTAATTTCTTCCAAAAGCCCTCACCTTTGAAGGTTGCCGTCACCGCTCCGGTCGCCGTCGCTTGGTCGCAAAAGCCCCCCATCTCATCGCCGGATCGCACCTCGTCGCTCAATCACACACAGAGAGCTCTTTTCCTTGACGAACGCGGGTGGGATGGAAAAGAAAAAGAAAAGTGAGAAAGAGGGTTTTATCTTTTAATTTTAGAGTTTTGACGTTGTTTTTAATTCAAATTTATTTTGGCAAAAATGCCCCTATTGAATCGCCGGAAATAGTACATGTTTGCTGGCCGGCGAGCCGAGACCTTTTTTTGAAACAAGTTTGGGCACTTCAGGCCCTTCTTAGGAACAAGCTTCACTATGGGCCCTTTTTTGAGAAAATATGAGCAGTTGAGGCCCTTAATCGGAATTTTCCCTCTTTTAAATGGTTTAAAACATGTTCTCAACTGCTCCGCATAACCGTCGGCATGACGTACCGACAAAATGGTGTCGCCGACATTTTTCTCCAACCGAGCACTATTCTGCCCGATGTTCCTTTATGGCCGAGGGTTGGTTTACCATTTTTGGCTACCAACATGTGTGATTTGGTTGGGCCTTGTGAACTCCGCGGGCTTTGCAACCAATTAAGGCTCAAACCGATTTTCAGTATCAAACAGTTGCTACTGGACTTGTATTGATTAGTTTCTTACCTTTCGAAAATTTTATCAATCACACCTTGTCTTTTCGTAGGATTGTTTTAATTGATGGCATGGATTGATATGTTGGTCACGCGAACCGGGCTAATCGAGGGGCACACAACCTATGGAACCAGTCGTGGAGGCCGCTCTCGCACCTCCAATCTCCCATCTCTAAGAATCACAGTATCGTCGACGTACGCCTGGCGGCAAAGATCAGCAGAAGGGTCCTGTCCAATCCGCCCGACGAGGGTGGTCATAGGAGAAAGTGCAGTGATCGGTGACGACACGTCTGGTCTCGCACCACCCGGTCCTCCGGCGAGACAAGGAAAGCCGGCGGTGACAGGCACCCGATGTAGAATTACTTATACAGAGGAATAGGACTTCAAAAAAGTTTCTGATCCATCATAAGATTGAGTTGAGCTTTGGATCTTCGTATAGATCCGACGATGATAGGATTAAACAGCTCAATAGGTCGCATGCCATCGTGCGCCATGAAACGATATATTAGGAGCGATACCAAGTCAAGAGTCTTTCGACCGCGGGACAAAACGACAAATATCTGAGAGTCCCTACCCCGCGATAAAGCTCCCGCCTTGCGTTTCTTCATCGAAGCACAGCAATGGCCTCACTCTACACTTCCACTTCCAGGATCTCTCCGGACTTCGGACACCCACAAACACCAAAACCCATCAACCTCCGTCCCAGGACGTTGCCTCTCTGGCCGCTGAAGAATCCCAAGCTAAAGCCTCTCTGCACGTACGCCGTCCCGAACGCCGGCGACCCCAGGGTCTACCGCCGCCGCCGCGGCGGAGAGAGCGCGAGCCCTCGCTCCACCACCAAGTACAGGACAGAAAATCCACCTCGCCAACAGGGCCGCGAAACTCCTTCGAAGGATGCTCGTGATTTGACGGAGAGTCGGGGAGGTGGCGAGTCGGGGGAACAGAATTTGGGGTCGGTACGAGGGGGTTTGGAGGAAGCTGATCTGATGAGTTTGTTGCAAGAGGGTAAGGTGGAAGAAGCTGTTGGGTGTGTGGAACAGGGGGGTTGTGCGGACTATGCTGTTTTTGGCGCGTTATTGGAATTGTGCGAGAATTCGAAGGCTCTCGATCTAGGCAAGAGAGTTCATGATTTGTTGAGGCGGTCTCGCTTTTGGGGCGATGTGAATTTGAGTGAGAAAGTGGTGAGGATGTACGTGAAATGTGGTAGCATGAGAGATGCGCGCCGGGTGTTCGACAGAATGCGTGAAAAGGATATGAGTTTGTGGCACTTGATGATCAATGGCTATGCTGCGAGCAGCCAAGGAAATGATGGGTTGCTATTGTTCGAGCAAATGAGGAAGGCGGGGCTACTTCCCAATGGCAAGACATTCACGGCTGTTTTGGCGGCTTGTGCAAGAGCAGGAGCGGTAAAACAAGGGCTCATGCACTTTGATTCGATGAGGAACGAGTTCGGTATTGCTCCAAGCATCGAGCATTATTTAGGGGTGATTGGTGTGTATGGAAGTTTGGGTCATTTGTGCGAAGCGTGGGATTTTGTTGAGAAAATCCCAATCGAACCCACTTTGGAGATTTGGGAGGCACTGAGGAATTATGCTCGGATTCATGGGGATCTTGAGCTTGAGGACCGAGCGGAGGAGTTGTTGGTTGCTCTTGATCCTTCCCAGGCAATTGCCAATAAACTCCCATTACCTCCGAGAAGGAAGGATTCTGCAGTCAATATGATTGAGGAGAAGAATAAGCTGAGCAAGTATCGATGCATCGAACCGTACAAGGAAGAGGTGAATTCGAGAGGCTTGAATGGGCAGATGAGGGAAGCCGGGTACGTACCTGACACGAGATATGTCCTCCACGACATTGACGAGGAGGCGAAAGAGCAGGCCTTGCAATATCACAGCGAGCGCTTGGCGATCGCCTATGGTTTGATCAGCACGCCACCAAGAACGACACTGAGGATCATGAAGAATCTCCGAATTTGTGGGGACTGTCACAACGCAATTAAAATCATGTCTAAGATCGTCGGGAGGGAGTTGATTGTGAGGGATAACAAGCGATTCCATCATTTCAGGGATGGCCAGTGCTCCTGTGGAGATTTTTGGTGAAGTTGGCTTTTCCCCTGGTGATGGGAACTTCTGTTTATTCCAAGTTCTACCACGTAAAAAGGGCCCTCTATGGTCCTTTCTCGTAGAGGATGAAGTGATTGTCTAGACATGGGAGTTTGTTATTGTACTAGATGCTCAAAAGTCATGGACCTAGATTGATGACATTAGCACTTTCATTATGGGTGAGTTCCTGGAAGGCAGCATGAACGTTTTTCGCTTTGTCTTCCCTTTTTCATCTGTACAGTTTCACCTCCTCCATGAGTTTGGGGACTATGACATTACCCAAAATCAATATGTCGGAGTTCAGACGTGAATGATGCTGTTGCCGTTTTCCAAAGCAAGTAGGTGCCAAACTGCTTTTCAATTATTCAAAAACAAACCAGCAATAGATTGCTTCTTTTGAGAAGGCTGCAAAAGGAAATCTTTGCTTAGTCTTCTTGTCACAGTTCACCTAAGTCAGCCAAGCACTATAATGTCTAGCTCAACTTTTTGAGCTGATTGCATAACAGATCTTCCCACTCGCCTTCTCAAAGAACTGATGGTGCGATATATTGAATAATAAAGTGTGAAGCGCATCAAACAGAACATGTTCAGGAGGTAAGGTATGAGATCAGAAATTCGCAGAACAGATTCTGGTGCTTTATACAAGCACATAGGATGTCCGGATGGTTACACCTTACGTATGTACGACTTGCATGTCAATCCTATCCCAGTATACAGGAAATCTGGATGGTTAAACCATCTGAATTCTAAAGAATGCCATGTGATACCTTATTGGCTAATTCCTTCAATAATGGACCTCGAACAATGTCCTTTTGGATGCTGCAGCTAGGAGCATCATAAAATGTCCGAGGGAAAATGAAATATACAACAAATGACCTGATGGTACAAATGATTCAAACAGAGTCAAAAGCCAGATGCAAAATGGAGTCCCCTGATTGCCTCCTAATGTTAGCGATCAGCGTCCTCATGAGTGCAATGAAGATGTATGACTACTCTGTTCGTTCAACTCTACTCCAATCACAGCCTCATCTCGTGATGGGACTCTTAGGTTTGACTTCATGACATCATACACAGTAAACCCGATAGCTACTGACGGTACAACCTGAAGGAAACGAACCGGCATTTAGTAAAAGCATAAATGTACAGTGATTAACAAAGGGAAACTTGCTTGACTTCCTACCTTCATGTAGTTGATGCTCAATCCTGAAAATAACTGCTTCCATCCTTGCCTCTTGGCAATCATGACAAGGGTTTCCATTGTTCCCTTAAGTTCTGCACTGTTAGATGCCATGAGCCGTTGAACCTGTCAAGGCAAAAACTTCTTTTGGATCATCCCTATACATCCTCCAATTGGTATCTATAATCAACTTTCATATTACCTGCATTTGTCTCCTCACAACATCAAGCGGGTAAGTAAATGTCTGACCCAATAAACCGGCAACGGATCCACAGACAAGCTTCACTGCGATATCTTTTTTGTTTTCCTCAGGGACGTGGAGTTTCATCTCCTCATAGAAGTAAAACTTCAAACCCGCATAAGGGAAGATTCCGTAGAGTGATGGTGCTGAAAAATGTTTCTGCATGTTAATGGCAACAGAAGAAATAGTATCCTCCTTAAGAAAGCAGAAGATGAACCCTACCAACACCGCGATAGAGTCCTCTAATCCCAGCTTCTTTAAATGTCTTTGAAAAACAATCCAGGATTCCTCTGTAGACTTGTTCAGCCCCAAGCACTCCTTTTACAGAAGAGTTTGATGAACCAACAACCTGCACAAAAACAGCAAATTGGTCAAACATGTTACCGGGAACATATGGTTGTCACTCGGTTTTAATCGTCATGCATATGCTCTCATGGGGATATTACATGATTGCTTTACCTGATAAGCCAATTTAGTCCGAACCAAATCTAGAGGATAGGTGAAAAGTACAGCAGTTCCCCCAGCAAATGATCCTGCCACAAGATCAAGCACAGGGCCTCTTCCAACATCTGGAAACCAACGAATGATCCACCTTCTGTATTCCTCATAGGTCATATAGTGAAGTGCTGCATATGGTACTATTCGAGCAACACTTGCACCGTTTCCTCTGAAAAACAAACAAGAAAATCAATACCAAATATGTTCTTTGAAAAACTTTCACATGATGACTATTAATATCAATCTACCTGTAGAAACCCAAAAGCCCCTCTGTCTTTGCAATCTTTCTAATAGATCCAAACAGCCCTATGCTCTGAAATTCTGCTCTTCTGGTCTAAATGAATACTAGTAAGAAACATTTAATAGAAAAACTTGAATGCACTTATTAAGCCTACGAAAGCATATAATCTTGAAACCCAGGGCTAAAGCAGACTACTCTAAAAGGATAATCCTCAAAATGTACATCAGCACCATTTCCAGATAAAAACATGAATCCATCACAAACATCTTTCATTTGTTTATTTTCTTGTGTGCTGCTCAACGCTCATACTATATCTGCTCAAATGGAACTTAATCCAACTTCATAAGCCTCATCAAAAGTGGAGTCCAAGTAAGCCTATGGAGCTCTAGCAACTAGCTTTGTCGAATGATTCACTCATGTCTAATACCAATATCCTGCTGTAAGTCATAAAACAAGAATGATTATATTACTCAAAATGTAAAATGCTCACAGAAGGTGCAGACAGACATAATCGGGAAGAGAATTCGACAGAGTGCATACTGGAGAGAGCTACAGTTTTTCCTCTCTCCCTCTCCCACTCTCACCACCCACCCACCCCCCTTTCCCTCTCTAAACACAACTGTCATAAGATCATTTTGCAAATCGGGATAACCCAGCATATAAGAACTCATAAACCCAACACTAACTACCACGGCTCAATTATCCAGCGACTGTCCACTTTAACAGAAAAGGAACTTCAATGATCAACAATTCAACGCTTACCCCTAGCAGAGTTAATTCATCCTCCAATTGACTACACTAATTAATCCACAGAGAGGTAAGATGGACAAGGTCGCATCCAAGTTGCGCTACAATAGGGTTTCATGGAATATCCATCGCTTGTCTTAACCAATCTACCAACCACATTCTCCTTATCTTATTGCATTCACTATCAATTGTCCTCTCGCATACACCTCAACCCTCTGGAATCGATAATGCCAACTGCCAAAACAAAATCAATACACCCAACCTCGACACTTAACTGTGACTCTTAGCTTCCGCAGCCTCAACAATCAATAGCAGTCAAAGCACATTCGCCTACAACCAGAACAGTCCTCACAGAACCAATCCACAGTCCACAATCAGAAACACGCAACGAGCAGAGCCAAGCCAGCAAGCCGCGGCGAAATTCGGGGATTCGAGAACGAGCGAAATTCGTCAGAGAGGGCGTACCTGAAACAAGATCTTGACGCGCTCGAGAGGCGCCACGACAGTCTTGGCGACGCCGCCAGCGACACCGCCAGCGATCAGCTCCTTGGCGAACACGGGCATGGCTTCGATCACGCCATCCATGGACGCGTTCATCGCCTCTGTCTCTCTCTCTCTCCCTCCCTCCCTCTTCCGCTTCGACGTTCAACACGAGAGAGTTGAACGTCGCTTGATGACGTGCGCAAAGAGACTGCCGATGAAATTTTCGTATAGAGGGAGGAGGAGAAGGAGAAGGAGAAGAAGAGAAAAGAATCTGACTTGTCAGAGAGGGCCACTCCGGGCAAAAGATTGGCACGAGCCTATTGGGTGGGAGGAAGAAGTGATCAGGTGCACACCAGCCTATTTCAGTCTCGCTACTTCTGGTTTTGCTACCCAATCAGGAGCAGAGTCCCCGTGTTAGTAGGGGTGAGCGGTTCTAGATTCCTTACGGGTTCCCTCTAAACCCTGGAACCTACCCGTCAGAACAGGTTTTTCATTTTTTGAAACCCGAAATCTACCTGTCATACTCTGGAACCTGGAACCTAGAACCTATCCTATTACGGGTTCTAGAGTCGGTTTCAAGGTACTCAAGTGACGCAGCATTCAGCAAAGATCGCAAGTAAATCCTTACTAAAAGAAGAGAAATCTCAAAAATTCTGTGAATATTATTGATGATCTGTTCCAAAAAACGTGATAAACACCTTTTATAGGGTATTATCCTAACCATAGCCCAACCAAGAAAAGAAATATCAAAAAACGGAAAATTATAAAAGTACCACTGAAATAAAATTAAGCTCGAAAAATACTAAAAAAGAAAAAGAAAAACCCATCTAGACATTCCCGAACCGCCAAAATCCATCGTTAGTCACAGTAGAAGAATGTGAGTATTGATCGAGACGCCGTTTCGCTTCAGCCGACCGAATTTGAGCTCAACCCGACGTCGTCAACCCGATCCGTCGGTTCTAGCCGCAACACCATTTTACCTTCCGATTGGATTTCTGTCGATCCAATCGATCCAGGAACGCACTACTAATGACATCCGCATCACCGAGAACCCATCAATTTATTTTATTTTATTTTATTTTATTTTATTTCATTTTTAGTTAAGCAAAATGAGAGTGACCCCTACAATATCTAAAAAAAAATAAAGGTGAGTGGTTTTAGGTACCATCTTGGTTACATTTAGAACTTGAAACTAATCCATTGGATCACATTTATCATTTTTTTGGAACTTAAAACCTAAAAATTTGATTGGCTCCAGATTATACATTCATCATTGGACGCTATAGAATATTATAGGATCATGCAAAAATATATACCAAGAAAAATATAAAAATTTATTTCAAGATTTAATATCTAGATTCCAGGTAGTGGAACCCGGAACCTACCCATTGAAATAGGTTTCTCAATTTTTGGAACCCGAAACATACCTTACATATCTTGAAACTTGAAATTGGACCGGATTCTCCAGATTCCGATTTCGGGTTCTCGATTCTACCCCGAAATCATGCTCACCCTTATGTGCTAGGGAGGGCGCGGCAGAACACGAGTGGTAGGGGAGAGTTAGATTGTCCGCTCCTCGCGCACACCCGAGCAAAACACCTTTCATGTTTTTTTTATTCTCGATCAATTTAAACAAAGGGCAAATTGAAACTAAGCCCAGCTGTGCCATGCCTCGTCCAATCAAAACCAACGCGGTAACCAGAACGGGCTGCCGTTTTTCTTTGACTTTAGTCCAACCTTAATCAATGTCATTAACGTCAATTAGACTGTCTGATTAAGATGCCTGCACGTGCGACAGTTGGTCTACCGACTTCAAAAAACAAACACGTGACTTCAGAACTCGTCCGTTCCGAGGCTAGGAGGAAGATCATATCTCAAATTGAAGTATGCTAAAGTATTTTCAATTCTGCATAATTTCAAGAAAAGTACATGCATGTTGACTAGCAAATTAAGTCATCCAATGATAGTATTATGAAATAACAATTCAACAGCCACATTTTCCAAATCCAAAACTCTGGAAAAAACCACAGGTCAAAACCAAATTTGAAAAGCCAAAAATCATGTTAAAGAATCACCGGTGACCCAAGTATACTCCTAGCAACATCTTTCTTTCCTTTTTTTTTTCCCCAAAAGAGATAGAAGACAGCATGCTTTCCACAGATCACTGCATGTTCACTATGACCTAAATGAATCATCCGGTTAGATCGAATATGATTGCAGATTAGATAAATGAAACCGAACTTTCTGAGAACCTAACTTCTTTTTTAAAAAATCTGTCATATGGATCAGCCAAACAGAAACAGAGATGGTAGAGCAAAAATTATCATTAAAAAAAAAAAAAAAACATCGGCATGATCGAACATTGCTAGCATCATGGCATTAGAGTATAATGGAGATAAAATCAGTTCAATGTCTCACCAATTCCCTAGTGATCAAATGGGTAGGTTCTGCAAAGATGGTTTAAGGGTAAGAGACTTGAGTTGTCTTACAACCACTATCAGGCGAAGCTATGAGCCCCGTCCTGGTGTTTTCATCCATTAGAATCCTGTCGATAATGTCAAGAAGCACCCCCGCGAGCTCTTCGCCATTGCTCCATTCGTGGATCACGGCTTTAATAAGCGTTTGGTCACTGAAAATGAGATTCCAGAGAGGGAAACTCTTCCTTGGCACTACGAAGTCTCGCATTCCGAGCCTCAAGCACGGACAGTAATCGCCTTTCCCGTCTCCTAGATATATTAATCTTCTCTCCTTGAACTCAGAATCAGCAGCTTGAATCCTCTTCAGAACCAAGCCCTGTATAGAAAAGCGCCATGCATTTAAAATTAAGCAGCGTGAAGGATTTATAATGAGCTGGCACACCAAAGATCCGCAGATTTCCTTAAGACAATAAACAAAATGGACTATCCTAAGTTCCTAACTTTATTGGGGATACAAGAAAGGCAATAAAATACAAATAGGTTCGTTGTGTATTTCACACAGTTACCACTGAAAACACCATTGTGCTGCTGAAAATTCAAAAGCATTGTATATTTTACATTTCAACAACCTGTCCCAATTTAAAGATTTAGGCAGTATTACACATTGAAACCCCTAGGCCATGTAATAAGCACGCGAAACGTTGCATATACGTCGAACATCGACCTCTTTCCTTTTTCCACAGTTACCCGAGGATGTTCCAGCCACCCTCTGCACGTTTGCAGCCAGGTTGTTAAAGTGTAGGTGCATGCTTCCCTGGCCTATTTGACAAACGGTAAGACCTTTAATTTCCAATAAGATTATTCTCTGCCGTTCTTGATGTAACACACTTCTATACAACTTCATCCAGTTTCCATTGGTTAAAGAATAATCAATCACCTTCCATCTATATTCTCCATAGAAGGAAAATGCAGAGCGTAAAATCATGCACAAATTCCTCTCAGAAAACTACAAGGAACCCTCGTCACGGTTCCTCGTGATGCTCAAATCTCTCGACAGGCATCCCTAAAGCGATATGCATGCAGAAAAAGCTTAAAAGTAAGGCAAACTGCTTCTTCCTTTCATTTAAAGCCTCAAAGCTCAAAAATGCTTCACAAAATCCACAAATGCACATAGGAATGCATATCATCCTGCCATAAACAGTTGGTTCACCAATAATAAATGCATCAAAATTCGGAATACATAAACACGAGAATCGCATACGTGAAGCAGAGTCCAGGGTGTGAATCATTGCTACATTACCTTGCACATATTGGGAGGGCACAAGTTGCATCCATGAGGAGAAGAGGCAGAATCATGAAAAGGGACGATGTTTAGCCTGCCTTCCACGTTGACGAAGGCCGGGTTCGTGACGATCTCAGAGAAACAACCCAACAGCCCGTGATGCTTCAGGATCGTCTCTATGAAGAACTGATTCGCATCGCTAATTATCCTCAAGTCACATCTAACGGGGACAAAGCCCCCAATATAAACATTACCATTTAGCTATATACGTTAACCCCTTCTTATACCACACCCACACATATGAAACTTAGTGCATCATATATATTCATTACCCATGTCTATGAGCTGCTCTAATGGATTCGATAACACGAGGATGAAGAGGCATTCGCTTCAAGCAATCCTCAATGTCCTCGACTGACATGCCCTGTGAATGGAGCTCCACCATCATCCTATTCTGGGGATAATAGAACATCACAGATCATCAATTTCTGCTCAAATTCACATCAATGAAAAATCAAAAAAGCTGCAAGCTTTGAGCAGGCCGTACTCAAAGGCGCGCACCCCACGAGCATCACAGAGTCAAATTCTAGTACTGATAGTGTTTGCTGGGAAGTGATAGGAATCCGAAAGAGGAGAGACTACAAACGAGACGAACCATGAGAGAAGTCCAGGGCATGGTGGAGCGGAGCTCACGGAACAAGTGGGTGAGACCCATCTCCGTCACCACCCAGTTGTCGCTATCGCCGTCGATCAACGTCCGGTCGAAGTCGAACACCACCACCACCACCTCCGCCATGGTCTCCGGCGGCGACGACGAGGAAGACCTGCCGAGTGTCGAGTGCCGGCGATTAGCTCTGGAAAGGGCTGGATTGGAGACTGTATTTCTCGAGGCTCGATGGGGAAATTATCATGCTTTTGTTTTCTCAAGTGCTTTTTTTATTATTTTTATTATTATTATTATTATTATTATTATTATTATTACTACTTTTTTGGGATAATCCAGCCTTTGTATTGCGATTATTTCACAAGAATATACAACATGGCTATCAAGTGCTTTTATCATTAGTTTACCGTGGACACGGAGACCGGTTCGATTAGCTCAACACTATATGAGGCTAGTTTCGAGTAGAACTAGTTTCGAACCGGTCGAGAAACAAATTCTAAAATACGTATCTTATGCACTTTCTCATTTCTCATTAAGGTCAAAACGGCATGTGAAAATCGTCAAGGCTGTCAATCTTCTTATGTCTCCAAGATAAAAAAGATGAAAACAAACAAAAAAAAATAGGATGATTCCTAAGTTGCCGTTCAAACCAATAGGTTTGCCGACCGGTTTGGTTCCGGTTCCGAAAACAAGAAGCAAACTTTTTATTTCGATCACGTGAGTGCTATTTAAGAAACATTTAATCTTATTACATGCGTAATTTCGTCATGATGAAAGTGAGGGGATGTTGTGTAAGAAGTATCCTTGGAGATTCCTCGTATATTGCATTTATTGCATCATGACTGATTTAGATTGGTTCCATACACTAAGATTAGGACATTGCATATTTACTTGCCTCAAATAACTGTCTCTCTTTATTGTATGAATAACAGGAATTTGGACAATTCTTCTCTCCCGCTTACTTTCTAACTCTTTTCTTGATTCACTCGACAGCAACAGATTGTTGTTATTGAGTTCTTGGTAGATGCAGAACCTGTTCGGGAAAAGAAAAGATAAAAAAGGTCGTTGCTTTTTGACTGAAGCTGAAACAGAGGAAGAGGCATCATCATCATCATGGGTTCAAAGTTTCATGCTTTTCGTACTGTGATTGGAGCTAGATTGGTGCTGGCATTGATTCTGACCTCGTGGGCTCGTTCAGTGTCGTGCTCTGTTTCTTACGACCGAAAAGCCATCGTCATAGATGGGCAGAGGAGGATTCTCATCTCCGGCTCCATTCACTACCCCAGAAGCACTCCTGAGGTAACCGACCTACCCAATGCAATTCACGACTTGCCTCTCTTTTTTCTCTACGTTTCTTTCTGATTCTGTGTAAGGCATTGTGCTGGGAATCTTATTTGCCTTTCGTTCTTGGGAGGTTTCAGATGTGGCCTGATCTTATACAGAAGGCAAAAGCTGGAGGGTTGGATGTTATTCAAACCTACGTTTTCTGGAATGGACACGAGCCTTCTCAAGGAGAAGTAAATTTATAAATTTAGCTTATTCCCACCCTCTGTTAAATTTAAGTACTTGCTATAAACTAACACAGCTGGTTCTTTTCTTCTTCTGTTTTGTTTTGTTTTGTTTACCCTTTTTGTGCAGTTTTATTTCGAGGACAGGTTCGATCTGGTTCGGTTCGTAAAGCTGGTGCAACAAGCCGGTCTTTATGTTCATCTCCGGATCAGGCCTTACGTCTGTGCCAAGTGGAATCTCGGGTAACGATAATCTGCCATTGCTCTTCTACATTATACAACCTGTTATCAAGAATATGAATCCCCTGTTCTCCTTTTGTTCTGTTCTGCGATGCAGAGGATTCCCTGTGTGGCTCAAATACGTCCCCGGAATCGCTTTCAGGACAGACAATCAGCCGTTCAAGGTTCGCGCTGCTTGAAAAGGACTTTGATTCATTGAGTGCCCCGATAGAAAAAGCCTCGTCTTTTGGCGTTGTACGTAATTTTCGAACGTTTAGAAATGGAAGTTTCCTCGTCGAGAGCGTCTGACTAGTGTTTGGCCATTCTAAGACGACTTCGTAACGAACTGTTAAGAAGAAAATTTCGTGTAGACTAAAGGCTCCGTTCCTTTCGAGAAAAATTTCATATATGACTTCTCAGAAAACATTTTTCGAAAACACCTTATTTTTCCCGAAAGGAACGGAGCCTAAGTCGATAAATAGTCGAAGTAGATAAGATTTGCAGGATCTTGTCTTACGTGGTTGCACTCATTTCTGAAAATTTGTATTGGCTTGGTCTAAGAGGTTTTTAATCTTTTTTTTTTTTTGGGGTCCGAAAGAGGTTTTTAATCTACGCGATACCCTTTTAGCGTAAATTATTTATAATCCATGTTATTTTAAAAAGGCTATTTAAATACTCTTGACATATATTGATTAATTACATAATGAAGGATGCAATGGAAGGTTTCCCGCAAAAGATAGTCGACATGATGAAGGCAGAGAAGTTGTTTCAGGCCCAGGGAGGCCCCATAATTTTGTCTCAGGTGAGAAAATTCTTACAATTTGTCTGTTTATTTGTCCAAAAAAATGAGTTTCTCACAAAGGGATTTTATTTTCAATTTTTTTTCCGAAAGTTACAGCTTCAACGCAATTTGTGCGTGGAAAGACATGAGCGGGTCAAAAAGTTACGAATTTTAGGACTTGAATGCACGATGTGGAAGTTTTCAAAGTGCTTAAATGCGCAAACTTTGAAAGTTTTAGGATATTTCTGCAATTATCACTTTTTCATTTCGAGCTGATAATTTTGGAATTTGTCTGGCCTGTGGACAGATAGAGAATGAGTTCGAAATAGTGGAGTGGGAGATTGGTGAACCAGGCAAGGCATACACAAAATGGGCAGCTGATATGGCCGTGGGGCTTGGCACTGGTGTCCCCTGGGTCATGTGCAAGCAGGCTGATGCCCCTGATCCTGTGGTCTGCATTTTCCTTCTGTTTCGTCGGGTCTCGACTTAATTTTTTCTTGGCATCGTAGTTGTTAAAATCTCGACTTATCTCGGACGAGTCGCCTAAAAGACTAGGACTAGGAGCTTTCTAGGAAACAGTTCTCTCTTGTCCTTAGAACTGTGTCGGTTCGTTGCGCCACAGATCAACACTTGCAATGGCTTCTACTGCGAAAATTTCGAGCCAAACTCGGACAGTAAACCCAAGATGTGGACCGAAGTCTGGACCGGCTGGTGCGTCGCCGTGGCCAATGCACCTTTTATTTTCCTCCTGCCATTGTATCGAAGCTGATCATCATAATTTGTTTCCAGGTACACTGGGTTCGGGGGACCGGTGCCTCACAGGCCAGCGGAAGACTTGGCATTCGCAGTCGCAAGGTTCATTCAGGACCGCGGTTCGTTTTTCAACTACTATATGGTAATCTTGAATCCCATAGCATTTTTTCTTCAGATGATCAGCTGTCTGCTTTGATCTTTACTGAAACTTTCTTCTTTTCATCTCCTCCCGTATCACTGCTGATTTGTTTCTTTTCTTCTGCTGGATTGTTTTTTGTTTTTTTTCTCTAGTATCATGGAGGAACCAACTTTGGCAGGACAGCTGGGGGTCCCTTCATCGCCACCAGCTACGATTTCGATGCTCCTATTGATGAATTTGGTCTGTAACAGGGTATACATTAGGTATCCTAGGGCAGGTCAGGTTAAGTTTATCATAAGTCTCGCTTCCCTTTTGTCGTCGAATGTTTATAACTGCTCCTAATTGGAAAAACCAGTTACGCTTTCGGAAGTTTGATCGAGTAAAGTCAAAATGTACATCATACTCGTTAACCGCTGTTGCTATTGAACCTAGGACTAGGAGTAATTCATGATATAGTTGGATGACAGTCATCAGGTTATCCTCCTGACATCAGAACTCACAATATTGTCCCAGGTTCGCTGCGGGAACCGAAATGGAGTCACTTGAGAGATTTGCATCAAGCCATAAAGCAAAGCGAATCAGCTCTATTTGCTGCTGATTCTGCAGTGTCATCACTCGGAAGTAAACAAGAGGTTTGGTTTCTCAGCCCCCTTTAATTTTTACCCAACACTGACGTGTTTTCCGATGTGGAAATAAATTTAGCCATCAGATTTTGGTTTCTAGGCTCACGTGTTCGAATCCAGATCTGGGGCTTGTGCAGCCTTTCTGGCGAACTACGACACGCGGTATTCCGTGAAGGTCACTTTCCGAAATGGGCGATACGACTTGCCACCGTGGTCCATCAGCATTCTTCCTGACTGCCAAACTGATGTCTACAACACCGCCGCGGTAAGGAGAAGACTTTCTTGAACATCTCACGCTAGCCTTTTCCAATGGAACATGTCTTGTTACCGTCCACGACAAATCACCAAGTCCATCTAAAGATGTATCTTGGAAGATTTAGAAGCATTTTAAAAATCTGCGCCCAGAAAAAGATTCACTGCAAGGAACATCTTGCCTTTGCCGCTTGCAGATGTAGCACAAAATCCTTCTTGTAGTGATTGATGTTGAGGTTGACATGGTGCCATCGACTCCTCTGCAGGTTCGAGCAGAGAGTTCTCCTGTCCAAATGGCGCCCATAAAAAGCGCATTCCCTTGGCAATCGTATAGAGAAGGAACTTTTTCTTTTGGCGAGGAAGGAGCAACAAATGAAGCACTACCAGAGCAAATTAGTGTCACTAGAGATGTTTCAGACTATCTGTGGTATGCGATCGAGTGAGTGGTGCTTGCTTCCCCACTGTTACATCTCATGAACATTATTGAAGTTTGGATCTCGAAATGTCGTGTGCTTACAGTTTTCCTCTGATGTTCTTGCTCATTCAGCTTCACATTGAGTGAAGACGAAGTATTTCTAACGAATGGGCAATATCCGGTTCTCACCGTATCATCAGCGGGACATGCCCTTTATGTTTTTGTGAATGGTCAACAAGCAGGTAGATCAATTTCTGTCTCAGGTCTGAAATTGTAATATCCTTTTAGCCCTCGAAATCTCAACTTAAAGATTATGTTCTATCGATCATCTGGCTGTACTACAGGGTCAGTATACAGGGGACTAGGGAACCCGAGATTAACATACAGTGATAAAGTGAAGCTGACGGCCAGCATCAACAAGGTGTCGCTGTTAAGTGTAGCTGTCGGGCTTCCGGTCAGTTATCCATTCCCAGATTGTTCTCAGTAACAGATGACATTCTTAAGATGGACAAATACATTTTGACAAAGAGCATTGTCTCTTCTGTTTCAAAATGTTCAGAATATTGGCTTGCACTTTGAGACATGGAATGCCGGGGTTCTCGGGCCGATCACGTTAGAGGGTATGAATTCTGGAAAATGGGACTTGTCGAAATGAAAATGGTCTTGCAAGGTATCTTTTAGTTTGTGCACTGCTCCTTTGTTCTTCCTTAGCTTTCTAAACCAATAATTTCCAGCAATTAAAGAGACCGTATCAGCATACATTCATCGTCATTACAAAAAAAAAAAAAAAGTTGAAAATGTGAATCAAAATCTCGGAGTTGTCAAATAAGAAAAAGGATAGTTTCTGCTGAATGCAATCGATGGTTTATTAGTCTTGATAATCAAGTTCTTGTATGGATAATTGTTGCTGCTATGATTCACTTCTATAATGTGTGGGAAGTTATTAGTCTCTTGGACATGACTTGGATACTGTATGACATGGGACACTAAGAATAATCTTGCTACACAAAATCATCAGAACCTAAACAGTAGGTTCTGGGAATAGGTCGGTCTGAAGGGCGAAGCTCTGGGTCTTCACACGCCGATCAGCAGTTCCTCAGTTGAATGGACTGGAGGTTCGACGATGGTCCAAAATCAGCCCCTGATCTGGTACAAGGTGAAGATTTACCTCCAAAAATTTCACTAAATGATGACTTTAAGTCCGGTTCCACTATAAAAATCAGTTCATGCTTTGTCTGCAGACAACTTTCGATGCCCCCGGAGGAATTGCTCCATTAGCCTTGGACATGAACGGCATGGGGAAGGGTCAGATATGGATAAATGGTCAGAGCATCGGACGCCACTGGCCTGCTTATACAGCTCATGGCACTTACGGCGCCTGCAGTTACGCGGGAACCTTTGACGAGAACAATTGCCGGAGTAATTGTGGAGAGGCTTCTCAAAGATGGTGAGAAAATGTTGAAACTACACTTTTTTTTCTGTATGGTTCTTCTGTTTAAGATGAACATCCGTTTCACGCTCTCGACTTTCAGGTACCACGTTCCGAGATCATGGCTCAATCCCACAGGCAATCTGTTGGTCATTTTCAAAGAATGGGGCGGCGAACCGACCCAAGTTTCTTTGGTCCAAAGATCAGGGAGTAGCCCGTTCGAGAAGAACCTCCCCCACCATGGCCCTGGCGCTTCGCATGGCCCTTCTATGGCTTTCTTAGTTTTCATGCTGTCAATATCTGGAATCAAGCAACTTCCATTGTTGAGATGATGCTCAAGTGTACCAACATTCATTTTCTTTTCCAGTCTTTAGGAGCTTGTACATGCAAAGGATGCCGTAACAACTAAGCTGACTTTGACAAAGGGAAGTGTGAAAATCAAGCATACTAACACGCCATTTAGTTGTCAGAAATAGTTGTGACATCTTTAGTTTTTCATACCGGTCTGCCTTAGATGACAGCTTAAATTCTTTAGTTCTCTTAGCCTTCTATACTTCAATTTGTAGTCTTTAGAATCAAGTTTGTACTAGACAGAAAGCTCTGCATAAATGCAACATCGGGGGCGAATAATTCTGGTCAATCATCGATCAACCTGGCTTCTCAGGTTAATTGCTTCTCCTACTTACAAGGTTGCCTTTGGATAACATTGAACGGGCAAGGAAAACTAAAGGAGGCTGACAGGTGAAAAATGAGTAAATGAGGATAGTTTAAGCAGACCGCTCACATCGACGATGCAAGGATGATGCATTCTGCATCTGAGAATGTAAGTTTACATCTTTTCTCTCCATAAAAAGGAAAAGGCATCAAACGTGAAAAAGATAACAGTTACCTTGGAAATATTTCAGTCATGCTGCTTATCCTGAATGATTCAATTAAGAACTACGACATGTTGTTGATGATGATCTTCAGGAAGATCCAGCAGCACCGAAAGATTTTCTTCTTATGTTTCATGCTGAATCAGTGTCCCGGCTTCAAAATGTAGTTAAACTTTCAACCAGTTCAATTCGATTCGGATAAAAGGAAGAGGGTAGTTGAACTTTCAAAACGTACTTATCAATTATCATAGCTATATTAGAAAGTTCGCGATACCAGGTAAAGTCTGACAAGATTCAAAATGAAGGTCACACATATAACTTGATCAGAATTCAAGTTCACAGGTCAGGAACGCGAAACAGTACATGCCCAAGCACATTAGGAGAGAGAGAGAGAGAGAGAGAGAGAGAGAGAGAGAGAGTTTTTGAGAAGCAGAACTGCATGATATGTGTTCCTGTCCATGTTTATTTGCTTGTCAAGGATCGAACTTTTGCCCCTTGGTGCATTTACAGATAGGTCTGGTATGATCCAATTATGGTGCACTACGAATGAATGAATACAAAGAATCCTCCCTATGTACCCACAAAAATTCCTCTCCTATCTATCTAACCCCCTTTTAGCAGCTTCTAACCTTTCTTACATAACCAAATGACTAAGCAAGAAATAAGATTGATGAACAGATTCGCTATAGTGCCTTCAAGTTTTTGCTTGGACTCCACCCACCAACCTTGGCTTCTATTTTGATGCAAGTTTTGTTCTTATCGGTTTGAGCTTCAAGCCCATTTTTTCGGGATAGAGAAGTTCCGGGTAGGAGCAAGAAGGGCTGAGCGGGCTTCTCGGGCTACTACTGAACAGAGATGGCCTATATAGCCCATATGCTTTGAGAAAATTCTCCATAGGAACTACCATTGCATAAGGCTGCTCTTCTGTCACCATTGATCCACAGGCCTGGACCTGCAGGATACAACCGAATCTTTTAACAATCAGTGCTCTAGTAGTGACATTACCATGACTGCATGATTTGCACGATTCGACAATGAGATTGACAAGTTTAGATTGTCAGTGTAAATAGCATCCTCATTTATTGGCCAGTCGGAATCTCAAAAACTAATAACCAGGTATACTTGCACCAGAAATCTTAAGTATAACAAGTTAAGACAATTATTGAATTGCCAAGAAAGGTAACAATATCGTTGAGCTAATTATTCTTAAAAATCTACAATGCCAGATACGGACATAGTAATTTGTAGAGAAAGGAGAAATAGTTACCTCAACAAGAGCACAATATCTTTTATCAATCTTAGATGTCATGTGAAGAGCCTCCTCGTAGAAAGGAGAATGGTCTCCAACAAATACAAGAGTGCGGCAGCTCAGTTTCTTCAGGCGTTTGGTAAGATCATGCCTCCTAGAAGTAGCAAACCTGGAAGCAGTTAAAAGCATGTCCTAGACATCCAAGATCATACCAAAGAGAGATTTTCCGGTGTTTACCTGTTAATGGCTTGAAGATATCTCAAAACATTTGTACTTTTCCTCTCATTTAGCAACTGTTAAAAATTTGGATCATGTGACAACCCCATTCACTTCCATATAATGTACAACAATTGAACAGTGTGAAGCAAAAAGCCAGCGAGTACTCACTCTTCTGCAAGCCTGAGCTATGTCAGATTCAGGAACATGTGCATCGCCACGAACTTCCTGTTAGAACCAGAAATATTATTGAAAAATAGTCGATAAGCGAAAGCGAAGAGATTTTTGGAAAGAAGAAGCACGCCATACCTTACTGAAGTAGCGTTTCAGCAAGTAGTCCTTTAGCAAGTTGCACATTCCATAGTAATGAAGAAGATGTGACATCACCTAAAAAATGCAGCCTAAGCTTAAGGAACGCCATTCTCTCATTGTAGAAACAGTTTTGATAACAAGATCAGGTAAAATACCTTATTGCCAAACCATTCAGACCAGGAGGGGTGTCCGGAAAAAGGAGATATAAGTATCAAACCAAGAACACGTTCCCTGTACTTCATCTATTTCAAGCGCAAAAGTCTAGGTTAATTAATGTTAAAAACAACCCTGAGCAAAAATTTTATGATCTCCAAGTACATACCGCAAATAAAGTGAGAATGTAAGCACCAGCCAATGCACCCATGCACATAACTGTGCCAAGCCTAGACAAGAAGAGAAAGTATCCAATCAGTAAGTTACTCTGTCTCAGAAAAGGAAATTCAGTAGAGAAATTCAAATACTATTTCTAGTCCTCTCCTAATGAGCAGCAGTATCCAAGCAGCAATGAAACCAACCACTGACAGGTTTTTCATGTCATTAGTTGAACAAAGCAACACAAAGTGGTAGCACCATAATTACCCAAAATAGTTGAGAATCTCAAGTATTTGATCCGCTAAATCATCGACAGAGAGCACTGGATTGTCGTGACATATTGCTGCAGCTCCCAACTGTAAGATCTCTTAACAGAGTGCCAGAAAATAAACTCGTGAACAATAGTGCCCGGTAGCTCTAGAGTATGACATCATAAAATAACTCAGAAAGAAACAAATTCAATATCAGCAAAGGCTCTTTGGTTAACCAATCACTGACCTCATGTCCAAGTGGGCTTATGTGGTAAACACAGAAGTTGTGGAGCAGCAAAGAAGATGCTTCGGGGCAGAAGAATAATCCTTGGAAGCAAGAAACATCTGAGATAAGGAAAGAATGAGATTGCAGAATATCACCTGCCCTAGGCAGCGTTTTCAAACATTTCAAATTGGCCAAGAAAAGGTTGCCGGCCTGTCACTACTAGTTAAGAGATTAACAAAACAGGAATTGAGTCAAAGACATTGTCCAGGTACAGCAAAATTTACACAGGTGACAAACAGAATTTTGCAGAAGATGACAAACCACCAAAGAAATGACCCTGGAACATGCTGAACTTTTCCCTTCCTTTATTACAGATCTAAAAAATGCCAATGGATGTGTTCATAACTGCCTTAAATCTCAACAAGAGGAAGTACTTGACTAAAGCTACGGTCAAGCATCACAAGATAACAAGATGTAGAGGCCAAAATCACGAATCAACCGAAGCCAAGATCTGAAGAAAATTGCACTTACAGTTCAGGGCTATATCCGGATAAGTTATGAGGGCTGGCTTGTCATGCTCTCCATAGACAATTACAGATACAGGACCACGGCCAGTGCGTATAAGATGTTCCTAAAACAAAAGTTGAAAGAAAGAGCTTTACAACGATGCTATATAACAATCAAGTAGAAAACCAAAAAGTCAGCCATTGTACAAGCTCATTTTTTTTTTTCCAGGAAATCTTATATTCAAGCTCTCTTCAAACTCGTCAACTAATTCACCTAATAGGCCTCCCCTACAACTCCCCTCGTTTGAAAAGCCAAAATGACTTAAATTACAGAAATTTGCAGACCCAATTTCCCTAGGCCGCGAACCCAAAATGCAAAATTTCGCGACTCGTTAAGAAATCATTTGTCGAACACCGCTCAATCTCCCCCACTTCCATTCCCTCTGATCCTGTATTCCCTAGTCGAATTCCTAATGCTGTGAAATCTAGTTCTTTTATCCTCATTCGACGTAGTCCATCATCAGCATTCTCGACAGAATACGACAGAAACCCTTCCAAATGCAGCCAACAACGGCGGCAAAATTTAAAAAAAAAAAAAATTGGGGCAAGATAACAGGAGGGAGAGATTAATGAAGCGAACCTTCCCACCGAGAGGGATCTTCTCCACGTCGACGAAGACGGAATCATCAGATTCGCGCATGGCCGAGGCTTCCATGCACCTGCAAAAGCCCCCACAAGAACCGAAATTCCCTCGCGCTCTCTCTCTCTCTCTCGAGCTGCTGCTTCTTCTTCAATGCATCGACTTGCTTCGGGTTTTATACTCGACCTGACGATCCCTCTCTCTCTCTCTCTCTCTCTCTCTCTCTCTATTTCTTCTGTGTGACAGAGAAGGAGAGGTTGGTGGAAGAAGCAGCACAAAAATGGGATTTGCCGAAAATAAACCTGTCTTCAACCACTGTCAAACCACGGTCAAGTCCAAGGTCAAATTTACAGGTCAACCCGTGACGTGGCCACACGAGGATTTGCCCAAAAAGAGCAAACGTCCTATGAACTGGGCTTGCATCAAGAAATCAATATCACGGTCATAGTAATTACGGATAGCATAAAAAAAAAATTGATTATTCGGGTTTGCACAAGATTTCCATTTTCAATTTTGAGAAAACTACATAATTCTTAATCTTGTAAATAACACCTTTTAAATGGCGACCCTCGTTCCTAATACTTTGTTTTTAACTGCAAATCCTTCTTTTGTTTTTATCGGTAAGGTAATCTTTACAATATATAGCTGGTGACTCAAGCAAAAGACAGGTCAGGACATCATGATTAATGCACTGGTTTGGGACAGAGCAAATCATATTCATTCATTGCTAATCTGTCTGTCTGTCAATGGTGCCAAATGGCCCTCCTAACCTAACATTCTGGCCTTTCGGTCTTGTCTTTTTGAGTACTTGATTGACGGCTGAAGCAACGAATGTGTTTTTGCTTGCCGTATATCTGAATCCATGACTCACCATGGCCTATCCCCCAATCAAAGCTCATTCCCCAACATCACATTGTTCTTTCTACTCATCAGCAACTAATAAACATGAACCCCTCCTTTTTGCAGCTTGAGGCGAGGCTATCCATTCACAAACATCAACATCGATCACCTTTCAAGATCCTATGAGCATGTTGGGCCTTGTTCGTCATAATTTGATCTTTCAAGACCCAGCATGTTCTATTGCATGCTTATTGTTCATGACATCACAAGTCTGAAAATAGTTTGGCGATTTCACTTCCCAGGTTTCCAGGGTTCCATTTGTTGCCTGAAAGCCTCACCTCACCAGATACCCACATATATGCCACACTGATTGCTCTTCCAGAACCAAACATTATGAACACTTGCATTTTCCAGAGACTGCAAAATCTCGCGAATGAGGAAAAAACCATCCGTGCAACCTGCTGGACAATGGGAATTCATGCATAACTTCTAAAATGCATTGGCATTACTGCAGATGTAATTAAGACGGTCTCGTACAACATTATTTCTCTCGAATTTTACACTGGGGGACATCATATAGACATCATATCATCTGAGGACCCAAAATGAAAAGAACTTTCAACTCTCTAGTGAGCTTAACTAGCATTGACGAACTACTCTACGCAGAACGACGACACTGGAGAACTACAAAATTTTTCTATATGATTTGGAGATGTGAACATGTGTTTTGCACACCGCGAACTAAAACATGGGCAACAACACTGAAACATATTCACCAGCTTCTTGTGTTAGCTCTGGATTATCAATCTCCAGACACCTGGATCATACCAAAAATTCAGCAAGAGTCTTTCGCCACAGAAGCAATTAGCAGGTATAGGTTATCAACATACTTCATGTTTCTTCCTTATGGACTCACGATTTACTCATCTTCATCTGAACTTGGATTATCAACTTCACTTGTGCTGCCTACGCCATCACCACCAAACCCCTTGGACCTCTCTCCTTGCAAATCAGCATTCTCGGCAAGCTCATACGTAAGAAACTTGATCCGTTTTTCCTTCCCAACCCCTTTTCTTTGTTTCCTCTTTTTACCTTCATTTTCAGTCATCTCCATCGAATGTGCAGCTGCTATAAATGCTGCGGTCATTGATTCATCTATGTCTTTGCCCTCTCCATCTTCATCTACATCTTTCTCCTCCCCCTTGTTATCAATGTAGAAGAGAACGTCATCTTCCTGTTTCTTATCCTCCAACTCCAAAACCGGATTCTCATTTGCAACAGAAACATCGAAGACCAATTTAGCACGGCACTTCAACAAGCTATCACTGAAGAACCTCAATCCTCGATCCTCAAGTTCCAATAACCACTCTGGACAGAAAAAAAAGGAAAAACAAAAAACAAAATTAAGGGCTCATGCACGTTTGGCACTTCATGATACAAAAATGAACAGAACACAACCATGTCAGAATAATAGAGTTACTTACTTATGAGAGCTCTAGGTGATGAACCTGCTGATCCACTTGCCTTAAGTTCCACACCAATCTCTCTCCTCGCCAGTTTCATTATTTGTGAAGGCAGAGCAGAACTAGAGAAGGCATTTATGTAACAGATGGCTAGAGTTTGGTCCCCATGCTCCCTACAACAAATCATAACATGAGATGCAAGAGGCAACTACACCAAAATCCAAACAAACACCATCAAAGAGTCAGTACCTGAAATACTCCATGGCTTCATAAGCAACGATCAGTCTTGTCATCAAAAGATTCTTAACATGTTCAGTGGCCAAATCAGCTATTCCCTCATGATCAAGGAAAGAGTACTCCACCAGTATAATCGCATCATATAGGACTTTCCTAAGTAAAGCTTGATCCTCTGACCCCTGGCCAAATGAAAATTGAAATCAGAAAGCAAATTTCTCTAGGAAGAAAATATAGCTGAACTGCAGCTGGCTTCACATTGTAGATATCACCTCAATACCGGACTTGGAATATCCCTATATATGACCTCAGTTTTTTTAGGCTCTAATAAACATATAACAAAATCAAAATGCGCTCTCAAGTGAAAACAATGCTCACCAAAAAGGAGGCGCCAGGTAAAGTAGTCTGGATAAGCATCCTAACGAGAGTCTCTGGTCAAGAATACAGGACTTGTTAGTTTGCAAGCAAATGATGAAAATTTACAAGTGAAAGTGAAACTAAATGACAACAAACGAGATCATAGCAACGAATTATCCCTTCCACAAAAGAAGGCACTTAGTCTATCAGGTTCAAGGATTGACTTTATTAGGAGATGCTCACAAATTACATTTCCAGGACAAATCTGCTTGTACTCAATGAGAGAGTCATTATTGGACATTCTGTAAACTCGGTTGACCACTAAAACGCCGATTCAACCATGAGACAAGCAAACTCACATCTCAGACACAAACAAAGGCAACACTAACCAAAAAAGTAAGAGTTCCGAAAACCAGTTATCGAAGCAACAGCCCAACTCCTCAACTCCTTCTCCAATTCCGACCTGTTGACTCCTTTGACGTGAAGTTTCAAGCACATTTTCAACAAAAACGCCTCCGCAATAACTGCCCCAGCCAAGTAATTAACCCCGCAACCTCCCCGTATGAGAGCTCTACTTATGTCATCAGTCAAAAGCGGAAAAAATCTCTCCGAGTTCTCCCCTGACCCCAACCAAACCCTGACTAAATCCGCAAAAACCGTGCTCATCTCTGAATCGCCTCCCTCATAAGAACCCTCGCAACTGCAAATGCTTAAATATCCAAGAACCGTATCAACCAAGGACTTGACCTCTCTCACGGCCCTTTTGTCTCTCTTAGACGACAAGCCCCTCGCAAACAACTCAGAAACAATCTCACAGATTCGAAACATCACCGGCGCGAGCAGTGATATGCTCTTTAGACGACTACAAGAAGAAGAGCACGCCTTGATTAGCAGAAACAAGTCTTTCGCGGCCGCCACGCGATCAAGAGCGTCGTCCTTTGCGTAATTGCGGCCGCGAAAGGTCAATGCAGCGTAGACCCAGACGGAGACGAGAGGTGGATCCGATCTGGATTGCATCAATTGGTAAAATGGATCGATGAAGCAGGTAGTGTTGGGGGTTTCTCTGCGGATTTCGGCTAAAAGGTCCTCAATTGCCTGCTTCAAAACGAGATTGAAGCTTTCGCCAACGAGAAGACCAGGTCTTGATAGTTCGAGAGCATCGTTTTTTAGCAGTTCCATGATCGAGGACTAAAGATTGATGGAGAATTCCTCCTCCGACGATCAAATATCAGCTCGAAGTAGGAGGAGAGAGAGAGAAAACCCTAAACCCTAAATCGGAAGGAGCGTGTCCAACGTCGTATTGACTGTCGTGATTCTCGTGAATGGGGAGCGTAGAGAAGTGCAAATAAATTTGCTAGCCCGAAAACCCGGACCCGGCCTGACTGATTTTTTCGAGCCAGGGTTACCTGGGCCGGCCCTAATTTTTCAAAGTTCGGGCCGGTCCGAGCCGTCGGAGACTCAGTCCGGCCCGAAACCTACAAAGAAAAAAAAAATATTACGCACGTACAAGAAATCTACCGATTCTGTTCTGTTTTGCCCCCCACTTTTTTTTTTATTCTTCAGTTTTTACCTTTCTCTGAAATAATTTTGTAGCTGCTTTGTCCTGATGTGGTTAACATGGCTCGGGTAGGAGCCATATCGGCCCGCTTGGCCTAGGCAAATATTAAAAAACGGCCCTATCGGCATTCTCCACCGCTCAATTTGGACGGCGTTAATTGAATCACTTGATTATGCTAATGGGGTGATTAGTAGGACTCGATCACATTTTTCTAAAGTGTCGGCACTAAATGGAACTTGCTCAATAGCTTTCAAGACTTCCAGCGTATTAATTTCGATGAACATCGGGCGCAAATATCAGTGGTGATCTGAGGCCGAGAAGAGTACCACTAGCGTTGCTAGAGACATGCCCGCTAGCTTGAGGGATGGTCAAGCACCGGAGTTCGATCCGGAGACCATCCAAACCATCAAGGGAAAGATGAGGACCGCTCAATTATGCCAAAAACTCTGCCGGAACATCGACCCAGAATTCATCTTTTATGCAATGGCTTTCAGTTTCAGTTGTAATTTGTGGGTCGAACTTGCCGTTCCATGGTGAACAATGAACATCAGTGCTTTGTTCCTTTCAGTCTTTCCCTTACATTGCATCTTTTGTTCAGGCGTTTTCTCTTTAGTTTCCTTCAAATTCACTGCTCGTAGTTTAAAATTCCCTTCATTTCAACATTGTGGTTTCAATTTCCTTTCCGTACTTGATCTCAGAGAAGTTCACTTTTCCTCGTTGCTTAGATTGAAGAATCTACTGCCATTTCAAATTTTGCTCGAGAGGCATATGCAAAAACCTGTTTCAATTCGATCTTGTTTTGTGCAGTTCGATCAAGCTTGTCAACCTGAACTTGTTTTGGTAAAAACATGTCAGCTCGTTCCGATTTTAAATTTAGTCGGCATTGGGTTCGAGTGACCTTTAGTCATCAAGATCAACATGAAATGCTAGTCTCAAGCAGTCCGATCACTCTATTCTAAACATCTGAGAGTTGACGCCTGCAGAAGTTTTTAGTCGCTAGGATTTTGCAATTCATAGTATTCTCGGTAGACCGGCTTGTAACGTGCGGAAAGAACAGCGAACACCAAAACGCGATGTCAAGGAACTTCTCATTTTCCTCGAGAAGAAGTTTGCTTTTTGCTATTCTAGAACATCATAGCCTTCTTAAATAGGATAGATGTGGTAAGAAAACTGACTTTGGACTCTCAATCATGAGAATTCAGACACGGCATGCATCGAAAAGACAAATGCAACTCGACTGACCTTATCTGGGCTGAGTGCTGCAGTAGTTCAGAAGATGGCTTAAGTACAGTGCCTAGACACTAATAAGAGGTGCAGAGAGGCAGACAAGAAGGATTGCTCCTCAAAAAAAGCATTTTCTCAGCACTGGATAATGATTTGAAGCTCTTAAGAACTTCCGAATGTCAGGAAAGAATAACTTAGTGATACAAACAAAGATGCCATGTCGGAGTGAAAAATAAACAAGCCCTCGACGATTGCCTCATCTTCCATACATTTGACATGCATGAACTTTAGCAATTGCAGCTTTGAAAATTGCGGAAGAAGAAAAAGATGCCATAATAATTACCTGGTCATCGCATCTTATAGTATTGGATTCTGGAGACCGTGCAACGTCTACCATTCAGCGAGTATTTGACCTTTATATCCACATCACGAGGATTCTTCTTGTTTGGTGCCACAGTCATGCTCCCAACCAATGCCTCACCTTCACATATAGTCAGCACATCTTCCAAGTACAAGACCGTTTGCTTCCAATGCGTAGCCCGCGATCGAGGCCCTGCACATGGATGCAATGGATAAAACAGACTAAACAGAGCCACCTCAGCATTTTATTACATCACTCAAACGGCCGTTCATTGTGACACCTGATGGTGCCCCCGATGACTTGGCAAAAATTCCGTAAATTATTTAACTATCATATACATTTCCACTCTAAGGTGTTTTATGCAACTGCCTTTTTCCCCATTGAATAAACAAAGGCCCGAATGTTCACAAAAAAAAAAAAAAAAAAAAGAAATAACAAAGGCCAGAATGAAAAAGTTCTTTAAATAGTGTCATCTTGAGAAAAAAGAAGATGCATCAAAGCTCAGAAGTCATTTAGTTTAAACAAACACAATTTAAATCCAGGCAGCTAAAGAGAGGCATAGCCACCCAAGGAAAAAATTACATACCAGTAGAGAAGCCTGTCAACTTATGACATTTGGTAAATGACACATCGAAGTATGCTACTAGAGCATGGATGTAATCGTCGCGTTCTGCCACTAGCTTAAATGGAGCTGTAAAGGAAGCATCTCCGGGAGTCATCTTTGAAATATCCATTGTCTGGGAAAGGAAAGCAACCAATGTATGAAAAAAAATCTTGTTAACATTGATGAGAAACGAATTGAGAGAAGAGATCCTATTGTCTGATAAGTGTGCAAGCCCACTGGGTCTTGGGCTGCATGGTATGAATACTATGAATTCAACTGAGTGCCAGGAATTCTCACCTTAAGTAGCTGGCATTGTGTAACAAGTTGATTCTGGTCAACTGTGTCAACTAGAGGTTCCGTCATGGCTTGCTTCTTGATGCAACTCATATCAAACCCATACACGTTGTTCCAAACTATAATTGCATAATAACGCCAAATTAGAGAAACACATAATAGCGGGTGTAGAGTTTAACTGTTGGGCGGGAAAAAGACTTTGCAAATAATATTCAAAAGGTCCAATAGCAAGAAGCTAAACTCACATTCAATCTTGTCTTCTTTGTACTCAGCATCCTCAATGGCTGTTAAGTAGAGTGAAGCCTTGTCAGGTAGAACAACTCCATCATTGACCTGTGAGGGAAGAAAGATGATGCCTGATGAATTGCGCAAAGTCACAAACCCGTGGAAGAGCTACGCAAAAACAATATAGCAACTAAACAGGCAAACTACCATAACATAAGCCTAAAAGAATAACAGTGAAACATGGCAAGTGGGCAACCAGAGGTATTCTAACCAAACAAAGACATTAATGGAAAATAAAGGTAAAATTTGCAAGGTCTGCTATGGAAATTTCAGTAAAGGAGACATACTAATTTATCATTTAAGACAGGCATGTAACCCCATTAGGAAGTCCAAGAACGAGCAGCACATGCAAGGTTATAAATTTAATATCTTGTTTTCTTTTAATCAAAACAAACTTTTGTACAATGCTGCACCTTTGAACTAAGAATGGTGAATAAATTGTTTGTGAAGCAGTAAGTCACCCCCACTTCACCAACTTCACACAAACAGAAAGAAACACCATGGCAATTATGAATGACCAACCACGATTTCAGCCTGTTGCATTTCCTCATTAATACAATAGACCTGCAATCTCTCAACTAGAAATAGTTTGGCCAAAGGAACAAAAGGAAGTACCAAAACTTACACAACCAATTTGATTAGGAGAGAACAACCTTTTGGTACCTTATAGCAAATTTCTCTTTATTTATGAAGAAAAATAATTAGGGGAAAAATGACCCAGTTAGATGCCAAACTTGCTGGTGTTTGAATCTTCATATTTCGCAGTTCACATGCAGTACTTTTCAAGCAGAAACATAAGAGAAAACATAATAAAAAACCTACAGTCTCTGAAAAGCATTTGCATCGAGAAGCAAGACAAGCAACTTACAAGCCATTTGTCACGAGCATACAGGACAGTATTCAACATGTTCTCAAACAACAAGAAATATCCCATCCATTCAGAAATGATTATGTCAACTTTTGCGACAGGAAGATCAATTTCTTCGACTTTCCCCTTCAAAACTGTTATAACTGCAAATAACGGAACAAACATGAATAGAGAAAAGAAATTCAGTAGCAAAGATACTACAAGAATCCAAAGACACAAAATCAGACTAATCAAGGCATCTTACCATTTGAAAAACCATTCGATTCCACAATCTCCTTCGCCGTGTCAGCCATATGGGAGCACTCAACCTACAAAAAGAGTCAAACAACAATATTTATCAAACTTATAGACAGAAAGTCAACATTGAGAAGGAATATAGCAGGAGCAGATCAGGAAGACAAGGAACGAGCAAAATAAAAACACACCGCATAAACATGTTGCGCCCCGGCTTTGGCACAAAATAAGGACAGTATTCCAGTCCCAGCTCCCACATCAAGAACTACTTTGTTTTTAAATAGAAACTTGTTTTGGTAAATGACGTTTTGATATGTCTTCGTTCTTACTATGTCCTTCAACATTTCCTGCAGTGAAAGCATAGGCACAGTATAGTGTCACAAATATAGTCAAAAAGGACATGTTCAGCTCCTCATTGCTACAGAGAGAGATGTCAGTCTACTAAGTTGATAAAAAAAGCAAATGTGAGAGTTTGAGATCCCCTTTATAGATGTGAGAAGGGGAGGCAACGCTTAGGAATCAAAGCAGGACTTCTTCAGTATTGGTAAGGTTGACCACCGCAAGGACAATTCTTCGTTCCCAAAGTATGACACGTGTCTAGGAGGATAATTCGAGAGGGTGATAACCGAAAAGCAGAGCAGAAACATGCAGAAGAGTTCAAAAATAGGCGGGTCTTCATGAACTAGAACAAATACCCCCCAGTAGTGGACCACATCTCGTATTTTCGGAGAAATTTATGACATGCCATCAAACCTCACGACCTCTCTTTCTGACTGAGCAAGCAATCAAGGCTCTACCAAAACTATCAAAACCAAGCCGCCCTGTTCAACTCAGAACAGGTAATATCCAACGGAACCATTACATAAAATTAGTGCTTCATACATTGACAATGCAGCTGTTACTAGAATGTTTTCCATGCCCAGTTTCTGAAATCTTTCTTCCGAAACACTACTAGATATAGCCAAAAACTAAGGCGATAGAATTCGTGTAATTGTATCATGTAAAGTGAAAATCAAACCACCAGTAGACCAACATCCCAGTAAATGAAGACGCCATTAACAAATGCTATTAGCAGTAAAACATATCAAAACCAATATCAAACTGCTCCAAATTCACATGCAGCACACTTACTTCATGAATTCCTGCAAAAAAGAAAAAAAAAACAAGGAAAAAAAATGTAAGCTTCTGCAACAAATGCTAATATAATGTAGCAGTGAACCAAAGACGAAGAACGAAAAGAACAAACTTAACGAAACTTTTATCACGGAACAACATTAATACTCCAAGAAAGCCCAAAAACGAAACCAGAACCGTACCGAAATGGGAGTAGGAATCGAAGTAGTAATCGGCGCTGGTCTGATTGTCACCCGCATCATCGGGGAACGATTCGTTGGCCTCGCGGGTGGAGGCGTCGACCGTCATATCGGCGACGGCGGTGGACTCGTCGGGGTCGCACATGACCTCGTCGAGGTTGGAGCTCCCGGCGGCGTTTTCCTGGCCGTCGCCGTCGCCGTCCCCGTCCTTGAACCGGATCTTGGCGGGCTGCTGCTGCTGATTCAAGCTCTGGTCGCCGCTGGTGGTGGGGTTGTGGCTCTTGCGACGACCCATGGCGGACGGAGCGTGGGACTACTAGGGTTTTAGGGAAGGAAGCGAAAGGAACGTTACGGCTGCTGATGAGGGGGTTTATGGTACTTGCATGAGCAGGTTCCTTTCCCGATCTATATAACTAATCAAATTATATGTTGTACATGTGTTGCCTGAGCTATGACTTGTTATTTGTACTATTTTCTTTTGGAAAAATGAGATAAATAGTCTCTAAATTTCGACTAAATATACAGTGATGTCCCTTAAATTTTAATTGATTCAATGTGATCCATGAACTTTAGTCTAACGTGCAGTGTGATCCATGTACTTTTAAATTGTTCAACATGATTCTTAAACTTTCAATACATGTTCAATTTAGTTTATGGGTTAGGTAATTCATAGATTAGATAGAATCTAGAACTATAATAATCTAAGGACTGGATTGAATAATTATTCAGACCTTTTAGAACAGGCAATCATGATTAATGTCCCCAAAACCCGACAATTATATTCAAGCGTTCGAAGAGTCCGGCATCACGAACCCGATAATTATATCACAATTCATAATAACCTCCTACTTTTTTTTTTTTTTTTTTTTAAGGAAAACTCTAAGGTCCGAAATGTTATTTTATGCGACGACTCCCGTATACAATTTGGGTCGTTGGATATGAAGTCAAAAAATCTCGTCCATCGGATCAATTTGGAAACGTATCACCGATTACCTTTGAAACTGGTGAACTATGGACATTCTAAGATGCGCATGATAAAGAAAACAAAGGAAAATAAAAATAAAATTTATATGATATAAGTTTCTTAAATTAGATTAAATATCAAAGTATTTTAGTAATATAAATCAAGTGGGATATGAATTATTAAATTTGTATTACATGCAAATGGATCAAACAGGTTAAATGGATTCATATGGATTGGATCATTTTTTACCCAACCCCACCCACTTATTTGACACCGCTACTCACTGTCGAAGGTTGTCGCCGCAGCCCTATTCTCCATCGCAACCGACACAAATGAATTTCTGTTTTGAAACTAGAAATTTTATGTCGTTATCAAACTCATTTCTCTGCTCATAAACTTTTGTCTGTTACTTAAAAGGTTCTAGCAAGGCGTACCGTAGTTGGAAAATAAAGTTCGTAAATCATAATTTTTCTTGGTAATTTTTTTTATTAACTGCAACAATTATCCTCTTGTTTCTTAATCCCCTTTTCGATAGTAAATTGCCTTTGCCGTTTGTCGTAGTGCCTGATGATCTGTCATAGAAAGCCTTTTTCTGTCAGCCCTATATCTAATTCTCCTCTTTCGCTAACTTTGTTCTACCTCTTTGCAAAGCGTGAGAATCAAACTTCGCACCTATAATACTAGCATCTCCACCCCACAAAGTCACTTTCATGTTGTAAAATTTTGGCCAAAAATAAAAAGTAGTCCTCGAATGAATTCAAGCGTCAAATTGGAATGATGTCTGAGTTTTGGCTCGCCTAGCGTCAACCTAGCACGATTGAATGTGCAAAGGCCCCTAATCTGAGCAAGCCGCGTCTTCCGACATGTTCAAATATCACCGGAGTTTGGCATGTAAAAAATGCCCTTTATTCTCTTAGACTCGGAGCGTGAAGCCACGCTTCCAGCACTGAGCGGACTGGCTTTTGAACTTGTTCTATCAGCTCTCGAAGTGAGCAGGGGACAAGCGCGGCGGCCATGGTGCTCCTGCCATCACGGCTTCAATCTCCCACGTCCGGCGAGGGACGTCCGTCATGTTTTTGCAACCAGTTGCGGTAACACACTGCCACAGTAGAAACGAAAACGAGAATGCATAAGTCAAAGTAAACATATTAGACATAGGGAGACTGAAAAATTGCTTGCCATAATCGATTAAATTTTAGAATTCCAGAATAAGGGGAAGAAATCGCTTGAGAAAAATAACACATTTCGCAGCTAAGAACTTCGCAACTAAGAATAATGGATATAAATATAACGACGATATTCATTCTGACTTTAAGCTGACAACTCGAATTGAAAGCAGCACTAAGACGTAGGGTATATATGTCCAAAAACTATTTATCCCAACTCAAGGTGTTCAAAGAGAGTTTAGAAAATGGAGTACCACGTCGCTTTCGATTCTCACTCCACCAAAAGTTCTGAATCTTCCAATTACATCATGATTGAAGAACTGTGATGTCTTTGTGCTTTCCATTGCCGGAACCAACAAAGCATCGATAAAGTAGCATCCAGGCTCCACTGTTATCACCTGAGTCAAGGTCAATTCACTGCTGATCATACATAGAAGGTGTGCTAATGAAACAAATAAAAACAAAATACCTTGTGAGATCAGCACGCTAAGAACAGAAAATAGAACAAAAAGAGTACTCTCAAGGCCTCCTTGCCCCAATATTTCTCAAACAAATAATGATTAATATTTACAGCAGAGAGAACTAATACTAACCATTCCTTCCTGGAGATCTCTGACTGTCCGCAATGAACTCAATCCAGGTTCTTTTGGTCTCTCCAACCCCTAGAGATTATGGAGATTCTCAGGATCACAGTTGCCAAAGATCAGAACCAGCAAAGAAGATAGACAAGAAATTGATTATTTTAAATCTAAAAACCTGCAGGTAGCCACCAGGATCATGAGTATCAATACCCAATAGATGTCCCAGCCCATGGGGCATAAAGGCTGCTCCCAAACGCTCAACCATCATATGATCCAGATCACTGAAATCGACAAAAACAGACAAGCATTAGTTCATGGAGACAGGATGATGGGAAGACGACATATCCTTGAGAATAGTTACCCAGATATGATGCTTCCTTCCCTCAATGACTGGAGAATAGTCTTCTCTGCTAATCTGCAGCCAGATAGATCAAATGAAATTACATGACAAGTGCAATCTTGGAGGGGGAAGATACATACAGTATAGGCTAGAAAATCTTAGCAGCAGTGAGTTACCCTAAGAAATTTGTTACAATTAATTAGATTTTCGATACTGCAATTAACCATCCACAATCGCTAGCTGTCCCTTCACTTCAGAAGCAACACCAAACACAGGGGACTGGTTTTATGCTACAATCAACATGATGACTCAAAATTTCCTTCTAAAACTCTAATATTAAATTCAGTAGCAAGAGAGAGCCAAGGGGAGAGTTGCTCTTATATGGCAATATAGCAAAGTCAAATACCACAAAGCATAAAAATCTCAAGATAATCTTGTAATAAGCTTTGCCAAAGCATCCATTGAGATTAGTTGAAGTAAAGCTACTTCATTGGAGTAAACTGAATCCAGATATAGAGAGAAAATTTTGATTTCAAATAACTAAAATGCCACTGCCAATTGGCAGTTGAGAGTTTCACTCGGTATATAAGAGCAATGCGATGCTACAACATAGAAGCACTCTTTGTTTAAGCATCCCTGAACTATGGAAGAAGAATTTTCTTGACTATTTTCTTGACTATTACTCAAAATCAAAAGCCCTCGAGTAGAACTTTTTCAAACTTTGCCATCCACTCTTACTTGTGCATATCTACCCAGCTAACTCCAGGTTTAGTAGCAGCAATCACCGCATCATGTGCTTGAAGTACTGCCTGAGAAAGCGACAAAAAGATCAAAACTCCGTATGATCAGGCTTAGACTGGAAATAAACATTTGATTAGCAAAACTGCCCCACAATTCTCTCCACCTGTATACCCAGACAACCTTGGTAATAGTTTCCACTGCACCTGCAGTTGCCTTTGTTCATAGCTAATTTCTACTGCAACTGCAGTTGGCTTTTTTCATAGTCAATTTAAATAAGCAACTTACATTGTATATTAGACTCTGATCACTTGTAAACTTGCCATTCACCTGCACAAAATGAAGCTGATGGTAAGAGGGGATACTTGTAGCTCTGACACAAAAAGAAGATAATCGATCTTGTAAATCCATTTCCTTCTAAAGCCAAGGAGATGTCTGTCATCTCTATCAATAATTATCTACAAAGACCACCTATTGCCAGAAGATAAAGGATAAACATTCGTAAAATATGACTGAGACATTGTGAATTCATGAAATTGCCAATAACCGCTTGTTTGAACCTGGGAGAGCCTTTTAACTTTGCCACTGTCGTGACATGGATCAGTGTAACAATAGCCCCAGGAATAAGCAGGCCTTAACCATGAAAAGGGTAATTACGAATTTCTTTTTTTTTTTTTTTTTTTGGTTGTTATCTTGTCCATGATAAGTCATCGAACTTTCTTGCCTTTTGAAAGAAATTGGGTAAGTCCATGGCAGAATGTAAAATAAGTTGAAGGAAAACAGAAAACCAAAATCAAAATTGCAATCAATAAATTGCATTTCAAAGAGGAGAAGTATTAGCAGAATAAAGATCCCATGTCAACCCCACAAAAGCACACAAGAACCAGAAACTCACTGGGAATGAACAGGTAATATCAGATCCATAAAAATGATATTCAGCTCCCATATCAAACAATGCCATATCCCCATCCTCCAACGTCTGCAAAGAAATCCACAAGAAGAACTTACCAGCTTTATTTAGCGTTCATGAATCTGATACGGAAATTAAATAAGAACCATTTATTTAGCCTTCATGAATCTGACCAAAAAAAAATTAAAACAAGAGCTGAAAGGAAAAAATTGGACGTGTTTAGAGGGTCGAACCAAATTGGCCACATTTTTACGATTCTTCTCATCTTTTCCTTTCCCAAAAGCCAAGTGTGTGTGTGCGCGCACGCGCGCGTACAAGAAACCATGCTAGCCTAAGCTTACATTCATGAATGCATGCCACTTTACCAAAGTAAACATCCTCTGCCTAGAGCAATGCCTACTTTAGGTTAGGCATTTTACCCCAAGAAACGAAAATTAACAATTTCAGGAGATGGAGGCTTAACTTACCCGGTCATTTGGAGCAGCTGCATGCCCATAGTGGAGAACAGCACTAAAATACATGGAAGAAATTATTGTTACTTCACACTGGCAATATTATAAGCAGTCTAATCGCAGAGAAAAGGAAATGCAACCTTCCACTATTTCAACAAACAAAAAAAAACTATTCTGTTGCTTGAGTCATACTCTCTCTATTCCAGAGACACATACTATCACAATATCAATAGCACACCATAGAGATTGAGGAAATCAGCAGTAATTCGAAAGTTGAAACAAAGTCAGCAGTTCTTGGAAATATACTTCACTATCAAATGTGCCACTCACACTGTAGAACATTTGGTATTCGAATAATAACTGATCAACAAAGGGAAATGCCCGGAAAAGAACTTTTATCTATTGGAGAATCCTCTGCAAATTCAGTAACTAAAATAAATGATCAACATAGGCATATAATTCCTATCATTGTCAGAAGAATTCAATTCTACAAATACAGTGAGCAAACCAATCAACTCAAGCCAGCAATATGTACGTGCCAATAACACATTCTCTTTCAAAAGATTCTGCAACTGTTTTAACTTGTTCAAGATCATAGTGGAGCTCTCGCATTTTCAAGATACCAATGGCATCTCAAATGCTTGCTTTCTTACATACAGTTATCTTTACAACTAAGAATATTCCATAATATCAGCCCCGGGGTTCTGTTGTGTTGGGGGTGGGATGACGGGGAGAGGCAGACAGCTCTCTCTTGTCTATTGTCCCCAGTAAATTAGTTAAATCGGTTGCAAATCCAATTAGCCCATCCGATGGGCCTTCTGGCCCAAAATATAGGAACCCAATTCCTTTGAGCATGTATTTCCAAGTTCGCTTCCGGTAATATTCTAATTGTCGTCAAAATTCCTTCAAGCAATTCGAGGTTCTTCTATTCACACACCAGATCTTTCATATGCACATGCTAGAGAAACCAAACTAACTTTTTGTATCCTAAATCTAACCTGTTTCCACCAGTGGCACAAATACACGTGTATGAGCAGTGGCGGCACCCACCATACATGTATGTGTGATGAAGAAACGTGCTTTCTAATTGGTACTCTTTCATGCCAACCTTAATCTTCCTCATTACCTGAACAAGAAGAACACATAATAGACTAAGTGAAAAAATTGACTCAACAAGCTAAAGATAGGAGAGAATGCTCCATAAAACTCAAATAAAGAAGAAATAAATTATTGCATTTCCAATCTAACATTTGACTAGATAGTGTTTGTAATCGAAAGTTGCTCCCAAAATTGCGAGAATGCCAGACAAGTCAAATATTTTTGAAGGCAGACATCGCTGTCTTCCCCAAAAAACCAGTAAAGAACCATGATTTACTTTTTTTTGTTTTGCAATATTTTTATTTCACAAATTCTTCATTATGCGGACATGGAAAGAAATATGCAACAAATTGACAATAGCTCCTCTACTTATATTTGGCTAGATAAGCAATCGGCATTGTTCAAGAGAACATCTTTACAAGACACATTTAAATATGTTGCTATAGGCTAAAGTACACTAGAAGTGCCAAAACTTATGTACGGCGCTCAATTTAGTGCCAAAACTTTCAAAACGATCACTTAAGTACCAATTTTTTTAAAAAACGATCACTTAAGTGCCAACTTCTTTTTAAAAAGTTCATTTTAATGCCAATTTCAATTTGAGCTGACGTGGCTTATCGGAAATCCGACACACGCTATTTTTTTATTAATATTTGAGCTGATGTGGCTCAATGGAGTTGACTCTGAAGTGATCGTTTTTAAAAAAAATTGGTACTTAAATGATCGTTTTTTAAAAAAAATTGGCACTTAAATGATCGTTTTGAAAGTTTTAGCACTGAAGTGATCGTTTTTCAAAAAATTTGGCACTTAAGTGATCGTTTTGAAAGTTTTGACACCAAAGTGAGCGCCGTACATAAGTTTTGGCACTTGTAGTGTACTTAAGCCTGTTGCTATACATCCAAAAAGAGATAGATATTCAGAAATAATAAATTTTGTAACAAAGTCAACCAACTGAATTATCCCATCATCATCCTTCATAAATGAACTTCCCCAAGTGGTCCCGTGCGCATATACATCTCTTTCACTTATATACATGTTTTTTCTTGGCCGATAAATGTATACATGTAAAAGTACACTAAATTGTCAGTAGTAATTTGATCATACATAATGTTGGAACAAAATAGGTGAAAGAAAGTAAGTGACAGTAAAGCACAATCAAAACAAGCAAAACCAGAGTTTCTTAAGTATTGTTTTTTCCTCCCCTCCGTCCACTGCAGTAGATTGCCATAACCTATAATATGGCCATATGTTCATCTACTATAAATGAATAATTTCATATAATCATCCAAAAGAGGAATTATTTTAGGATGATTAGAGGCCTTCATGTAGAAAACATCAAAATGTCCGACAACCAATTACCTCAACATGAGCTTCAGAGCTTATAAATGAATAATTTCCATATGTTCATCTACTATAAATGAATAATTTCATATAATCATCCAAAAGAGGAATTATTTTAGGATGATTAGAGGCCTTCATGTAGAAAACATCAAAATGTCCGACAACCAATTACCTCAACATGAGCTTCAGAGCTTATATCATTGGCAAACTGAATTACAGCAAGCTCCAAATCGGACTTTGTAACACGACATTCAGTCAAAATAGGATGTAGGGTAGTCAAGTCCGTGGCGAAGTTTTCCACTCCCTAACAAGAAGTCCAAGGAATGTCAAAAGTTGACAAATCAATGAAATTGGAACAGAGAAAGACTTATAACCATGCTATGCAAAGACTAGGACCATCATTATGCTACAACATAATAAATGCAATTGTAACTGGAAACTAGTTTCGAAGAAGCAAAGAAAACAGAAGATGAAATAACCTCGAACTCAGCTGGTTTGGAGAAATTGTTACTATCAGTGTTAAGCCCATGCAAGAGAAACAATGAAGGTTTTCCCTGTCCTTGGAACAGCTCGTGGAGAACTTTTACAATGTCATCAGTATAAAACACCTTGTTGACCATGTATTTTTCCTACAGAGCAGAAACTGTAAGCCATTAGCCAAATCATTCCTGGTTTATATTGACAAGTGGACTGGCAGATCAGGCAGTCACCTCAAAGAATGACAAAGGCTTTATTTCTCCCAGCCAAACAGCATACTCTGAGGGAAGCCGAGGAGCAAAAAGCAGAGAGTTTCCACTCATGATATCCTTCAAAAGAATTCGTGCTTAACATCAAACTCAAAGTCTTTACAAGTCATTTTTCTCCAGCAGCACATCCAAACAACTATCAATTCTGATGTTCCATCAGCTAAGAACAAAGAGCATGGACCATGGAAGAAAAGCATGCAGACAACGAAGAATTGTGCTCACAGCAGAAATCAGCACTTTAAAAAACTGAGCAAGCACCACCAAACAGAAAAAAATCTTGAAAAAAAAAAAAAGATATAATAGGAACAAAGGGAATAAAAGATGAAAATAGAACAATTATAGAGTGCAATACTGATGAAGGATCATGCAAGGCCAGTCACCACATTTTGAACCAAATCAAATTGCTCTTCGATGTATTGCTGCAAAACCAAGACAGTGGTGTAATGAATTGATCACCAACGTGACTGTATATAACTCAACCACTAACAGATGTCTTCCAGACTAGCAACATTATGGATCATCACAACTCTTACAGAAACCAGAATCAAAGCTCTCATCTTATGAAACAGATTGGACGAAAAGGACTTCATGAGGTATGGAGCCCAAATTTCATTCTCAAGAGTCAAGAAATCGATAAGTAATCATCGAATTAGTATTCTAACGGTGGAGCAATTGTCATTGATCCATGTTGCATTCATAATCATAACTAAATAAATAAAGACTTAGCTGTCGTGAGGTTGCATTTGACTCACCAAAACAAGGTGACAAAACCCTGTAAGCCATGAGAAATGTGTGCCTGGTGATATTTGTACATAGAATAAGAGAACTACAATCGCACCTTTCTCCTCTTATTGATGTTGGCTACGACGATCCTTAGACATCATTCTACCATATCATCAGTGAATTCCGAGTCAAGGCCTTATTTAAACTTCTCCAATCCTTCTAACTAGTACTCCGTCACTAAATCACATTTACTTGCAAAATATCTAAAGGCCATTAGTTTGCATGTCCAAACCTCTCACCTGTATGCGCAAACGATTTGCTGGAACAAATCAATTGGAGTTTAAAGGTTCTCCAACCAGTGCAACAGAAAAGGAACAGGTGGCATTTTCACATTATCAATTAGGTACATTGTTTTGACCAAAAAAAAAAAAAATTAGGTACATTGTAGCATTGTCACCTGACATAACTGGCAAGCATCTTGACGGTATGATTTATTTGTGAACTAAGCAATTGACAATCAAAAGGAAACAACATAAACAAATAACGTAATTTCCAGTCCATCCATATGAAAGGAAAATGATAGTTCAAAAAATCAAGGAACTCACGATAGCTCCAAAAAATCCAGGCTCTGTTACTCCAAATAAATAAGCAAAATAGCTCTCCTGCCTGAAAATCAATTCAGCCACCAATCAGGTTAAACAATCATGATTCGGTACATCAAACACAATGGTGTTTATTGAGCCTGAAATACCATTTCTAATCAAACCTGGAGAACAGTAAGATGACTGACACAAACTTAAGCAATGTATCACAAATGGACTAGCCTTTTTCAAAAAAGAGTCTAATTGAGGGAAAAAAAAAGTAGCATTTTCCAAATACCTTTCGACGGCGAAAAAGGGAGATATCGAAGATGTGCCACCCAAACTAGTGCAAAAAAAAGAATCTATAACGTTTCAATGTATAATCTGGTAATCAACGAAGGCTAACTTCTACATAGTTTCTCCACAATTACCAATAAAGCTATGAGTGATGGGAAGAGTGGCAAAAGGTGACCAAATCCATGATATCTCTTCTTGTGCTTCGTTTTTTCATCATATTGGATCCTAGGTAAACTGTTTCCATTACCTGCAACTTAATTGCCACGCTAGCAATATTCCATCATTTGCAGTAAATCGTAAGCACCATAGTATGCCGTAAATCAAGCAAGGCTGGCATACAGGATTCATTTGCAATAGGTGTGAAAACAAAGCATGTACTGACCAATTTGACAAAATTTTCCCAAAACTTCCAGCATTTAAGACACCTCCCATGCCTTTGAAATCAACTGAATTAAGAGTTCTCAAATTGTACCAAAGACTCAGTGTTCTTCACAGTTACAGTTTGCCTCCCTCATTTTACTCGATTTTCCAACACAACGACCAGCAAATCCATTAGCATGAGCTCGCATAACTACACACGCAAAGTCACTTCCCAAGCGATCCCAAATCGAAACCACAATCACGCACCTGAAGAGCTCTGTGTGATCGGTGTCGTGGCGCGCTTGCTCCTCGCCTCCCTTCCCACAATCGAATTAAGCACAACAAAATAAAAAAGTCAAAATCAAACACGGACACCAACCTGAAGGAGGTGACATGACACGAGCACTGTAGATATCAGAGATTCGGTACGCGCGCGGACACCAACCTGAAGGAAGACGAAGCCGTGGAGAGGACGGCCGGAATCGCTGAGGCTCTGGCGGAGCGATTTCAGGAGCTTCTCGCGGTTCCGCACGTGGAGCTCCATCGGAACAGCGGGAGGGGATAGAGACGACGGCGATGACGACGGCGACGCGTCGGACTCCATCACTACTTCTACGACTGTCACAGCGAAGAAGAAAAGGGAGGATGCCGCGTCTATACTACTGCATTCCCAGCTTTTTTCGAAGGTGAAAAGTTTGCAAAGCGAATCAATTCCTCCTGTCGTGTATTATCGGAAGAAATGCTCTTAAACTTGGACACAACATATGAAGTGTTTCATCAACTTTAATCCAATATATAATCTCGTCTTCAAATTTTAAATTTATTAAAAATGTAATTCCTACAATTTTTTTTTTGTAAAAAATGGAATCCCTACAAAAAAAAAATTACGCATGATCAACTAGTTCTTAAACTATATAAATTTATTTCATATTTATCATTTCATTAATTCAAATTCGAATATAATATTGAACATTTTCACATGATCCAAGAACTGGATTAATCGGATATCAAAAATTTAGGAATCACATTAAACAAATTAATGCTCAGGACGATATTGCACATTTCACTAAAATTTAGAGACTCATTTGACGAATTAAAAGTTCATGAGTCATATTGCATATTCTAAATTATTTATGTCGATTTTCCTAGCATATGCATATTATTGTGAAAATGAACTTCTAAACGTGATAGGAGATTTTTCTAAAATTTTAACATGAGATCAATCGATATGCATCTCACGTAAAATATTATGATTGTTCGATTATGATTGTTCGATTACGATGCACGTCACGTGGATGTTTCTCTGGATTGATGTTATTCAAAAGTCGGCGTACTATTTGTCCAATTTCTCTAAACTTAACGAGACGAAGAAAAATTAGCCTTACTCTACATTCTACACTATCAAAAAACAAAAGCACACGTGAGGTACACCATTTTCGACGTAGGTCGATAGTATTTTCTTTATTTATTATTCAATGGCACCATTTTTAAAAAAACTACATGAAAATTAGGCCAATATTTGGTCTCATTCCAAGATTTATAGAGATAAGTCTTTTTTTTTTTTATGATCCATGATCCGTTAGTCGTAATTGGACTTCGCCCTTTCCGACCGGGAGGAGGCCGGCCCCATGACCCACCAGCAAAGGCCCCCCACTTAAGTCCGAGAAACGCGTTGGGAGAGTTTCGAACCCCTAACTGTGATTTACGCCGGCGCCAAAGGATTTGATTCTCACCAAACATGCTATGCCCGTGGTGGGTTTATAGAGATGAGTTTCGTGTTCTAAAAATTAAGAACCGGCCCTAATGGGTTCGGTTTCAAATTCCCCGTCTGGAATTGATTACCTCTAGTTACTTGCCTCGGTTGTAAGTAAATAAGGTGATGTTTTACTTCTCACCATTTGGTAAACTAATGAGAAAAGTTTGTCCTTCAAGGAATGAGAAAAAAAAAAAAGTTGAACCAAAAAAAGGAAAGGAATTAGTTGGTTCTTGGGGATCCTAGAATCTGATCGGACCAACAAGTTCGATTCAAGGGTGCAAATAAAAAAGGAAAGCTCAAAAACTCGACCTGTCTGGAAATTCACATGCGTGAAAATGGCTCATTTGGTTTATGGGTGGCTTTTCCGTTGAGAAAATAGGTTTAAGACTTCATTTTGGTAATTTTCCTTTTTTTTATTTATGTTTCTGGCATGGCCAGTCCAGCCCAAAATATTAATTATTTCTTAATTTTTGGCAACAAAACGAATATGAAACATGTGCAATATTTTTTTATTCCGAAGCAGAAAAAAAAACTTAAATTTGCAATCGATATTAAAAATTGTATTAAACACTGAAATAACAAAAGAAAAATGTGAATTTAAAAAGTGCCCAAAACAAATAGAAAAATACATAATTTTTTTTTTTCTCGCCCCGCACCGCCGCGCGGCCGAGGGCACAGCAACGCACAAGAGCGGCGCTTCACGCTTCTCTCACTGGCAACAACATCAAACGAAGAAGGCAAGCCTCTTCATTTCGATTCACGAGCACCACCCTTTCACTTTCAGTTTTGAAATTTCGTTTTCAGTCCATTCGTATCGATCATCGAGTGCGAGCTGGGATGGAGCTCACCCGTGCGGTACGTACTACAGAACTCTAGCGACGATGGGTATCTCGAATTTGCTGCATCGGCCGTGATTCCGTACACGATGAAGCGGTGTATTTTTAGGGTGGTTTTCTTGTAATGTGCCGTGGAGAGGTTTTAGCCCAGTGAACTCGACTGGTTAGCTCGTAGGTGATGTCAATGTTCCTCTATCTTACCTCGGAGACAGCAATTTCTTTTCTCTTCCATTTCTTTTGGCGCTGCATGTTTTTATCTGCTGCCCGCAGAAGAGCCGTTCCTTTTCTCTTCTTTATTTGAAATCGGTTTTTGTAGTCTTGTTGAGGCTGCTCTAATTGAGCTATAGAAGTTTGCTGCTATGTGATTTTTGGAACATAAATGATAGTATCTAGTCGGGGGGATATGGGGTACAGTTGTTGTTAAGTAATCTGCTGTAAATTCATTGTTGGCCGGTTTCTCGCAACTTCAGCTTTTGTGATAGGACGGTTTGTCTAAAATGGTATCAAAACACAGGTCACAATTGAATGGTTCGAATCCTGGCATTTTCTCTCCTTTTTCTCCCCATTATTGTACCTATTAGCCTGTATGTTTCCCTGTTCCACGGATAATCTTGCTAATGTGGTTTCACCACAACCTGTCTTCTGTGTGCCAGGATCGGCTTACATGCGAGGGGAAGTGTCAAGTAATTTGCTGTTGGTACATTGTTAATCCGGTTCCTTACAATTTAAGGTTTTGGGAAAAAGATTTGTCCAACAGTTGTTAGAGAAAAAGAAATGAGCGTTGGATTTTCTAAACTGCTAAAGACTTTGTGTTGATGCATTGGTCATGGCTTTCTCAAGGAAAATTGGTCAGCATTGCCGTCTCTTGCTGTTTCTGAGTTTATGGGTCAAACCAGTGTATCAAAACCGGACCTGGGGCTCCAGTGGTTTTTCCATTGTTTTGGTCGAAGGGGTTCCAGTAGTTGAACGGCCAGTTTAACTGCTCAATTATTGCTAGGTGAACATATTCATGTTCGAACCGTTTGCTTAGGCGTCAGCTGGCTCAGCAGTGTGCTCCATGTCGTGCCATCTGTCCAGCTTTCAAACTGTCACATGAGTGTTTCGTTCTTCATTTTTGCATTCATTGCTTGTTGATTTAGTACTCACCTTTTAGTGGCCTATAGTGCTATTTAGCAATCCGATTGCTGCACAGTACGTGTGCTGAGCAAGTCATTACCAAGAAATGCCCCTTGTTAAAAACGGCACCAGGTCACAGCACTGCTGAATTTATTTGTTCATGCCTTATTTGACAGAATTGGCTTCATATTGTTCTGGACCCGGTTAAACTGCCCAGTCTTGACCTGATCGGTTGAGCCAATGCCAGTTCAGTCTGGTTTTTGACCCATACTACCCGGTGGTCAAATCAACCCTGACCTTAGACCATTTCCCCTCCCAATGAATTGCACCAGTTGGCCAGTCGGATCCAGTTTCTTGAATATTGGATCAGCGGATTTAACCCCCTTTCCATCTTGTAGATTTTATTTGTGGGCTTTGCAACATTGCTTATGTGAGGTTAAAAGGCATCAGCAACTGAAAATTGAAGCTCTAATTTTGGTACATTGGAAGTAAATGTTGTAGGATAATCATTCATAGTAATCTGGGCAATGGTTCATGGTTTTCCTACGATCCGAATATGTCGTGCCAAATTTCTAAGGCTGTAAACCAGTGTTCTGTTGTTTGTTTCAGGAGGAAATTAATTGCTTTCTTTCGCTCTTCGCTGCAGTAATTTCTGTCCTGTCACATTCTAGGATTGATGGTGTCAAAGCTCTATCAGCTGAAAGCAAAGGCCAATCAAGTGACGCAGTTGATTGCCAAGCATGGAACTGAGTACTACAAGAAGCTGTTGGAGGAGAACAAGCAATATATACAGGAGCCACCAACGCCAGAGAAATGTAATCTATTATCGAAGCAGTTGTTTTATACTCGCCTTGCTAGGTAAGCTTTTTCGCAAGTTGGTGTCTTAATATGTGCAGCATGCTTTGTGTTTCACATCGGGCGACTACTAATTGTTTTGTTACGCTTTTAACTGGCTTTACTATACCTAGTTGATTGTCTTCGACTATAAAATGGAGAAAGCATTCTGCCGTGGGAGTTGGGACCATTCTTATCAATGGAACTCAACAGAGAGAGAATCTTTGGACATGTAATGTAGACAAGAGGGCATAACAATTTTGGTTTAGCTGTTCCCCCTTATCTCATTTGTCCTCTGCACCCCCCAAGGCCCCAATCACTAAGCTTAACATTTCTGTTTTTCCAAGTTTCTTTTGTCAAAACTAGACTTTTTTGCCTGAACTCAGCGTGACCATATCTATCTAATGCATCCACTGTTGGTTCTTTCAGTAATATCAAAAGACACTTTCGTTTTTTCATAAAACGAGTCTGTACGGAACCCACTATTAATAAAACCAAACAGGTGGAGTGCTTCTGATTCAGAGAATCAACGGTCAATGCATTTTTTTAAAAAGGGGGACATGAAATTTCGTATGTAACACAACCTTTATAACATTCCTGAGGTTGCTTTTCATCCTTGAACAGAACCAACTTGTTTTTGTTCGTATAGATTGCAGTTTTCAATGTCTCAGGCAGCTTGATTGGATAGTCATGCTGCTTTGACCAGTCATAACGCTGTTCATCCACTTTGCTGCATTCCTCTTCATTACAAGGCATTCTGGAAGGAGCTCGATTATGTTAAACATAAGTGGAGGCATGTAGGGGACTTGAAGGTGGAGGATGTCGCCATCGCCACATTGTTCGGTCTGGAATGCTACGGGTGATTCTGCATAGGTGAAATCGTGGGACGGGATTCACCATCACTGGCTACTACGTCTGAAAACTGATAAGATCCCAGAAATCTTAGCTGCCTTTGCGTTTTCGGTAGCCTTCTTCTGTTCTCTCAAAATCGAGCAAGGGTCACTTTGGTTTTGTCTTGGATCTTTTTTGGATGGTGCTGCCTCAGCTTAGTGAGTTCACTTTCTGCTTTCATGAAGCGCATGTAAATTCTTAATGGAATTGCACTCATCTATATGCATATGGAAAGCACCAGAGCCCGGAAAGAAGGGCTCGAGCCTCGAGGATCGGCGCATCGATACCCATGGAGCTCGATAAATCCATGCCAATCTGGAATCTGAATTTCGGTGAGCAGTGCTGAAACTTGGGCTTTAGATGTGTGATCTGTTCATGCTTTTTAGAATGGTGGGTCATGATGTTTTTCCCTAATTGATCTCCCAAAATTTGAAAGATGCTATGTTCTGATTTGCATTTCATTCTGGGCATCATCTGAGGATTCCTCTCTGCAACTGCAATTCAGCATATTCCTTTTCCTCAGGCATCTGTGTTCCTTCTCCAGAGCTAGATTTTCCAAATTAAATAATAATCATTCTTGGATTGTTACAGGTTAATTAATCACCTATCTTTCTTAAAATAATCATCAAATTGATATGTTCGTGTTTAATACAAGTTGGAGCACGTGCGAATGCTGATCGGCCCACGCAAAGTTCCATGATTGCCGCGGTGTCTGCTACACAACATTGCTGACTGGACATTTCGTGAAAATTGTCCAACAAATCATAAATCTATCATATTTTAGCCAATCTAGCCCAGAAACCTTTCAAGTTTATCAATTGAATTCTAAATAATTTGATATTTTATCAATTGAGTTCATTCGATCCATTTAATCGGAAGTCGTTGACCTGGACGCCGGTAGGGTCACGTAAAATGGTTAGCACTAAAATGGACAATTATCTATTTTTTCTTTTTTTTTTCTTTTTTTCTTTTTTTTATATCAAGTTCGCCAAGAGCTTTGTGGCCCTCGCAAGGTCTAGGTTTGGACTGCAATCGATGAGGGCTTTGCGGCCCTCACCTGCAGCAAGGCCCTCGCTAGAAAAAAAAGGAAAAGAAACAAAAAAAAAAAAGGAAAATAGTAAAAAACCAAGTTAAAATTTTTTAGAAAGTTAAAAAATTGTTCATGTCAGTGTTGGTCATGTCACATAAGACGTCCAAGTCAACGATTTTTTGCTAAAATTGATAGGATTGAGTCAGTTGGCAAAGTGTCAAAAGATTTAGGACTCAATTGGTAAAATTGAAAGATCTATGACCGAATTATCAAAAAGTCCTAAACCTGCTCTAATTGTGTCAATTCAGTCTTAGATTTTTTGCATTCGAGTCCATCCGGCCAATTTTGTTTGGAAATAGGCGACGTGGACGAATTCTAATAATAGTTTATTATTTATTATTTTATTATCTTATTAATTTTCTTTTATTTTCCTATTTTTCTTTCTCTTTATATTTTTTTCTTCCGTTTATTCTTTCTCCAACCGATCGCCGAGAAAAGAAAAAAAAAAGAAAAATTTTAAAGTATTATTAAAAATGATTCACGTCATCGCCGGCGACGCCATGTCAGCAATTTTTCCAAAATTGGCATGATGGACTAAAGTGGCACAAATGAAATATGTTTAATATTAGAATTGACACAATCATAATAGGTTGAGGACTTTTTTAGTAATTTTTTTTGTGTAATATATTTAGAACCTTTTGGACCATTTATGTGATTATCTACTGGTAATCCTCTCCAGTGAAGCTTTATTAGTCTATGCAAACGTGTAATAAGGTTGCCATGCGAGGCATGAATCGAATCCAAGCTACAATTTTATTAGAACTTTGATGCTTTATTAGTTGGTGCGAACCTGTAATAAGCTATGTAGCATTGATACCAACACGGAACACGACAAGCCGATACGTAAATTTTTTTTTAAAAAAAGACAATTCTAACGCGCCGGGACAAGTTGTATATTAAAAGTATATTTTTATATTTACATAATAAATTATCAATTTTATGATTATTTCAATCAAATTAATTTGATTCAAATCTATAAATAAATAATAAAAAACAGAGCCTATAAAAAAAAACTAGAAACATTAATCTAGTGAGGTCGATGTGCGAGAGTTGTGCGAGAACCGAGAGGCAAGAGAGGTCGACGCCGTGCGAGAGCCGAGAGGGTGAGAGAGGCCAAGATGAGAGACATCATGCGAGAGGGAATGACGATTAGGTTTTGTGGAATTAGGACAATTAGGTGAGATTTTTAAGTTTTGATAGATTTTCAATTTTACCCTTAAAATATTGAAAATTTTTCAAAATTGATCCCGTGAGTATCGGAATGCCGACTTGCATGTTGCTGCGTGCCTGATAGAATTGATCATGTGTCGGACACCAACGTAAAAATCTCCCGAACAGTGTCCGTACTTCCTAGGTAATAAGGTTGTCATGCGAGGCAAGAATCGAATCCACACAAGAGTTTTACTACAACTTTAATTAATGACGGCTATGTACTTTGACTTATCAAGCTCACCAAGCATTGAAAGAACCTTCGCCTACAGCAGCTAAATCTTGAATGGGAAGCTTCTAAAATGGCTTTTGCTTTCCACGCATCACCCCCCAGTTTTTTTCCATTATTATCTAAAGCACCATTTAATGCAAAGCATGTTGATATCCATATTAACTACTCTTCACGAACGCACGCAAATCACGTCCGTTGATGCGTACTGAATATGACCGCCGATCCATATGATTAATGGAAAAAAAAATCACGATTCTGGTTATTAATGCATTAAGTATTACTCGAAGTTCCAAGATTACACAATGTTGATGGCATGTTTGGAAATTCTCAGACGCACGAAAGAATTAAAACCAAAAAATAAAAAAGTCGTGGATTAAACAATGTTACCGCGTCTTGAAAAAACGTGACTTTGTCTTCACGTTTTTGTAAAATTGCAGTGGGGGGAGAGGAGAAATTTCTGTCGCGCTCTTTGGTGCGGGGCCCACGCCATTCTTCTAGATAAAGTGAATGGCCTTTTTTTTTATGGAAAGCAGGCTAGCCAACCAACCAACCAACCAATCAGAACGCGACAGATGGGTCGCGATCGAACGTACGATGCGTCGAAGAAAATGGACATCACCATCGCTACAGGCAACGAATCTGGGCCCCTCGCTTTAATGTACATCCCGCGAGGCCGGGCCCCAACCACGATTAATTGTTTTTTTTATTATTAATACAACGAAAAATTTTAAATTAGTATATTCATAATAAATTTATCTTAAATTATTTTTTTATCATAAAAAAACTCCAAATTATTATACATGTGATAAATTTAAATCAAATTATTTTTTTGACCACCAAAAATCTTAAATTGATACATCCATGACAAATTGATATATTACCATACTTTAGTATTTCGTTAAATTTTACGATCAAATTGTTAAGTTGGATGACATATGACAGTTGCCGGGTGTACTAATTTGGGGTTTTCACCCTCTGTTTATCACAGATGCATCGGCTTGAGATTTTTCGTGATATTAACTCAATTTACTAGAAACTCACGAAGGATAAATTTGTCATATGCGTACTAATTTAGAGTTTTTGGTGATAAAAAAAATTAATTTTGGGTAAATTTATTACATGTGTACTAGTTTGGATTTTTTATGGTAAAAAAAAATAATTTTAAGTAAACTTATCACATGTATATCAATTTGGAGTTTTTGTGGTAAAAAAAATAGTTTGAAATTTTTCGTGGTAAAAAATATAGTTTGAGGTAAATTTATGACAGATATATCGGTTTAAGGTTTTTGTGGTATTAAGATTTTTTTGTTTGATTCTATCTTATCCTATTATAGTTTACAAAGTGCGCGCTATATGCTGGTTACGAAATCTTGCACCATCATTTACACGCTATATGCTGGTTACGAAACCCTACACCATCATTTACGCATAGCCACTCCCACCTCCTGAGAAGATGGGGAGTCGAACTTCCCACCCTCCCTTTCCTAAGTGGGAAGAGTGACCACTGAGCAACCTGGTGGTTCACCACAATTAGTTCCATGACTCAGAAAACATAAAACATGTAAACCAAAAAATACAGACAAAAATGCAAAGCAATAAAATATTAATAAAAAACCCTAAATTACATCAGACATTAATATTCGATTTTTTTTTCGTGACACCAATACCTCCGAGCTTGTTCTAATGCGAAAAAAAAAAATACTCTCCATCTGCCATAAACTACGGCACTAACATCCAAGAGTTTTATTTTTGTACCTCCAAACTTGTTTTAGCGTGACAAAAATTACAATCGATCTACCGACGAAGATCCTAAATCTTACCCCTAAGCTTTTTCTTGGCAACACCGATACCCCAAACATCTATTGGTGAGGGACGGAATCCATCACAATTTTTTTTTTTTTTGGAGTCTAAAGTTTAGACTTTCTTATCTCAGACAAATGGTATTTTTGTTATATCGATATATGTTTGAGGGGTTCGATGATATAGAAAAAAATTGTTGGGTATTGGTGTTAGAGTGGGTATAATTTAGGAGTTTCAGTGACACGAAGAAATTCTGGCCATAAATATTATAATTCGGTATTATTCACTACTTTTTTTCGGTATTAGCCCCAAAAAAATAAATTTTTGTTTCGCCACATATGAAAAATAACATTCTGAGCAGGGTAGTGCTCCATGTCTGAAAAAGAGGATTCCACTCCGCGTAGTTAAATTGAAAAAAAAAAAGCCCAAGTCAAAGTCAACAAGGAAGGAAGGGGGCGATCGACGTCCGCAGTAACTTCCGTGCACCTTCCCGCGGCAAATCTGTCCCCCTCGATTGCTTAACGCCCTCGCGGGAGAAGTAAAGGCCCGCATCCATGGCCGAGTAGATTAGATTCCGGGGACGTTCAACCCAAAACCAACCGTACGCGTCTGGATGCGACGTCGTCGTCGTCCTCCTCCTCCTCCTTCGCGTGCATCGTCTCTCGCATGAGCAGGATCCTCGCTCCCTCCCTCAGATCGAAAACGATCGCTTCACCCTCTCCCTCTTCGAGTCGGCGAAGCATTCGCAGTCTAGGCAGCCTCTCTCTTTCTAATTCGATCTCCTGCGAGTCGCGGTCAGAGTTGTTCGGTTCGCGCTGAGAAGATGCTTCACAAGAGCTTCAAGCCCGCGAAGTGGTGAGTTTCCCCGGTTCGCTTGCTGCTCCGTCAATCGGTTGCGTGCTGCTTTGGCGTGCTCCTTGCTTTCCGTTTTGTTCGTGTGTCGATCGGCGGGTTGCGGTGGCTTCAATTGATTGTTGACCGGTGGTTGTGTGTTGATTTTTTATTTTGTTGTTGGTGGCGAATTGTGCAGCAAGACGGCGTTGAAGCTGGCCGCGTCGCGGCTGAAGCTGTTGAAGAATAAGAAAGAGGTCCAGGTGAAGCAGATGAAGCGGGAGTTGGCTCAGCTGCTCGAGTCTGGTCAGGACCAGACTGCTAGGATTCGGGTGAGTTGTTGTCTTGTTGGAGATTGAGACGACTCAATTTCCGATTATACTTGTTGAATTATGGTTCAGTTAGATGGAAATTTGATGTGAGACCTTTCGCACTTTCGATTTTAAGCTGGTTGTTTTATTTTTATTTTTATTTTTCATTTTTCGTGAAACATGGTTGCCTTAATCTATTGGCCTATCCATAGTTGCGTGTGTTCATGATTGACCGTAGCCAGGATATAAGTTGGTGACTCTTTCCTTCGAAAAGCTTAAATATTTCCTTCCAAATTACAACTCTTTCCTTAGCAAGTGAATTTCTGCTTAGAATGGTGCGGATTAAATCTGTCTGGCACTTGTATTTGTGCGATGAAAATCTGAATTGTCTAGTTCCTCATGAGATTACTGCACGTGAATCAATAATTGTTGTTGAGGGCAATCTGCTAACGTAGTTCATTCTCGTTTTGCTTCAGGTTGAACATGTTGTGAGGGAAGAGAAGATGATGGCAGCCTTCGAGCTTGTTGAGATATACTGTGAACTTATTGCTGCCCGTTTGCCTATAATCGAGTCACAGAAGTATGTGGCCATGATTGTTCTATTTCATTAAACTCGAGTTTCTTTTTGTCATATAGTACAAATGTACTGTGTTTGGGATTATCGGGCTTGGATATAGACACCGAGCTGAGAAGACAGCACATAGCTAGAGCAAAAGTTATCCAATGAAATGGTGAATTATCTGATAATTCTTCTATGTCAGGCTTAGAGATAGTGTTCAGAGCAGAACTATATGCCCCAAGGACGTCTTTGAAAGGGCTTTTTGTGCAAATGCATATTTTCTATAGAGGCAACTCCTGTGTCACCTTGCTGCTCCTAGTTGTCAATTGATAATAAGCTTTATCCGAGATGCATAGAATCTGATGCCTCTGCTTCCTTCATTTACTTTTGCACCATGGGCTCTTCTTCCTTGGTATATAATACACTACACCAACCCCTCCCCCTTTCCTACCAGACCTCGCCCATCCTACTGGTACTGGCAGGAACTCTAGCTTGTCCCTGTAGTTCACGATTTGGTTCCACTATGTAAGCACAACAGGCACTTAAGTCGGCCCACCTTGATGCTTGCGATTTCCCAAAGAAATGATAGTCTTGCCTTTTTAGTTCTACATAATATTTTACGTAATTATTTTTGGTGAGAAATGTGCAATTAACTCTCTGTACATTTCCAGAAACTGCCCAATTGACTTGAAGGAGGCTATTTCAAGTGTAGTATTCGCATCTCCGAGATGTGCAGACATTCCTGAACTCGTAGATATCCGCAAGCATTTTACAGCAAAATATGGAAAAGATTTCATTTCTGCAGCTGTTGAGTTGCGTCCAGATTGTGGTGTGAGCCGCACTGTAAGTCCATAATTGTTCAGCTTTCTTCACAGTTGCGTTCTTTCTACGAATGAAATGAAAGGAGCCAAAGTTTCTCGGTTGCACTTGTTTCATTGGGCCTGATGGAATCTTTTCTTGCCCTTTATCAGTTAGTTGAGAAACTCTCTGCCAAAGCACCTGATGGTCCAACCAAAGTAAAGATTCTAACCTCAATTGCCGAAGAACACAACATCAAATGGGATCCTAATTCATTTGGGGATAAAGATTCGCATAACTATGAAGATTTGTTGGTAAATCCGAATTATGTTTGCTGTAGTAGTTTGGCTTCTGAGTTCTGTCTATGCACAAGTAGTTTAGCATGTTCTTCTTCTGTTTGTTGATACGACTTTTTGGTAATTATTGCTATGCAGAATGGACCAAGTACTTTTGAGAAGGCCAGTAAACTGCAGACACAATTTTCAAACTTCCAAGTGCCTGATCATGACAGAGAAAGAACTAATGTGCAAGTAGCACCACAGAAAGTAGTAAAGGAGGATGCTTCTTTAAACTTGCATGAGAACAGCAGCAGGTTATCATTTGGCCACCAAAATATTCCCCCTGGACATGCTAATGTTCCTGCCACCTCACATCCAGAGCCAAAAGCTCCAGGTACAATGAGCTGTACCATCTCATTACTTGAAAGTAGAATTGTGGGAAATTTGCTTTGATATTCATACTAACAGAAGTTCCATTTACAGGTAATGTGATGGAGGGGGCTGAAGCTGGGCATGCATATCCCAGGGAAGGGAATGTTGACTACATGGGCGGGCAAAACTGGAATATGGAATTCAAGGATGCAACCTCTGCTGCTCAAGCTGCTGCAGAATCTGCTGAACGGGCAAGCATGGCTGCCAGAGCTGCTGCACAACTTTCTAGCCGCAGGAGGATTTCTACGCAATACTCTACAGAGCCACAAAGGTCATCTGCTCATGGTCCTATGGATGAATGGGCTGGAAGATCTGCAGGCTCCAGTTTTCAAAATGAAGCCCATGCTAAAGTTGCTGGTGATAAGGCTTCTGAAGGAAGAAATGCTCAACCTCACACACCATATAAGCACAATTATGTTAAAGAGGAGTCCGTTGGAGAAGCAGGTGAGAGCTTTTATGAAGATGACCATATGAGCAATAACAGACCTAGCCAGTATGCTTCCATGAAGTCTAATATGGAGCCCATGGACAATAACTCATTTGCAAATAGTTATGATACAAACAACGAGCGGCCCGAAAGATACATCAGCTCTAAATCGGAGGGTGGATTCTCTGACAGGGCTCCTGTCAATGATACTTTTGAGGCCAGAGTTCCAAGCATGCACCGCGGTCAACCTGATGTCCGAGACAATGACAGGCTTGCAGGGGTCAATGAAAGATATTACAGAGAGAGTCATAAGAAAAGCAGTGAATCCAGCCGGTCTAATTCTAGGAATTCTAGTGCAGATTTCAGTGGTGTTGACTCATTTGTGAATGAACATGAAATGGCAAGCAGAAATACCCGTAACAGCTCGTCTGGAGCTGAGCCTGGCAATGTTTTGGATAAATCAAGTGTTATGAGAAACTCTCGACCAGAGACTAGTGGCACTTTAGACGAACCGGGTGAGAGAAGAAACTCTGGTGGATCTTTAGTGGAGTCTGCTAATGACTTGGAGGATGATTTTATATCTGCTAAACACTCTACCCATGCTTCCTATTATTCTCATTCATCACGCTCAAGTACTTTTAATAATAACCGAGAGGTTTTGCGTAATCGGAAGGAGGAGGATGATGTTGCTGAAAATCCCTTTGCCGATTTTGAGGAAGAAAACTTCCAGAAAGATAATAAATCAGCAATTGAAAGCACTGCAGTAGTTTTTGATGATTATGATTCAGATGGCGATGACTATGGGTTTGGTTTGGACAAAGGAGCAGAGCCAAGTGTGAAGACCTCACAACCAAGCTGGGAATCACCTAGCTATCCATCAGCAAGTATCAGTACGCCAAGCCCCAAAAGGACCACAGTTGACACGTTCACAAAGATTACTCCTCAATCAAGTTTCTCGATGGACCATAACATTCCCATCTTTTCTGAGGGTTTAGCTGATTCTTCAGTTCATTCACAAGCAGATGAACTTGAGCCTGTGACCTTCGATGAGTCAAATGGGCCAAGTTCAGAAAGTGAAGAGGATCGGAGTAATTATAAGGGAGAGAGAGAATATTCCAGTTTTGGATCTCAGAAAAAGTTTGGATTTGGTGGTTTACCTTCTAGTTCAGGGAAATCCTCATTTAATTCAAAGCATGAAGGATTGGATACCTCGGATGATCCTGTTGATAAGAAGCACCAGAGCCAGCCCTTCAATGCTTATGAAGATGCTTTGGTTCATGATGTCGAGGAAAGTGCTTCCGTAATTTCAGAACCCGTTACAATTGATAATTCCAAATCTTCACATGAAGATAGTTATGATAGTGGTTTGGGTTTGACATTCGGACGATTGACTGGTGGTCTGAAAAATAAAGGTAATAGGCATCCTTCGTATTTGAGGAGCTCGGCTGGTGATGCTTCGTTATTTAAACAAACAGCTGAATACGCTGCAAAGGAAGCCTCCTCTTCTTTTCTGCCTGATACATCAGATGATTCTGGAGTTCAGCAAGATCCAGAGAGTGAGGAAGTGGGTTACGAGTTTAAGAAGAGACCAACCAGAGGGCCAGCTTTCACATCTTTTGGTTCTGGTAGTGATCAGATTCCAGAGAAAACCGTTCCACAAGAAAGTTTCAGAAGCCGTCGAGAACGGCAGGTTCAGAAGTTGGAGCAGGAAGCAGAAGATTCATTTACGAGAAGAGAAAGCACAAGGCCGGTGATCCCATCTCTCGGTCCTTCTGGTGTTTATGCTTCAGAAAGGACTACCCAAGGCCAAATTTCGGACAGCCATCCGGAATTTTACTCTCAGCAGGAGCCTGAAGCGGATGAAAGATCAAGTTCCAGAGGTTCAAGTGCATCTTTTGATTTAAGAGAAGAACAGCGTGGTTCAAGAACCCGCCGGGAACGTTATATTGAGAAGATGCAGCAGGACGTGGATGACAACTTGACAAGAAGAGCAAGCACGAGGCCAATGATCCCGTCTCTGGGCTCTGATGATGGCATATATGCTTCAGAGGGAACTGGGAAAGAACATATTTACAACAGCGGTCCTGAACCTTATAGTCAGGAGGAGTCCGAAGCGAATAAAAGATCAGGTTCCACTGGTTCATCCACAACCAGTGGAGAACGCATTGGTGCTGGGCTTTCTAGAAGGACAAAGGCTGGTGCTCCAAGTACTCACAGAAATACCAACTTGAAGTCAGCTTTTGCCTCTGACGAATCCAAAGAACGTAGTGCAGATTCAAGATCCTCTCTTAGGAGCTCTTATCCAACTGAAACTTCAACAAGGCCTCAGTCTGCGGCTGATGAAGCCTATAGTTTGAGAAGTTCTGGACATTCGAGGTACGGTAAGGAAGCAAAGGGCGAGCCCATTTCAGAAACCAAAAGATCATCTCGTGAGGAGAGCTCAAAGTCTTCTGCAAAGGTGCAACCTTCATCTTCAATTTCAAAGAGAACTTCATCCAGTAAGTCAGGTATGAGTGAAGATAGTCCAAAGTCTGCTGCAAGAGAGCAACCCTCAAAGTCTTCTGCAAAGGTACAACCTTCATCTTCAATTTCAAAGAGAACTTCATCCAGTAAGTCAGGTATGAGTGAAGATGGTCCAAAGTCTACTGCGAGAGAGCAACCCTCGTTACCCATTCAAAAGAAGGTTTCATCTGCTAATTCAGAGACGAGGGAAAGTTCTAAGGCAGCAACTCCTGGCTTGGAGTCTACATCTAGGGAGGATTCCTTGAAACGAGCAAGTCACGTTCATCCTAAGCTTCCTGACTATGATACTTTTGCTGCCACTCTACAATCACTTCGAGCTAATCGACAGTAACTCTTTTGGTCTTTCTTTGTGGATATAATACGTTCATGTCGTTCATTTTTGGGCGTGGTTTTGATGTTATTATTTTCGGAGGGAGGAATAAACTTGGATTATTATGTGTTTGTGCAGTAGTAGTCCGTCTTTGTGGGCTGAGTTGGGATATTGAGCTATTCTTTTATTTAATGACTTGATAAGTTGAAGCATAATTGTCACTTCTTCATTGAACCAGGATTGCCTCGTTTCATTTGTTTTACCAGTCTCTCTATCCTGTTGTGTAAGTCGAGACTTTAAGATGGTGCTTGGGCTGTTAGAGATGGGTCGCGGTGGCACTTGTTGTACTAAGATCCTGAACGGAAGCGCTCCGTTCGCATCAGGCAGCAGGCTACAGCCTTCAGGGCTTTTGTGGGTGAGTGTATGGTCCATTGTTTCGGACGACCTGGTGCGGTTCTTCTTCGGAGATGTAATATAACTTCACATTAGAAGCTGTATATAAACATGGTCTAAGATACGAGCACTCGGATACGTTCCTTGGCACAGAGAGAGAGAGAGAGAGAGAGAGAGAGAGAGAGATGCACGACTCTGGCAAAGAAAACTACAAGAAAAAGTTCACAACTTTTCGAAAACGTTGCATCCACAATAAACCCTGTGATTAAATTTATACATGTAGTTTTCTGGGACGCTTCTCCGGGAAAGAAAGTAGGATCAGTTTGGTAACAAAGTCATGACTGGATTGCTAACAATGACGTCTTGGAAGGTAGCGTAGTAAGACGGACGTCGCCCCATCAATAGAAAGTTTGTGTTTTGGCGGACATTTTGGGCACGAAATGACTTCCGTGTCCAAGTAAAAGATCTACCAAAGTCCATAGTGAGATCTCTGATTATATTTCTTTATCCCGATAAGAGAGTTCTTTTATTCGAAGGAAAATTGTTCCCAAGAAAGCATTTTCGAACTTTCTAATATTTGGACGACGGAAAACTAATCGAAAATACCTTTCATAGAGCGAAAACAAGAAATTTTTTAGATCGGGAAAAAATAACTTCTTTTTGTGACAAAAAGGAAATCACTTTTTCTAAACCAACAAATAAATACGAATTGACCGTTTTCCTTAAAAATGACTATCATAGAAAAATATTTTCCTTTGCCATGAAATTTCTAGTGAAATGAATGTATCTTAAGTATGAAATCACTTTCTTCGTGCCCGATCCATCAAGTCCCGTTGTCGAGTCTTCTGAGACGATGCTTCTTTACTCGATAGTGATTGATCCATATTTTTCCGAAATTTATTACCACGAGTGTTTACTATGAATAAAAGTCGGTTTCAAGACAATCGGAAATTGAGTTCTACCCGATAATTTTTCCTGTTCTGACGGCGGCCAATCTTGGCGTCTCCGTTATGACTATTCTGCTTCTTGATTCCTTGAGCATGACTAGTTGTGTGGTCTTGCCATGAGGTTAGCACACAGAAGACTCCAAAAATATCACTCTCCCATGCACCGTCTGGAATAAAACAGCAACGACAAATCAACTCTACAAACAGCCACAAAGTCGGTCAAACATTTGACCCAAAAGCACAAATAAGTCAGTCAAACAAGAGAATCATGACATGACGTTATTCAGCGGACAAGACAATCCCTTAGAAGACAGAATGAGAACTCCTATAAAATGCCCATCTTTGCCACTTGATCTTTTCAGGAACTTTTCCCAGTTTTTGGATTGTGATCTTGGCAAATTTCTTCTCCCAAGTAGAAGGTAAAAGAATTCTCTGATCTCCCTTTTCCTGCTATGTTCTCCTCACAGTAATCTTTCTGGGGGTTCCATAGCGAAACCCCTCAAGACAAGGAAGTACTCTTTAGCTTCGCTCGAGGTTCTGCCCCCATTTTAATGGAGGAAAAGTTGCTTCACAGCGAGAAGGAAGTGGGAAAACACATTCCTTTTCATCTGATTTTGGTCATGAAATGATACAAATGCTTCATGATTTTCCTCCTCTACTGTTGCAAGATGTATTCTGGTATCTGCCTTGATTTTCCTGATCTCTCGGGAACGTGCGCGTATTTCCCTTGATTGCGATGTCCTTGATTGTTCTTAACTGATTGTAATTGATATTACAATACCTTGTTTCATCTTGTGAAGCGTATAAATAGCGCAGTACCGGCATTACGAGGCTTTTTCTCCATGTAGTCTTCATTAAACGGTTCTCTCTTCCAACGTATTCTTATCTAAATCTATGCGGATTCGATTGATTTAGTGGCTTTTCAGAGATGGAACACACTGCGAAAGTAGTCTCCCATGGTCCATCAGGGTTGCTGCAGAGTGATGAACTATACGATGTAAAGTCTCTTTTTTTCTTCGTTGTTTGCACCAATTTTGTCTGCTGAATGAAGATGCTGCAATAGTTTGAGAGTTCTCTTAAGTTACTCTACTGTCATGGCAGTACGTGCTCACGACCAGTGTGTACCCCAGAGAAGCAGAGATTCTGAAGGAGCTCAGAGATGCTATTGCAAACCATCCACAGTAAATCCTATGCAACATTCTTTTGATCAATGCAACATGGACTTTTAGTGATCTCCTTAGACTATGATTTCAAAGTTATCCTGCTTCAGTAAAGTGTATGAACATATTGTATTACTCGCTTTTTGAGCCGGACGTTCATGTCACGGGGACTAATGGATTGAGTAAATCTGGCGGCACCATAGAATTCAATGATTGAAAGCCGTTGTCCATATACTAAAACCAAAGCGTGTCTTAAGTTTTTATGTTGGCTGCTGGTGGAATCATTGCTGAACAGGTCCTACATGGCAACTGCGCCGGATGGGGGTCAGTTCATGGCCCTGCTGCTGAAGCTATTGAATGCGAAGAAGACTATAGAGGTCGGCGTCTTCACTGGATACTCTCTCCTCCTCACAGCTCTTACGATTCCGCACGATGGCAAGGTGGCTCATCTTTCGCTTGGATTAGGGAAAAACTTGCAAGTCTGCTTGTCAAGCTAGTAATAATCTGCACATTATTCTCTTGCTGTTTCATATTGGTCAAATCAAATGTTTCTACTGTAGATCATAGCCATCGATGTAGACCGAGAAGCATACGAGATCGGATTACCGTTTATCAAGAAGGCTAATGTTGAACACAAGGTCAACTTTGTCGAATCGCAAGGTTTGCCTGTCCTCGATAAATTATTAGAAAATGTGAGTGTAACTTCTCTAGTAAAGTAATCCTCATTTGGACTTGTGCAATAGGAATAATATGTTGTGAGCTTAATTAGACTCTCAGCAAGCTCATCCGGCATCGCTTCTGTGTGTCAGCAAGAAAATGAAAGCAGCTTCGACTTTGCATTCGTCGATGCTGACCGGGCAAACCTGAAGAACTATCACGAGAGGCTGTTGAGGCTGGTGAGGGTCGGGGGTGTGATCATGTATGATAACACTCTCTGGGGAGGCACTGTAACCTTGGCCGACCTGTCCGCCGTTCACCCAATGAGGCAATTCGCATGGAAGGACACGATCGAGTTCAACAAGATGATAGCCGGCGATCCTCGGGTCGATATATCTCAAGTCGCGCTGGGCGATGGGATGACGATCTGCAGGCGCATCTGTTGATGCCTTTCAATCAGAGTTTTTGGCAGACCAAAATAGCACTTGCTCCTCAATCTTTTGAGATTTGAACACAATAGCTTCTGCTACCGATTGTTAAGGCTGCTATGTTATGACCTTTTGAATACTTTTGATAAACTTCGGAGGATCCTGTCAATTTCTTTAACCTACACTACTAGTCCTGGTGTTAGGAATAATCTCGTTCCATCATTTACTGTATCAACTTTGCATAAAGACACCACAAGTGTCGTAACTTTCCTATGGCTGTTTACTTGAGTATTATAACTTTATTTTCACTTACATTAGCGTCATAGCTTATCTTCCACTTGAATACCATGATGTTTTGTTTTTCGATCACTAAAAAGCCATATAGCTTTTCAATCGATCTTTTGAATACCATAATATTTTAAAAAGGGTCACCACAAATGCCATGCCATGTCGATCTTTTGGCATTTAGGTCAACATTTTTCAAAAGTTACAATAGTCAAGCGATCGATTGAAAGTTATAGCACTGAAATGAACGCTTTTTAGAAATCAAGGCATTTAAGTGGTCCAAAAAAAAATTATGGCGTTCAAGTGTGCATTGTACGAAAATTATAGCACTTGTGATATTCGTTTCACCCATGTGGACGAGGAGGAGCCTATGAACAGGTCCTGGAAAATTCGTCGGATGTGTGTGTGCATATAATTGCACGACTCAGACAAAGAAACTTAAACCGGTTCTGTTTGGCTAAAAAGTGTTGACAAAGCTAATTTTGAAATGTGAATCCATAGTAAAAAAATCGACAAAGGATGTGAAGGATCCTTTGTTGATTCTTGCACAGGAAACGTCGACCGATAAAACTAAAGTTACGAAAACTCGAGGCAATCACGGCAAACAATGTAAGATGGTTGTGGAATATAAAGATAACAGGAAGATAAAATCGAACAGCTAAAGTTCACTACCTTAGCTCGAATCACAAACCTTAGCTACTAGCGACAGTTAACAACAGTCATAAATAAAGTAAATAAGATCTTACGTGACTCCTAAAGTTCAGCAACATGTGCTTTCAAAAGACTCACTGCTCGACGATCATGGTCTCATCACTCGCCCCACACCGAATCAACCGTGGATTCCGCGGCTTACAACCCTCTTCCTAACGGTTAAAATAGCCCTCATTTCTCGGCCACTATCATTCGTGGTTTTATTTTTTTTGCCGGAAATCGCTAACGTGAATGCCGGCTGTGTCATGTAAGATGACCGGCACCGACATGAATATTTTTTTAAATAATATTTTGAATTTATTATAATTATTTTATATTTTATGTTTTTTTCCTTTAATTTTTGTTCTTTTTTTTTTTGTGAGGGCCGGCAAGGGCTGCCGGTTGACGCTTGCCAGCCACTAGGGCAAGGGCTTGCGGCCCTCACTGGGTCTAGGTGAGGCCGGCGACACCCAGACCGGTAAAATAGTCCTTCATACTAAAATACCAACGGCTAACTGTTTTTCTTTCACATGCTTATTGTAAGCCGTGTCAGCCCATTTCATTTGTGCGAAAACATGTGATGTCGACGCTCGAACCTCATGGAACTCAACGAGATTCATGGACATCGACTGATCATAATCCTTCTTAAGTATGTCCAGCTTAGCTCTTAAGGAATGAACAATAATCTCAAGACAGATAACATCTTCCTGTCCGTAAGTCAACACGTAGAGATTTACTGTATATGTCATCCTATTTTGGGGTTACCTGGTTCCCAGTGCAGTTCTCCGGTTTTCGATTGGGCTGGGTTCTTGAGCGGGAATCAGGAATCGGACTGCATGAAACCGGGAACCAGACCAATTCCCATAGGAACGTGGAACCGGATCGGTTCCCATTGCCGGTTCGGTTTGATTTCCGATTCTACCTGGAACCATGCTCACCATTTGGTAACGTAGTAAACCCGACATGGTCAATGAATAGAAAGTTTGTAATTTGGACTTTGGGACACTAAACGAGACCAACATTTGATTTCGTTAGTCCGAAAATTTTTCTAAGTGAAAGATTTAATGAAAGCGAAAGCAAGATTGGATTATTTTTCTTAATCCAGATAAGTACCAAATGTTTTTGTTCGTGCCGGATTCTTCGAATCGCTTTAACGAGTCTCATTTAGAGAATAATTCATTTTTCCTGGAATCCTTATCAAGCCTATTTGCAAAAACAAAATGTCTGTTTCCCGAAATTGAAAACTATTATCTCCGTTTGTTTCGCGAAAACAAACAATTTTGTAAATATTTTTCTAGAGATAATCGATGATTTATGTCAAAACAATTTTCGTGGATGACGAAACATTTTTTACTTAAACAGACGGAGCCTACTGGTCAACATTTTTGTCCGGCGTCTCCTTTTTAGACTCTTCTCGTCCTCCTGCTTGATTCCTCATGCATGACAAGTTCTGTTCTGCGTTCTTGCCATGGTCATAATCAACAGAGGACCCGACAAATTCAGTCTCTCATCATCTTACTCAGCTTAATGTCATGCGAGGAAGGGCGTCCCCCAACCAAACGTCTCTGGCGACTACAGAGGGGAAGAGGAAATGAGAATGGCATCATTCCAATCTGACGCCTGCATCAGTTGAAAACAAACACCCAAAAAATGTCTGAATCAATCCCAAGATGACAGAACAAAATCACTTCTTTTTTCCTAATCAGTCAAACAAATCAACTATAACATAATGTTATCCTGCAGAAAAAACGACAGCCAGATGACACAGAAGTCGCCTGCTTTGACCCCTACCTTGAAAGAGAACTGTATTTATACGATGCCCATCTTCCCCATCAAGTTGCAGAAACTTTCCAAAGCTAGATTGTGATTGTTGAAAAATATGATCGAATGGGATGAACAACAGAATCAGAGTTTGAGGCATGACAACATTCTCTTTAAGGATTTATTTGCCCCACAACGTTGCTAATGGTTTCAGCAAATATCATCCAAGATACAATAATGTCTAAATGAGAATAGTAGATAACAATTCTGATATTTCTCCATAATCTCTCAAAAGAAACAATTGGAAACAATGGCTGTGTGTCTTTTAGAAAAACGAAAATAGAAATTAAGATTCAGAAAATGAACAGAGTCGCTCAATATAAATACTTGAAAGAAGATAACTTTTCATGTCTCAAAAGTGTCATTTGATCACAACTATTCGTATTCAAAATACGGTTAATTTCGGACACACCACTCCGTGTCTGAAGAGCAGTAATTCAGACACAACTCCTCATTGTCCGAAAAGCGGTTTATTCGAACACAGCTCTTCATTGTCCAAAAAACGACCTTGTCCGAAAGATTGCAACTCTTGGACATAAACCGTTAATTAAATTTCTTTACAAAAGAAAACAGTTAATTAAATTTCAAAAAATAAATTTAATAAAATAATTGCAACTCCTATGTGTACAGTCACACTATTTCATTAGGAATGAAGAAAGATTGCAACTCTTGGACGTAAACAGTTAATTAAATTTTGATAAATAAATTTAATAAAATAATTGCAACTTAAAATAAATTGATCGTTGATTAGTGCCAATAATTGTTGTGCAAGCGTGCTAAGTGCACATGTGTACGGTGAGATCTAGCCCACTTGCCCATTTTTCTTTATTTGACAGATTATAGTAGCCTTCTAACTAATAAATATATTTGCCCTCTACCTTCCATCCAATTTGGTGGGATTGCAAAAATGGCACTATGTTGTCTTTCCAAACAAACTTCAACAGTGATCTGGGCAGTTCTTTCTCCAAAGTAGAAGTAAAGTTCCTCTGATCTCGCTCTAACGTTTTGCTGCTATGTTCTCTCACAACAATCTTTCTGGGGTTCCGTGGAAACACTCTCAAGACAAGGAGGTCATCTTTGGCTTCACTTAAGGTTTCTTACCCCATTTTAATGGAGGAAAAGTTGCTTCACAGTGAAAATGAAGCGGAACACCTTCCTTTCATCTGTATTCTAACACCCAAAAACTTTATGACTTTTCGCATCTGCTGCTGCATAATGGGAAAGAAAAATGTGGCATTCTTAAGCCTTAAAAGGTTGTGGAGGCTAGAGATATCTAGGCTGTTCTCTGTATCGCTTAGGATTGTGCTGGTATCTCTTTCGAATTATGCATATACCTGATTGTGCAATAATTGATATAGTCATCTTGTAATGCCTATGAGCACCTCATATACTCTTTATTATAAAACATACAGAAATTATACAATTTTCTCTTCTGCACATTCTTTTTCAGTGTATTTGATTGATTTAGTGGCTTTGCGGAGATGGAACTGACTGTGGAAGTAGTCTCGGATGGTCCATCAGGGTTGTTGCAGAGTGATGAACTATACAATGTAAAGTCTCTCTCTCTCTCTCTCTCTCTGTTTGCAGCAATTTCTTCTGTTAAATGAAGTTGCTGTTACAGTTTGAGAACATTCTGAGTTGTTGTATTGTCATGGCAGTAAATTCTGTTCAACATTCTTTGCTCAATACCACATGCACTTTTATTGATCTCCTTAGACTGTGATCTCAAAGTGATTTCGCTTCGGTTTAGAGCGTATGAACAGATTCTATTACTTGCTTTCAGAGCCGGACATTCATGTTACGACAATGATAGATTGAGTAAACTTGGCATAGCCATAGAATTCAAGGATGGAAAGCTGCTGTCCATATACTGAAAGCAGAGAGTCTTAAGCTTGTCGAGTGTTGGTGGAATTCTTACTGAACGGGTCCTACTTTGCAACTGCGCCAGACGGGGGTCAGTTCATCGCCCTGCTCCTGAAGCTATTGAATGTGAAGAAGACTATAGAGGTCGGCATCTTCACCGGCTACTCTCTCCTCCTCACGGCTCTTACAATTCCGCAAGAAGGCAAGGTATGTCGTCTTTCACTTGGAAAAAAGGAAAAACTTGCAAGTCTCTTGGTCAAGATAGAATTAATCTGCACATTTTTCTCTTGCTGTTTCATATTGGTCAAATCAAATGTTTCCACTGCAGATCATAGCGATCGATGTAGACAGAGAAGCATACGAGATCGGATTACCCTTTATCAGGAAGGCCAGTCGAACACAAGAACGACTTTGTCAAATCGCAAGCTTTGCCTGTCCTCGATAACTTACTAGAAAACGTGAGTGCAATTTTTCCAGTAAAGCAATCCTCATTTGGGCTTGTGCAATAAAAGTAATATCTTCTGTGCTTAATTAAACTCTCAACAATCTCATCTGGCTTTGCTTATGCGTGTCAGCGAGAAAATGAAAGCAGCTTCGACTTTGCGTTCGTCGATGCTGACCAGGCAAACCTGAAGAACTATCACGAGAGGCTACTGAGGCTGGTGAGGGTCGGGGGCGTGATCGTGTACGACAACACTCTCTGGGGAGGCACCGTAGCCTTGGCCGACCCGTCCTCCTCTCACGAATTGCGGCAATTCGCGTGGGAGGACATGATCGAGTTCAACAAGATGATAGCGGGCGATCCTCGGGTCGATACATCTCAAGTCGCTCTGGGCGATGGGATGACAATCTGCAGGCGCATCTGTTGATGCCTTTTGATCAAATTTATGGCACAGATCAAAATAGTACTTGTTACTCAATCTTTTGAGATTTGAGCACAATAGCTTCTACTATCGATTGTGAGGCTGTTGTGTTATGATCTTTTGAATGCTTCCTATAAACTTCGGAGGATTGTTCACTCACTAAAAGACTGTTCCTGTGAATTTCTTTAACCTGCACTACCTAGTTCTGGTGTTAGGAATAATCTTTGTTCGACCGTTCCGAGATCAACTTTGTTATGGACGACAACGTTTTTATAAGCGTTCACTTGAGTACCATAACTTTATTTTCAATCATGTAAGTGCAATAACTTATATACAATGTTCACTTGAATACTATGATTTTTTTTTTAACACTTAAGTGCCATATAATTTTTCAATCGATCTTTTAAGTACCATAATTTTTTTAAAAGATTCACCAGAAGTGCCATGCCACGTCGATATTTTGGCATTTGGGTCAAAATTTTTGAGAAGTTACGATAGTCGAGCGATCGATTGAAAATTATGGCACCAAAGTGAACATTTTTTAGAAGTCATGCACTTATAGCTCTTAAGTGAGCATCATACAAAGACTATGGCATTTATGGTGTTCTTGCCTTGTGGACGACTAGAAGTCTACGAACAAGTCTTGGAAAAGTCGTTGAATGTGTGCTGTGTGCATAAAACTTGCTAATGAGTACTTGCACAACTCTGACAAAGAAAATTAAAAAGTTGTTGTTTCGCAACCAAACGTTGACAAAGCAAATTTCGAAACGTGAATTGATAGCAAAAATCGACAAATGATGTGAATGATCCTTTGTTGATTCTTGGATAGGAAACGTGCACCGACGATAAAAAAAACTTATTACAAGGATTTTGGATACTTGACAGAAGTATATGGAAGGTTTAGGATCAAACCCGACTTGCAAAGTTTACCCGATGAAATTGGATTCTTATGTATTTGTGCAATAGTACTCCGTCTATGTGGGCTGAGTTGGGATATTGAGCTATTCTTTCATTTGATGACTTGATAAGTTGAAGCATAATGGCGTGAATTTTCTTGGTCACTTCTCCATTGAACTGGAATTGCCTCGTCTGATTTGTTTTATCAGTCTCTCTCTTTCCGGTTCAGTAAGTCGAGACTTTAAGACCGCGAGGGCATTTGAGCCAGTTAGACATGGCTTGCGGCGGCACTTGTTGTCCTAAGATCCTGAACGGAAGCTCTCCATTCGCATCAGGCTGCAAGCTACAACCTTTTAGGGATTTTGTTGGGTGAGTGTATGGTCCGGTTTTTCCAGGCGACCTGGTGCGGTTCATATTAGGAACTGTGTATAAACAAGGTCTCAATATGAGCACTTGGATTCGTGCTCGGTGATGGTAGGGAACCCTGTGGGCGAGCGTAAGGTCTGCTGTTTCGGGCGACCTGGTGCAGTTCTTCTCTGGAGATCTAATGTAACTTCACATTAAAAGCTGTATATAAACAAAGCTTCCATACGAGCACTCGGATACGTTCTCGGCGAAGAGAGAGAGAGAGAGAGAGTGGAGCTTATCAGAGGAACCTAGGACTGAAACATACATCAACGTAGGTCCTGGGATTGTTGAAGGTGCGCATGAAACCTGCTTATGAGTCGTGCGAGAAGAAAAAGTTCGCAACTTTTCCAAAGGGTTGCATTACTATAAAGGCGGCAAAGTAAGTTTAGAAACTCATATTTGACCCATATTTCATGGTAGTGGATCGTAAATCGATTCCTTAAGTTTTAAAAGTGATTCATAAATGATTTATTTAGAAACTTAATGTGTCCGAAATGGATTTTAAATAGCTCATAAATGTGTTAGTTAAGAAAACTATAAATTATTTTTAGCAATATATATATTTAAAAATGTATAAGAACTAATTTTCTCTGAACTGAATTTTAATAGTGAAGTGTTTTAATAATATAGGTCGAGTCGGGTATAGATCACTAAATTTATATGGCATTATAATAGGTCAAAACAGATTAAATGAGTCAATATAGGTCAGACCCTTTTCAATCCGACCCAAATCTGACTCAATCCACCTGTTTAACACCTCTAATCGACAGAATCTATGATTAAATAAGAAATTTTAAATTAATAGATATAATTTTCTGGGACGCTTCTCTGTGAAAGAAAGAAGGAACAGTTTGATAACAAGGTCACAATTGGATTGCTGACAATGACGTCTTTCAAGGCAGCGTGGTAAAACTCACTTCGCCAATCGATAGAAAGTTTGTGATTTGGACATCTTGGGCACGAAATGACTTCCGTTTCGTAGTAAAAGATCTAATAAAAGCGAAAACAAGGTCCTGTTATGTTTCTTAATCTCGACAAGAAGGTCCATTTGTTTAAAGGATAATCATTTTCATTATTTTTTAACATTTCGATATTTGAATGACAGAAAGCTAATTGATATTAGGAAAATGTTTTCCAGGCTAAAACAGCAAGTTTAGATCCAGGAAAAAAGACTTCTCTTTGTGGCAAGAAGAAAATCACTTTATCTAAATCACCGTACGGATGAAAACTAACCATTCTCCTTGTAAATAATTTCAAATAGAAAATATGTTTTAATAAAAAATTTGTTTTCTTATCATCAAGTTTTTAGTGAAACAGATGTACCCTAAATATGAAATCACTTCTTCGTGCCCGATTTGCCTGGTCACGTTGTCGAGTCTCTCGAGAAGACACTTCTTATATCTACTCGATAGAGTTTGATTCATTTTTCTAGAAACTTCTTACTATAGGTATTGCTTATAAATATGGTTAATACCATGAAAAATCCCAACTTGGTACACACGTGATAAATTTGACCCTAAACTATTTTTTTTTATCGGAAAAATCTTAAAGCGATACATTTGTGGCAAATTCACCCTCCTTTATATTTTACCATCAAATTGTTGAGTTAGATGATACGTAGTAGTTGACGGGTATGCCAGGTTGGGGATTTTTACTTTCGTTTGTCACGGATATATCGGTTTGAATTTTTCATGGTATTAACCCAATTAAAAAAAAACTAATGAAGGGTAAAATTGTCACATATATTCCAGTTTGGGAGTTTTGATGATCAAAAAACTTAATTTGGGATAAATTTATCACAAATATATAGATTTGGGATTTTTGGTGGTCAAAAAAAGAGTTTGGGGTAAATTTATCACGTGTATACCAATTTGAAATTTATTATGGTATTACATAAGGACACTTCAAGTGCCAATATTTATGTACGGTACTCACTTTGCTACCAATTCTTTTTGGATCACTTAAGTGCCAAATAGGAGATAAAAAGATCACTTTAGTATCAATGGCAAGAAATTCCGACGAACTCACGGGAGTTGGCACTTAAATAATCATTTTTTTAAAAAAATGGGCACTTAAGTGATCCAAAAAACAATCACTTTAGGATCAAATCGGAGAAAAAATAATCACTTTAGTGCCAACGGTAATAAATTTCGGCGACCTCACCGGAGTTGGCATTTAAATAACCGTTTTTAAAAAAAAATTAGTACTTAAGTGATCCAAAAAAATAGTCACCAAAGTGACCATACACAAATATTGGTACTTGAAGTGTCCTTTTATCTAAAAAAAAAATTAGGGATAAATTTACCATAGATGTATTAGATTGGGATTTTCTATAGTAAAAAATATAGTTTGAGGTAAATTTGTCACATGTATACCAGTTTGGGGTAAATTTGTCACAGGTGTACCAGTTTGAATTTTTTTTTGGGGTATTAAACCTTGTAAATAATTGGTTTCTCAAAAATTGAAAAAATCATTTGTACTTTCTATTCACATTTTCTACCTTTTTTTTATTTCATTTTATCAAGCAAAATGGAAGTAAATACAATATCTAAAATCCTTGTTTGTCAATAGCAACAGTCTATGAAAAATGAACTCATAAGCTACAATAAATAATAAAAAGTTCAAAACACATAACATAAAACCGACATGTAATACTCTAGGAGGAGTCAAAAACCATGATGAAAGCCAATAAGTTGCTCTAGGAGGAAGGAATTTTCTTTTCATTCGGCCAAGCGTCATGTAATATTGTCTATGTCGTGCTCTATTTTAGGGTTACCTTGGTTTTCGATCTAGTTCTTCAGTTCGGTGGGAATCGAGAACCAATCCACATAGTTAGGTTCCAAAATACATTAAATTCGGAACTGGACCGATTTCTAGTGGAACCTGGAAATAGAGCGATTTCAAGGCCGTTTCGATCCGATTCTAGATTCTATTAGGAAATCATGTTCATCCTTTAGTAGCATGGTAAACCAATCTATAGAAAGTTTGTAATTTGGACTTTTGGACTCGAAATGAGACCCACATTTAAAGAAAGTAAGACCGGATTATGTTTCTAAATCCAAATAAATACCAAATATTTTTGTTCTCAATTCATCGAGTCATGTTAACGAGTCGCATCTAGAGAATAATTCATTTTTTCTAAAATCCCTATTACCCGTATTTACAAAATCAAAATGTTTGTTTCTCGAAATTAAAAAGTATTATCTCCATTTATTTCCCAAGAAACAAACGATCTCGATAATATTTTTCTAGAAATGATCGTTTGTATCATTTGAAATAATTAATCAATTGAAAATGTTTTATTACCGATGATAGCTTATGTCTAAACAATTTCATGGACAATGGCAATATTTTCAATTATTCGTTTTGTAAGCAATACAAGTGACATTTTTGGGAAAATACTTTCTAAATTGTTCATTTTTTTGGGAAACAATGAAGTCTAATTGACAGACAATATTTCTGTTTGGCGTCACCTTTTTTTAACTCTTCTTCTCCTCCTGCTTGATTCCTTATGCATGACAACTAGTTCTGTGGTCTTGCCATGGCAATAATATACAGAGGACTCAGACAAAATTCAGTCTCACATTATCGTACTCAACTTAACGTCAAACGAGGATGGGCGTCCCGCACCCAAACGTCTCTGGCGACTACAAGGGGGGAAGAGGAAATGACACCTGCATCAGTTGAAAACAAAAACAAAAAAATGTCTCAATCAATCTCTAGATGACAGAACAAAAGCACTTCTTCTTTTTTCCAAGTCAGTCAAACAAATCGACCATAACATAATATTATCCTGCAGACAAAACAGCAGCAAAATTCGGCAGCTTTGGTCCTATCTTGGAAGAGAAATGTATTTATATGATGCCCATTTTTCCCACCAAATTGCACAAACTTTCTCAATCTACATTTTGAACTGGGCAGTTCTTTCTCCAAAGTAGAAGGTAAAGTTCTCTGATCTCGCTCTAACTTTTTGCTGCTATTTTCTCTCACAACAGTCCATGGAAACACCCTCAAGTCAGGGAGGTCATCTTAGGCTTTAATCAAAAAGTTTCTTGCCCCCGTTTTAATGGAGGAAAAGTTGCTTCACAGTGAAAATGAAGCGGACCGCGTTCCTCCCATCTGTATTCCGCATTAACACCCAAACTATAGTGATTTTTTTCGCGTCTGCTGTTGCATAACTGGACAAAAAAAATGTTATATTTTTAAGCCTTAAATGGTTGTGGAGGCTGGAGATATCTAGGCGAGTCTCTGTATATCTTATGATTGTGCCGGTATCTCTTTCGAGTTATTGATTGCGAGATAATTTATGTAGTCGTCTTGTAATGCCTGTGAGATCCTCGTATACCCTTCATTACAATACATCACTCTTTTGCATATCCTTTATCTGCGTGTTTGATTGATCTAGTGGCTTTGCAGAGATGGAACCGACGGCGGAAATAGTCTCCGATGGTCCAGCAGGGTTGTTGCAGAGTGATGACCTATACAATGTGAAGTCTCTCTCTCTCTTTGTTTGCACCAAATTCTTCTGTTAAATGAAGTTGCTGTAACAGTTTTGAGTATACTCCTAAGTAGTTGCATGGTCATGGCAATATGTACTGAGGACTTGTGTGTACCAAGAGAAGCAGAGATTCTGAAGGAGCTCACAGATGCTAGTGCAAACTATCCACTGTAAATTCTGTTCAATATTCATTGCTCAATGCCACACGCACTTTTATTGATCTGCTTAACACTGTGATTCCAATCGCTTCAGTTTAGAGCGTATGAACAGATTCTATTACTTGCTCTCGGAGCCGGACATTCATGTCACGGCGATGATAAATTGAGTAAAATCTGGCATAACCATAGAATTCAATGATGGAAAGCTGTTGTCCATGTACGAAAACCAGAGAGTATCTTGAGTTTGTATGGTCAGTGTTGGTGATATTCTGACTGAACAGGTCCTTCATGGTAACTTCGCCGGACAGCGGTCAGCTCATTGCCCTGCTCCTGAAGCTACTGAATGCGAAGAAGACTATAGAGATCGGCGTCTTCACCGGCTACTCTCTCCTCCTCACGGCTCTTACAATTCCGCAAGATGGCAATGTACGTCGTCTTTCGCTTGGAAAAAGGGAAAAACTTGCAAGTCTGTTTGTCAAGATAGAATTAATCTGCGCATTTTTCTCTTGCTGTTTCATATTGATCCCATGAAATGTTTCTCTACTGCAGATCATAGCGATCGATGTAGACCGAGAAGCATATGAGATCGGATTACCATTTATCAAGAAGGCCAACGTCGAACACAAGATTGACTTCATTGAATCGCAAGCTTTGCCTGTCCTTGATAAATTACTAGAAAACGTGTGTAACTTTTCTAGTAAAGTAATCCTCATTTGGACTTGTGCAACAAATTTGGTATCTTCTGAGCTTGTTAGACGCTCAGACAATCTCTTCCGGCTTTTCTTTTTCGTGCCAGCAAGAAAACGAAAGCTGCTTCGGCTTTGCGTTCGTCGATGCTGATAAGGCCAACCTGAAGAACTACCATGAGAGGCTGTTGAGGCTGGTGAGGGTCGGGGGCACGATCATGTACGACAACACTCTCTGGGGTGGCACTGTCGCCTTGTCCGACCCGTCCTGTGTTGTCCCACTGAGGCAATCCGCGTGGAAGGACATGGTCGAGTTCAACAAGATGATAGCGGGCGACCCTTGGGTCGATATATCTCTCGTCGCGCTGGGCGATGGGATGACAATCTGCAGGCGCATCTATTGATGTGTCTTGATCAATTAAAAGAGTTTCTCATAAAGGCGCGTCTCTATCTTTGGAGATTCGAGCGCAATGGCTTTGGTGTGGCAGTTATGTCTTATGTCCTTTTGAATGCTTTGAATAAACTTTGGGGGATTGTTCACTCAATAAGAGACTGTTCAATGTTCATTCCGGTTTCTTCAATCTTCTTAGTCCTGGGAATTCCGAGCTGCAATCGTGATCGTTCTCATCCGGTTCCTTCAATCTTTTTTTTTTTTTTTTCATACTTACCTTACCCAAAAAAAAAAAAAATAGAGATTTTTTGTAGTTCTCGGGCATAATAATTGTTCTCGGCGCCGAGCGTACCACGAATTTTCATACATCAGCGGCATCGACACACGGTTTTTATTATCACAAGTATCGCGCAAAGTTAGTGCAAACCTAAATTTGAAGGAAAGAAAAAAGGAAAAGCAACAAAAGGAGTCTCTGCTAAAAAAAAGGAAAGCAACCAAAAATTGAAGGGAAGAAAAAAGGGAAAGCAACAAAAGGACTGAACTCGGGGGCGTTCCGAGAATCGAACTCGGGACCTCTCGCACCCAAAGCGAGAATCATACCACTAGACCAAACGCCCACCCGATAGTTCAACGTTGGAATTATTTATATGATAATTTGAATTTGTCGTCAGATGGAACTTCCACGTGACACACACGTGACTCCTGTGTGTCTTATATCGTCGTCCGCGCAACGTCCCCTCTCTCTCCCCACCACCTCTTTTTTCTGTAATTTCCCGCCTTTCCTCATCACGTTTCCCGCTCGGGAGAAACCCTAACGATGGCGCAGAAGCACGGCAGCGCGCCCGATCCAGCAGCCGAGCCCAAGAAGCGGCGGCGCGTCGGTTTCTCCGGCATCGGTAACCCCAGAACCGACTCTTGTCGAGCTGCTTACCGTTCAATTCTAAACCATTACTGTAGTCTACGGACTTCCAGGTAGTTATTTTCTTGGAAATTCACATATGTTTTAGCGCGCTCAGTGTTCTCGTTTTTCCTGCATTCATGGTGCAGATGCTGGAGTTGACCCAAATGGCTGCATCAAAGTGTATCTGGGTAAGTCTGGGTGGAGTATTTCTACGATTTTGCGGGTTTTGTTTTCCCTTCTCTTTTCGTCAGCAGCGGCTCGAATTAGTTGAAGTTCTGTATTATGCTAAACCTTTGTTTCCTCGTAGTTTAGTGCGAAATGGTCCTGATAAAATCGTTAGTATTTACTCATATAGTGGAGTGAGCTACTCTTGGGTTGATTCATGGAGTAACCAAGTAAATACATGAAGAAGGAAAGGAAGGGTAGGAGTTAATGTGATTATTGAGATCTATGGTTTACTTGACATTAGTCTGTCTTCTCATTGTGGTAACTGGCTTCCGGCCAGAAGAAAGAAAAATTCTGGTGACCAAATACGGGTCCACCCATATCAATCCAAGCTACGTTGAACTAACAGAAATGGTTATGTCTTTTGCTAATCTTCTTTATTTACTTCCAGCCGTGTAGGCATTGTTTTTTTTTTTCCCCACTCTTTGGGGTCCTGTTAAGTCGTGACCACGGTCGAATGGGAGCTATATTTGCTATGTTTATATGCTATTGGAGGTACCTGCCCTGGTTTTTCGTATGCCTTGGAGTTACTGAGTTTAGAGCTTTGTCTCGGTTTAAAGGCTCAGCTAACCATGAGATACCTTTTTTTTTTTTTGTCGGTCGTTTTTCCTTTTTTAGATCCTGAGCATTTTTTGTCTGAAATGTGTTGCAACTTCATTTGTCCGTGAGTTGTAATTTGGTTGCTGGTTTTTGTAGTGTCCAAGGAAGAAGAAGTGGGAGCTCCAGAAAGCTTCTGCCTCGATCCAGTTGATTTGAGTCACTTCTTTGAGGAAGATGGAAAAATCTATGGATACCAAGGTCTAAATGTGAGGGACATAATTTACGTGTGATACTATGTGTCCTTTGTTGTGTGGAAATGTATGAGTTGCCTGCACTTTATTTTTCACTTACCAGATAATGTGCTTTGCCTGTAGAGGGTTGGCTTTTGTTTCATTTCTGCGTGATCAAGCTGTGATCTATCTTTCATTAACTTTGCTGCCTTTTTTCCTTGTTATATTGACATCTAAGTCAAGTTTGGTTGTTGCTTGACAAGCTGCTCCCTTTTATGAGCTATGTGACAATGATAGTCTGTGTCAGCTACTGAAGACCTTGGATACTGCAGTCTGTATTTGTGCTTGAAGTGCAGTGATGTCTAGCAGTTAGTATCCTTTTGATGGTTTTGGTCGACTACTCCTGTAACATAAGCAAACATATTGAGAATGGGAAATATCTTCTGGTTTTTTTTTCTTGTAGCAATATCTTTCCTGGCTGTAAAGGAGAATATCTCATCTTTATGATTCTTTGAGCTTGTTCGAACATTGTGTGATTGTGCAGTTTTAAATATTAGAACATGACTCCACTTAATGCTTATTGCACTCGATGCAGATAACCATGTGGGTAAGTTGCGTATCATTTCATGCATATGCAAAGATTGCTTTTGAGAGCAAATCAGATGTAAGTACTCCATCTACTTCTGTGTTGTTATGATCAGTATGCATTGCTGACTTTTTTGGGGTTGTCAAAAGAATGCGGGAAAATGATGCTTTCTTCTTGCAATTTAGCTTTGTGTTTGTTTATGGTGACATGCGGTATTTGTGGTGTTTTTTTTTTTTTGTTCAAGGGAGGCAAAGGAATCACAGATCTGAACACTGCTCTTAAGGTACTGAATTTATTGGTTGAAGTTTTATCTTTCCTCTTGACAGCCGATGATTGGTTGATCTTTGAATCAGAATATGTTCGGTGAAACTCTTGTGGATAATAAAGACGACTTCCTTCAAACTTTTTCCAAGGAGACCCAATTTATTAGGTACGCAATTTTTCTTGCCGGTATCTCTTTTTTTTTTTTTTTTTTGGGGGGGGGGGGGTTATTTCAAATTAGGAGTTCATTTTCTTGGTTCTTGTTTTCTGAGTGTCTTATGTTGTTAAGTTCTCGTGTCAATATAACTTTTCTCAGGTCTGCAGTTTCAGCTGGGGAGATTTTACAGCATAAATACTCTGATGGCGATGTCAACGATTCAATTAGTAATCTAAAAGCAGTTAGTTCTGATGTCGAGGTGGGTTTAATTCTCTAAACGCTGATGCTTACTATGATTACTCATGATAATAGTCTTTACATAGGGATGCATTTTATTTCAATACATGCTTTTAAATTTTCCATATTCAGTGCTCTTCATTATTGTGCATGCATAATATGGTGAACATGACAATTAACTTTGATTATGTTTTGTAACAGGCAAAGCCTGCCTAATGAATGTGTTAATTTCCTACTGTGCTAATTAAGATTTTCCTGTTTCAATATGAGCCTGTTATGGGAAGCAGACCTCCTCTTATGAGCAATCTCATCATTGATTCTTTTAGTTGGTTCTAGTCGGAAAGTCATAAGGAGAAATGGGCATTTTTTGCCTATCATTGTGGGCTGGTGGCTAGTCAACATTGTGAAAATCAATGTCTGTCCTGCCCTTCCCTCTCTCTTGCTCTCTCTCTTTCCCCTGGGGAACGGGGAGGGAGGTGAATTTTTTTATTGCCCATTGACTATCTCATAAGCTTGACAGAGTGTTCTTAGAGGAGCTTGCTTTTCATTTTCCTGCTCTGCCTTTTGAGCCCCTTTTCCTATCGGCAAGCCCCACCCAACTCCCCCAAAAAAAAAAAACGCCACCACAAAACCCCCGCGCCTCGGTTCTGGTTCCAGAAAGGGTCAATGCAATGATCTTCCTTCGAAGCGATCTCAGGAGTTTTCCCTTATCTGAACGAGTCATCTTTCTTTAGTCCAATGCATTAGGTGTTGTTCTTTTTTTCTTTTTCTTTTGCACAGTAGGGGATACTTGTTGAGCGGATCATGAAAATTGACTCTTGCTGCATGTTAGGTGGTGCGCATGCTGATGGGCAATATGACAGCGGGACACCTGTATAGTCGGTTGGTCCCTCTTGTTCTGCTTCTTGTAGACGGTAATTCATTGACTTTTCATGGGTTATTTGGTAGTGCATGTGTTCTTGAGTATCAGTACTGGTGACCACATCTGTTGCATTATATGTCGACTCATCACATCCTGGAGGTGAACTTTTCATGGGTTATTTGGGAGTGCATGTGTTGCATTAAATGTCAAGTGTAGAAATTTCCGATCCTGAGCAAGTTTTTTCTGATGAATATCAGGTAGCAATCCTATTGATGTAACAGATTCAAGTTGGGAGCTGTATCTTCTTATTCAGAAGACCAGTGATCAGCAAGGCAATTTTCAAGATAGGCTTCTTGGTTTTGCCGCTGTATACCGTTTCTATCACTATCCTGATAATTCGCGACTGCGGCTGGGTCAGGTTTGCTGTCGTCTTGGTTATCTATAAGAAGACAGTTTTTAGTGCTTTAGAAGAGCATGTATAACGTATCTGATCAGTTAGTTTGTACTACTCATGGGGTCTTTTGCTAATATCAGATTCTAGTATTACCACTTTACCAGCGCAAAGGCTATGGCTGCTATCTCCTGGAGGTGCTTAACAATGTCGCAATAGCCGATGGTGTTTATGACTTCACAATAGAGGAGCCAGTGGATAATCTTCAACACTTGCGAACATGTATCGATGTGCAACGGCTTCTGAGCTTTGACAAAGTCCAGCTGGCAGTATATTCAACAGTGTCTCAGTTGAAGCAAGGCAAACTATCAAAGAAAACCTACATCCCTCGGTTGTTGCCTCCTCCTAGTGTGGTTGAGGATGCCAGGAAGCGTTTCAAAATCAACAAGAAGCAGTTTCTTCAATGTTGGGAGATTCTGGTCTATCTTGGGCTTGATCCAGCTGATAAGAGCATACAGGATTATTATTCTGTCATTTCAAACCGTGTCAGGGCCGACATTTTGGGAAAAGACTCTGAGACTGCTGGGAAGAAAGTGATTGAAGTACCGAGTGATTTTGATCCAGATATGTCATTCGTCATGCATAGGGCACAAGCAGGTGGTGAAGCTAATGGTATCCAGGTGGAGGACAACCAAAACAAGCAAGAAGAGCAGCTGCAGCAGTTAATTGATGAAAGATTGAAGGACATCAAGCTGATTGCTCAGAAGGTATCTCGGAAATGAGCGCAGAAAAGGTCATGTAATACCAATATTGTAGCCGTTGGGATGGAATTAACAAAGGTCCTTTAGATGACTGAGGTGGGCATTGCCCTTTTAGCTTGTGATTTGAGAAACCCTTGCAGTCCGCGATTTGCGGATCATGACAGCATGGTTTTGCTTATTCTCAATCCCTAGTTTTGGATCCATTTTCAGGAGAATTAGATCGTTTCCAAGTGTCTGTCTCTGAGAAACCCCAATGATGGCCACCGGCATTACACGCCTACCAAACAAATTGGCCGAATAAGTGCATAATAGTCCCGAGCCGGACATCACGGTAAGATGAAAGCAGTAAGCTGTGTTCGGAACGAAGTGTTTCGTCCATTGTTTCGTGGAAAAATGGCACATGAGAATTATCCTCGAGCAAATTTGGTTTTTCACATGAAAATGGAGCGTGCAACGCCTATTGACCCATCAAACGGAGACAATTCTTAAAGCGCTTCTTGTTTAGGGATCAAGAGAAGCAGACTTTTGTGTATGGATTGCGTGCAAAACACGGGCATGGAATTCGTCAGGAAGTTATTGGCAGAAAGTCAAGGTAACATAATTGAGCCGGCAATCGACAAGTTCTCGTGTAGGATTAGACAAAGAAAGACAAACTTTACAGAAGATAGACTCTGATCAACATTACTTATCCAAGTTTATGATGTTATCCTGAGCTATTGAAAGTATGTGGAAGACTTGCGATCAAGCCTGATTTGCAAAATTTACCCGATGAAATGGCGACGACGGACTCAAAGCAATCGATAAATCGATTGATCAGATAACGTCTCACATGAGTCTTTCTTACAACCATTGCTTACCCCTAGATGGTTGGCCTGAGGATAAAGAAAGTCGCCAGTCTTTTATGAGGTTATAAAATTCAATTCACGCCTCAATCGAATCTCTGAACAGCTCATGTTACATTGCTTGACTGTAGCATATCAAGTCCGACGAGCTCGCCAATGTAATACGATCGCAGATGATACATAAAGTAATTATAACTTACTCTGAAATTTTGTAACGATTGTAAGACTCTTCGGTAATATATAGGATAATGTTGGCGTGGATAGTCCCACTCCATTCTAACCTTCTTCTTTTTTCATTATTTTGGTATCGTAAAAACAAAAAAAAAACTCACTTATAGATGACTTAGTTGGTTAGGGCGTACTTGGAATTATGTGGTTAGACGTTTTGGTCCCAAATTCAATTCCCTAGCTAAGTACCCGTGATTTAAGTGGGAGGGTCATGGCGGTGGGTTGTTGTGCTAGTCTCTCCCGATGAATAGTTGAGGTACGCGCAAACCGATCTGGACATCTGGATTATAAAATAAAAAATAAAAAGGAGAAGAATAAGAGGCCCCAAAAGAAAATGAAAATAGTTTTTTTCCCACCCATCATCCGGGCCGTGACGCCAATTTCTTTTTTTTTTTTTTTGGTCTAAGTGACGCCCATTTTGAGGAGTAAAAGCTTCCATAAAAAGCAAAAGCAAAATCCAGGACGCAAAAGCATTTTAATCGACCCACATCAAATCGAATCTTCTCTGAAACCGTCCAAAACCGTCGCAAGTACGCGCGCGACCCCCAGACCAGAGAGAGAGCGAGCGAGAGCGAAGAGCGTGACGATGGATTTGCTACCCCCAGAGACGTCGCAGCTCGGGAAGAAGCACGGGTTCCGGTCGCTGAAGCTGGCGACCGTCGACATGGACGACCCGCTCGGGGACGAGCCCTTCGGGACCGAGTACGGCAGGCTCGAGAATGGCCTCACTTACTACGTCCGCCGCAATCTCAAGCCCAGAATGAGAGCCGCCCTCGCTCTCATCGTTAAAGTTGGGTAAGCAAAGAGCACTTGAGCTCGCACTCGGTCTACTGCTCCTTTGTGTGTGCGCTTGTGTGTGTGTATGTGTGTGTTTTTTTCTTTGTGTGGTCGGATAGGTGATTAGATTGGTTCGGAGTTTGACATCGAAGAGGTGTTACTGGCTTAGAGTGAGCTTCGAGTGTGCATTTGAGTTTGATTGTATGTGTTGAGCGAGGTGGCCGAGTTTATTGGGTGAACTGTTGGAATGTGGCTGTGGGAGTTTGACCGAAGAGATTGCCTATTAGTGGAATCAGTTTGCAAATTAGATATGACTAGGTAGAATGAAATTGTGAAGTGGCATCAATTGAAGGATGGCTTCCATATTTAGGGTTTTTTGTTTACCTGCTAATGTCAACATTGTCTTGTGATAAGGAGAATGATGTATACCTTCATTTCCGCGAGGGAAACAGAATTTGTAATTTGTTCAAGTGGTTATAGGGAAACCTTGTCTGAGGAAAATGGTGGAATATACAAGATCAGCCGCTATTTTTAGAAAATCTGTCTGCAATAATAGTGGATAAACTGTCACTCTCCCATGAGGAAATGCTTTTGTCAGGCTTGCGCTAGTAAGGTCAGGTCACTAGCATATTTGCAAGGACGAGCAATCTAGACTTTTTATTGATCCATCCAAGTCTTTATGAAGTGTCAGTATGTGTCATCTGGTATCCAAGTCAAAACTCAGACAAAACTGATGTCTGAATAACCTTGTGGTTAAGGTGATATGGTTTAAGCCCAATTGTCACGCAATTACATTGGAGTAGCTGGCATTGAGACTACGTGCAATGCTGGTCGTGTGTCTTTCATACCTTGAAGCACATGTGGTTAGGTGTGGACCTGTTATTATTGGCATTTTCCGTCATGATATTGATGAAACAGCTGAGTCTGCTACCATTACAGACTCAAATTACAGAACCTGATGACAGTTTAGAATTCCGCCTTCATTGCTAGTCTCGGTTCTTAACTAAAGAGAAACAATGGGATGCGTGTTTCATCTAGCCATTAGTTACACTTTTTTCATTGCTTATTTCTATGGTAAAACATAGCATTGGTTTGACACAGAGGATAACCTATTGTGTTTGTGGCAGCTCAGTCTTGGAAGAGGATGATGAGCTTGGAGTTGCTCACATAATCGAGCACCTTGCTTTCAGTGCTACTAACAGATATACCAATCACGATATCGTGAAATTCCTAGAGAGTATCGGAGCAGAATTCGGTGCATGTCAAAATGCTGCAACATCTGCTGATCAGACCATATATGAGTTGTTTGTTCCTGTTGACAAGCCTGAGCTGCTGTCTCAGGCTATCTCTATATTGGCAGAGTTCAGCTCTGAGGTACCAACAAAACTTGGCAGTTTGATAGTTATTGGTCTCTTGATGTATCATTGTTAATGACTGTGGACTTCAGGTTCGGGTCTCAAAAGATGATCTGGAAAAAGAACGAGGAGCTGTCTTAGAAGAATACAGAAGTAACAGGAATGCAACTGGAAGAATGCAGGATGCTCATTGGCTTTTGTTGATGGAAGGTTCAAAGGTAGTCCCATGTAATAAATTATATCCCTATTGCTTTCTATCCATTTTTTACTGATATTTCAGTGACTCTTTGCTATACTGCACTTCTTTTAGAGAGTTTGTTTGAAGAATGTACTTCTAATATTTCTAAGCTCTTTCTAAAATGGTACAGAAGATGTGTTGCTCGAGCCTCTAGGATGGCCAAATTAAAAAAAGAAAAGAAAATCATGGTGCTTGTGGAAATTGCGAAGGATGTGTTTTTGCATCACTTTCGAGTTCAGTTCATTGTAGCCTTCTATTACCTTGCCAAATTAGTGGACAATCAGGTAGAATTTCAATGAAAATAGTCTGTCTATTTGCCTTGTGCATCCCCTCTTTCTGAGGTGGGGCATCCTGTTTCCCCTTGTCATCCTATCTGCTATGGAATTATTTCTGTTTCGTTGTCTTTTAGTGGAGCTGCAATGCAAGAGAGTATTACTGTGAGGTGATTAGAATTTGAAAAATCGGTCAGTGATTGTAATTTTCTAAAGGTCAACTAAAGGAAAAGAAAGTTTCCCCAAAAGTGTTGGCATTTTTAAAGTTACAGAGGAAGTTACATTGGCTGGTGTGAAATTGAAGTTTACCTCGGCGAAGTTGCATCAGTTTGTGGTTTATAATTGGAATCGGAATATTGCAGTATGCAGAGCGCTTACCTATTGGAACAGAAGCGGTGATTCGAACTGTCTCTGCTGAGACTGTGAAGCAGTTTTATCAGAAATGGTACCAGTTATGTCATATGGCAGTTATAGCTGTTGGAGACTTTCCGGACACTCAGGTTTGGTGTCATTGTATATCAACTTTCCATCCCAAAGCACCATGTTTAGTATCCAAATTTCCAGGCTTTCTAAAGCTCTCCTTCTCTATTACAGAGTGTCGTTGATATGATAAAGACTCATTTTAGGCAGCGAGGTGCAATGCTTGATCACCAACCCATTCCTACCTATTCAGTTCCATCTCATGACAAACCACGATTTTCATATTCTGTTGAATGTGAAGCTGCTGGGGTGAGTGTATGCTTAATTTTCTCTTTTGTACACGATATTAACCTTTATTTGTTGTCCTGGAAGTGTTTCTTCATGACTCCATAAGCTTGATTTGTATTGTTGCAGAGTGTGGTAATGATCAGCTATAAAATGCCAGCAGATGATTTAAAAACCGTGAAGGACTACAAAGACTTGCTCACAGAATCTGTGTTTCTTCATGCCCTAAACCAAAGATTCTTCAAGCAATCTCGGATGAAAGATCCGCCCTATTTCTCTTGTTCAGCTGATTCAGATGTCTTAGTTCGTCCACTAAAGGCCTATGTGATAACAGCATCGTGCGAAGAAGGAGGGACCATGGAGGCTCTAGAGTCAATGCTGATGGAGGTCAATTTCTCTTTGGTTAATAAACTTCTCTTGTTGTTTATTGTTCTTCAACCACACTTATGTTTCAGGTGGCAAGGGTGAGAATCCATGGTTTTTCAGAACGTGAAATATCTATTGTTCGAGCTTTGCTTTTGTCAGAGATTGAATCCGCTTATCTGGAGCGTGATCAAATGCAATCAACCAGCTTGCGAGATGAATTAATCCAAGTATTTCCATGACCTATAAGCTTGATAAAGTCATTATTTAGGTTCATTGGCTTTAGAAATGATTGCTGCTACATATAAACCTGCAGCACTTTTTGCGTGGCGAGCCTGTGATTGGTATTGAGTACGAGGCACAACTCCAGAAAACTATCTTACCCCGTGAGTAATCATAACCATTTTATGTAGTTTAGTGCTTTTCCATACCAGAGAAAATAGAGGTCGTGAGCACAGACTAAGTCCTTTCGTACTTGTAGATATTTCATCATTAGACGTATCAAAATATGCGGAGAAGCTGCTTACCTCGAGCAGCTGTGTCATTAAAGCCATTGAGCCTCAAGTATCCGCAAAGGTGGACGATCTTAAAAGTGTCGTATTGAAGGTCAATTCTCTAGAGGAGGCAAAACAAGTTCCACTATGGGATGAAGAACATATTCCGGAAGAGATTGTTCCTGTGAAGCCAAATCCAGGGTATAGTTGGGCCAATGGTCTCTTCTTGTACCTGTCCTTGCCTTTGGAAGTATTAATATAATAAATTTCCTACATCTAATTAATGCATATCCTCTAACCATGTTCCTATCTCAATCTATACGGTAGTTGTTTAATCTCTTGTATGTCAATGGTAGATGTGGATTTTACTCTTCCAAGTGTAGTTTCAGCTGAGTCAGAGTTTAGGCAATGAACATGTGAATTAAAATTCAACAGAATTCCTCAAATATTCATAATTCTGATTGTGGAGATCTTCTTGCTGGATTTGAGATGGTTGTGCTATATAACAAGAGGTCGGCAAATTGCTCATGGAACATCTAGGGATAGCACGGTCAGCTATCTTATGATTTCATTCCTTGAGCCTTGCTGCATGATTTGTGGCATAAAACATAACTAGTATCTACCTAGTTATTGGGGTATTTAACTTGTCAGATATCAATTGTTGCAGATTTCAAAGGAGAAAAAGTAGTTTCTTCTATTTCTTATTTTTCTAATCATTCTTACAACAAACATTAGATATAAATAGAGTCTAGGACAGCTATACAATAGAAAGAAAATAAAAGTAGAAAATGAAAAGATTTCCTACTTCCTAATTCTGATGATCTACCTCCTAATTTCGAGCATTCATAAATAAAAGTAAATGGAAACAAAATAATATCATATCTCAAGATTTTCTCCTGATTCCCCGAGATCTTCTCTCGATTCTTCGACATCCCCCCTCAAGTTGGTGCGTAAGATATCTATTATGCCCAACTTGTTGATGAGAGACTTGAAGTTAGGTATGAACAGTCCCTTCGTAAGAATGTCAGCTATTTGTTGTGTTGTTGGCACAAATGGCATACAAATAGCTCCTGCGTCAATCTTCTCCTTGATAAAATGTCTGTCGATCTCAACATGCTTAGTTCTGTCATGTTCCACTGGATTATGTGCAATGTTGATTGCAGCCTTGTTGTCACAGCACAACTTCATAGGCATTTATTCTGGCACTTGAAGTGTGTTAACCACAACATCTCACAGACTCCATGGGCCATTGCTCGCTATTCTGCTTCTTACTTCTCCAAGTAACCAAGTTTCCCCAGACATATGTACAATATCCTAAAGTTGACCTTCTGTCAGTAATTGACCCTGCCCAGTTTGCAGCTGTGTATGCTTCAATTTCCTGTTGAGTAGACTTTCGAATAGCATACATTTTTCAGGTGTGTTTTTTAGGTATCTCAGGATCCTATACACAACCTCAACGTGTTTTTCATAGGGAGAATGCATAAATTAGCTTACCATACTCACAACAAAAGCAATGTTTGGCTGAGTATGCGATAAATAGATTAATTTCTTGTCTACAACCACTCATTCTAGTCTCCTTTAGAAGATCCATGACATATTTCCTTTGTGATACTAGAATTCCCTTTTTTGACCGAGCCGCCTCCATTCCGAGGAAATACCTTAGAGTTCCCAAGTGCTTGATCTCAAATTCAGAAGCTAAACCTTCTTTCAACCTGTTCATCTCGGCAATATCATTCCTGCTGAGAATGATGTCGTCCACATACACTATCAGAATTGCAACCTTCCCATCACGAGAATGCTTAACAAACATGGTATGATCAGCTTGTCCTTAAACATACCCTTGTTTCTTTACAGCCTGAGTGAACTTCTCAAACCAGGCCCTCAGTGACTGTTTTAGTCCATATAGTGACTTCTTCAATCTACAAACCTTTGATCCAAACCTTCTATCAAAGCCCGGGGGGGAATCCATGTATACTTCTTCCTCCAAATCTCCGTTCAGAAACGCATTCTTCACATCTAGTTGTTGCAGAGGCCAATCATTTGTTTCCGAATCACGTAGCCTGATTTGCCTCCGAGATTCCTCCCTTTTAACTTCAGAGAAAACCTCGCTTGTCAAGTGGCCGAGCTTCCCTTTGCCATCGATTGCTAGTTTCACCGATTGAGCCCACTCAAAATAATTTTGGCCATTCAATCGGTGAACTGTTAATAGCAGGTTGGGGTTCTTGGAGAATTGCTCCTTACTACTGCTCGATTGTCTAGAGAGATCAGTTGAGTTTCTCTCTGGCACGACACCTGAATCGGTGTCTCTACGAGCTCCGGTCATTGCCATTTTCACCAAAGTAGGAGCTGGATACCATGCGGATTTCAAAGAAGAAAAGTAGTTTCTTCTATTTCTTATTTTTCTAATCATTCTTACAACGAACATTACATATAAATAGAGTCTATGACAGCTATACAATAGAAAGAAAATAAAAGTAGAAAAGGAAAAGATTTATTACTTCCTAATTCTGATGATCTACCTCCTAATTTTGGGCATTCACAAATAAAAGTAAATGGAAATAAAATAATATCATATCCCAAGATCTTCTCCTGATTCCCCGAGATCTTTTCCCGATTCTTCGACAGTTATCATGATTTTTTATATTTCCACTATGGTCCTCATACACTCAAGATATGCTTTACAACAACTAAAGAATTATGCACATAATTTAACTGCTCCTCAGACCTCCATTGTGATTTCCCTTGTTTGTATTAAATGAACTGTATTCTGTAGATCAGTATCTTCTTGAGTTCTACTTCTATCAACATGGAAACACCTCAAAGGGTGATTTGTACAGACAACATTGTGATCTGACTATTATGAATCTTGAAAAGTGCTGATAGTGCTGCAAAAGCATAATGCAGATTCTGTGACAGGGTTAAACTACCTAAGACTGATTTTGTAATTCTTCAAACTTCTTATTCTTCTGTCAACTTTATAGCCAAGCATGTTCTCTCAACTGGCTATTCAATCAATCTAGGTGGACAATTCTTTCTGGCACATTTGTATTTGAACTTGGACGTTCAAACTTTAACCTTCTATGGCCAGAAAGACTTTAACCTTGTGAGGATGTTCTTTTCAGCTATGTTGCCCAGCAGCTTGAATACTCAGACATCGGAGCCACTGAATTGATCCTATCAAATGGGATGAGAATATGTTATAAATGTACTGACTTCCTTGATGACCAGGTAAACTCTGGACTTCTGTGCCTTGTTAACTCCTCAGGTTGAGTACTTTACATAAACTATCTCAGGGTAGTGGATCCTGAAATTTTATGATATTTTGTGAATAGTAGTCATTTTAATTTTCTATGAATGGCATTCATCAGATTGTGTATACAAAACATGGACTTCACCATTCCTGCTATCTTAAATTCCTGTGCATGCATGTGTTATCTGCTAAGTTGTAGAGCAGTCGAAACACTTAAAGGTTATAGTTCTTATATAGATTTGGGTCTTGAGATAAAATTTGAGTACCTTTTGGCTCTTGAAAAGATGTGTGTCTGGCACCTTTAAGAATTTCTTTTCTACCAGAACTGATGGAAATAGGCTTTTTTTTAACTTAAAGTTGCCAATGTTCGCTTGGTTCCTTTGATGAGTAGTAATATTTGGCTTTCCGGGATGCTAGAGGAAGTTAATTTCTAGCTTAGATTTGAAATTATCAAAAGCTTTAGTTCTCTACTTCATGAACCTCCTCATTGAATTATGTTATGCCGGTGGACTTATTTGCATTAGAGATGTCATAGGATAGCACTAACTGGTTCATTGCTCGCTTAGGTGAAAGAACTAACTGATTTGTTGCCTGTGGAAAGGGTTATTTGATGCAGCAAACATATCATCATGTAGTGAGGACATTCTTGTTTTTTTTTTCATATTTCTGATACATATCTTCATGTATGATGACACATTTTGCTGAAATCATGAGATTTTTGTTTTCTGCTTTCTCTCATTTTTTTCGTCTAATACATTGATAGTTCTGCACTACAGGTCCTGTTTACTGGTTTTTCATATGGGGGTCTATCTGAAGTACTGGAGAATGAATACTTTTCGTGCTCTATGGGATCAACAATTGCTGGAGAAATTGGTGTATATGGCTATAGACCTTCCGTACTAATGGATATGCTTGCTGGTAAGAGAGCTGAAGTTGGTACAAAAATTGGAGCTTATATGAGGTCTTTTTCTGGGGATTGCTCTCCTTCGGACCTGGAAAGTGCTCTGCAGGTTTGACTTAGTAATTCTATTGTCACGACTGAAGAATCCACTCATGTCATTTGTTACATATAGTTGTTGTATATCCACGTCTTTTGAAAGATCAACTGTATGTCTTAATTTGTCTGTCCTTTTTTTGTTGATTTTTTAAATAGCATAGACTTGGTTAGACTGCAAGAAGAGATATATCCTTCCAACCTCAATCCATCTCTTTAATTTGCTTATCTCATTTCCATAGTATTGTTAATCAGTGTTCCTCATACTTTCCTTGACATTTCTCTCTCTCTCTCTCTCTCTCTTCTGAATTAATTGGGTTGGACTGTATACTAGTACTAATTCCTATCAACTAGTGAAAACTTACTTGGTGCTATTGGCAAGAAGTTCATGTTAACAAACATCAATTACTGGTTCATTGATAAATGATGAATACTCCATAACCTTATGAAATTGTCATTTTGATTATATTCTATCAACCCCATAGATCTGCATCATGCCATTTTTCGGTGGCCCTATATTTCAGTGGCAGATTCAGGTTCCAACCTTACCAACTTCTGGCTCATCCACTTGTGACAACTTAAGGATAATAACCATGCAGATAACAAATAGGACGCCATTGTTCCGATGGCCCTATATTTCAGTATTAAGAATGCTGTTGGCCTGATCCCACGAAAGATCTCTCTAACCAAAAAAACCCTTTTTTCTTCTAATTTTACAGTTTTCCCATTCATTACTCACCTGTCTTGCTTCTCCTAATTCCTTCCACTCCAATTCCTTCCTAATACATCCCAAGAAAAATCCCGAATTGGATTCCAAATCAACTGTTTAGTTTGAGCTTTTACGTCGTCTCCTTAAATCATGCATATTTAGATTTGTCATCCAGGCTCCTAAAAGGAATAGAAAGAACCATTCTCGGAAGAAAAGAAAAGGATAGGGAGGAGGAACGCATAAGATTTGTGAAAGATTTTAGAGTCGTCAAAAAAGTTATGAAGCAATATACTAGAGGAAAGATCATTATATTGGAGGGAATCCCGCGAACACAACCTAAAATATTGAATCTCATTCCAGTATTGTGGCAATTGAACCCATGCATCTTTGTATCTGCACATTTGGATCAACCACTAATGTCAGAGAAATGTCGATACAGTATCACTCATTTTTAGCATAAAACTGTCACAAGAAGAACAGACAAGTGGTAGTGCTCTTCTACCACAACCAAAAAATATCAAATTATGAACCAATTGTAGGTAAGATGATTTGGCACCCTCCATGTGTAGTCTTACAGACAACAGCAACATCTGCTTGTAATTTTAATTCATTTCTAGATTGGTGTTTCAAATCTTTCTATGATTTGGGTTTGGTAGTCTTCTAGAACCCTAACTCTTTGCATCATACGTAGTCAATTGGGCAGCCTTATCTCTATTCCAATAGCTGCTGAAATAGAATCTACAGGATGCCCGTGTTTTCATCCTATGTTGCTTGCAAGGATATGATTCTCTTAATTGAGTATCTTGCTACCTGGAATTTGGACTTATTTGAGTGAGGATACCCTATTTTGACATCTTCTGTGCCACTGTGGAAATTTGCTTTCATGTTTTCTTTGCATATTACTCAATACTTTGCATTTGCATATTACATGTTACCACTGCTGTTCAGGTGTTCAATATTGAGCTCTTCATTTTTAAATTGGCAGCTTGTTTATCAACTATTTACTACCACTGTGGAACCGGGAGAAGAGGATGTCAAAATTGTCATGCAGATGGCTGAAGCAGCAGTTCGTGCTCAAGAGAGGGATCCTTATACTGCCTTTGCAAACCGTGTGAGCGAGCTCAATTATGGAAACTCATACTTTTTCAGGGTATGCCTTGCGTCATGGTTTCATTTCAGCTTTGATTCTAAGATCGTTATTCCAAGGTCAGAAATGAGCTAGAATTTTCTCTGCAGCCCATAAAGATAAGTGACCTCAAAAGAGTAGAGCCTAGGAGAGCATGTGAATACTTTAGTTGCTGTTTTAAGGATCCATCAACCTTTACAGTTGTGATTGTTGGCAGTATAAGTCCTACAATGGCTGTCCCTCTGATCTTGCAATATCTGGTGAGTAATTTTTGCAGCTTATGATTTCTCGATCATTTGAGATTGGAAAGCCTTCTACTGATTATTGTGTTCTGATTCTTCATATAGGGCGGAATTCCAAGGCCCCCTGAGCCAATATTAAGATATAGTCGCGATGACCTCAAGGGCTTGCCTGTCACTTCTCCTACAAAGATTGTCAGGTGGGCTCTCCAGATATCATGTCACACCTCCCACCAAAACAAGAAGGGGGGAGGTTAGGATCTCTTTTTTTCATGTCTGGAAATGAAATACTTGTGTCGCATCTCCACTCGCCGGCCACCCTATCCTTCTTTCTTTTAGTTTTAGCTAGTGCCCTTGCACTCCACTCTCTCTTACCATCTTTGGGAATACTTAAGATTCAGTTCTCTATATCCAGCATCCGTTATTTCTTACATTTAATCTTGCTTTTCATATGCAATAGCAATTTGTTATGCTTCAGTAGGAGTGAAAAATGTGGATGGGCTTCCATTATGAAGCTTGATTTACCTGTTCTGGATTCTAATACACTACAAAGCGTAATATATCTGTTCTAAATTCTGATACTCTACATACCCGTATAGAGATGTTGTTAGGAGTCCCATGGTGCAAGCCCAGTGTTCTGTCCAGATCTGCTTTCCTGTGGAATTGAAAAATGGGACAATGGTATGTGGTTCCTTGTGATCAAATTCTCTCACCTCATGGATGGGAGGGTTGCCATGCTTTTCTGACCAATTTCTGTTTGTACTTCATTCAAATAACAAATATTGAGTGTAGGTGAAGGAGGTTCACTCTATCGGATTTTTGAGCAAACTTCTTGAAACAAAGCTAATGCAGGTTCTTCGTTTCAAGCATGGACAGGTATTTACATAGCGGACATCGTTTTCACCATTCTGTTCTTTTGGCAGTTATTTAGTTCTTACCATCATGTACAGATCTATTCCACTGGGGTTTCAGTATTTCTTGGCAGTAATAGACCTTCGAGGACTGGCGATGTCCGTGGTGACATTAGCATTAATTTTTCTTGTGATCCAGAAATCTCCTCGAAGCTGGTAATTTCCATTTCAATTCTCTTTCTTGCTTTTGCTGGATCAATGAGGTCGATACCCTAATATTACTTAATTTTGCAATGTGTCTTGACAGGTTGATCTTACTTTGGATGAAATACAACGTCTTCAAGAGGAAGGCCCATCAGAGCAAGATGTTTTGACAATTCTGGAGATAGAACAAAGAGCTCATGAAGATGGAGTGCAGGTAAAAGTAAAATTCTTTCCTTGAGATTCTGCACTTCTCTATAATCATGATCTGTCGGTACATTGGAGCCATATGAACTTTCACCATTACATTTCTGGTACTTTCTTTTTCAGGAGAACTATTACTGGCTGGATAAAATTTTGCGCAGCTACCAGTCAAGAGTTTATTCCGGAGATGTGGGCACTTCATTTAAGGTGAGTTATTGTGGTCATCCTCTGATATTTCCTTGCTATGGTGTTCTTCCATTCTGCATTATGCATGACGCAGTGTGGTTTCTTTGCATATGTTTCATTTGGTCACATAGTGCTGAGCTATGGTTTCATGAGGCATGAAAATCTATGTGAAAATCGGAATCCGTGCAGTAGTTCATCAACAATTTGAATGTACTAAACATAAATCTGCGGTTTGTAGGAACAAAAGAACATACATCTCCAACAACAGAAGCTAATGAAAATTAGTTGGACAATCTTGTTTGGACTATTCTTATTAGTACATTTGTAAAGAAGTCTGCATGATTAAGACTCGTCATTAAATGCAGTATATCGGATTTTGCTTTCAAAGTAAAAAATGAATATGCAATTATTAGTTCCACATAATTTATATTATGTAATTGTTATAATATTGAACCCAAAAGTTTAAATTGTTAGGCGGAGGTCGATTATGCATATATGAGGCCCATATGAACACTTTAGATAAGCAATGTGGAGTACTATAACACCCTTTATATGCAAACTGGGTTGATAATAGCATGTGCTTGTGAAATAAACTTTGGGGAAAAATGGCTCTAATAACATGATAGAAGAGCCAAACCAAACCAAAAGCTTAGGTCATTCGATGGGGGGAGAATATTTGTATACAATGCCTGCCAAACCCCATAGACAAGTGTTAAAGGATACTTTGTGGATAATAGCACAAATTGTCCTTGAATTTTGGTCTAATATGTAGTATCGCCGCTGAATTTTAATTTATGCAATGTGGTTCCTGAACTTTGGTCTAATGTGCAATGTCGTTCTTTGACTTTTAATTTTTTCAATGTGATCCTTGAACTCTTGGTAAATATTCAATGCAATCCATAGACTATATGAAAACGTATAAAAGTTCAGAGGCCCCATTGTACGTTGAACCAAAGTTTATAGACTATTTGTGTCATTTTCCCGATACTTTAACGTACTTAATCTTGTAGCGGAAGAGGAACAGACCCATTTTTTACATTTCTGGTGCAGGTTCAAGATGAAGCACGCTCAAAAGTTAGAGAATCTCTTACACCGTCAACAGCCCAGTCGGCATTACAAAGAATACTACCTTTTCCTTGTAAGAAGCAGTACACAGTGGTGATTTTGGTGCCGCAAAGGTCTTGCCTCGAGATGTTAAAATCACTATTCGGGTTCTCTCGGATTACATATGGAAGAGATGCAAAGGTCAGTTGCAATTAGCTTGAGAGTTCTCGCCACTTGTGAATTAGCTACATCCTAGGGATGTATTATTTCAACAATCATCCTAGGAACTTCTTATTTGCCCTAACAACTCTCACGAATTGATCAACCCTCTCATGTTTTCTATCTGTTAGCCAGTTCTCGGTCATGCAAGTATTTGAAAAAAGATATCATGATCGAAAATTGGAAAATATATTTGACACTTGTAAACTATAGGTTATGAGTGCCTTTTCTAGTTTTGCATTGGTTTAAGCTCCTCATGATTTATCAATTTTTGTCATTTGAGTTTTATCTTTTACTTTCAAAGACAATAATCAAGGGAATACCGCTCTTATGCAGATTTTAGTGGGCGTCGCCACTATGACAATCTTGGCCCTGAGTTTGTGGAGATACTCACGCTGCTCTGTGAAATCGTAGGAGATTTTTGTCGAGGTTAATGTTGCATAGGACATAGCTTATTCACTAAGGTACAGCTCGTAATACTTTGAGATTTCAAATTTTACAAGGGTAAAAACATTCGTTGATACAAAGAACAGGTAGATCTCGGGTGCTTTAAGGTTACTTTTCAAGCCTACTTCCCCGGATCGGCCCTTGTTCACGAACTACAGAATTGTTAAACAACATGTCTGCCATTTTTTGTACGAGACAGCTAAAGAATTCTAATGATTCCACTTACTGCTTATTCCCGGGAGATTTTGATTTGTGCCGATGAATGATTGGTGTGGCCGCTCTGCTGCTTTTGAAGACCATTAGAATTATTTGAGGAAGCTTACGACTTTTGTGCATACTTTATACATTTATTAGGATCATTGCTTCGTCCTGTTGATTGGCCTTGCCGGTTTCAACTCGAAGGCCAGTGTTCTATGAGGGTAGAAAGTGTGGAAAATCGCTTGACCGCATCCCTCTCTTAATCATGTATCGAGCGAGTAACCCATCATGAATGGCCTTTTTTCTTGCCATAGAAATGATTAAATAATCTACTTGTGCATTAGTATATGTTCGAATCCCATTAATTATCCTAATCTTTAGTCCTCATCTTTCCTTAATATCCATGCATTTTACCCATGCAGATTTTGAAGAATGAAGTCTTTTTGTTTTCCATTGGCCGTAGTAAGGTCCATGTAATCTTATATATGTATGACCAACTATAAATTAATTTTTCGTATCCATCAATGTATTCTTTGATTACATGTAAAAAGAGATTCCATGCATAGCATGGGCGAAAATTGCTAGTTCTAATCATGACGGAGGATCTGCATAAAAGGGTTTGAACTTTAACTGAAAAAACGTGCGTTGGTGGATCAGTTAATAACTAGAAAAACAGGTAATTTCATCTGGTAATTGTCATAACTTTTCGAGTTGCTTGCCGTTGCCGTTGAGATGTTAAAAGTTACCTTCTGATACGAAAATTTCCTAACACATGAAGAAGTTACGGAAGTTACTTTGGGTACTTACTAATATTGTAGGACAAAACTAGTCACAAATCCTAGGGAAAAGAACAGTTTTTAGCTGCACAACTTTTCAATCGCTTGTTTAATTAGTTCCTTGACTATCAAGTTTTGCTCAATTAACGCTGCCATTTTCTTTCGGGGTTAGCAAGAGGTGACTGCTCTGGTTACCAGGACAGCTCGAGTCTTGACAACAAAATAGTCCCGGCCATTTAAGTCGAGCGACGCAGTTCTCCAACCAAATTAAGCAATCAATCAGGAAAATTTCGCAGCTGTCACTATTTTGATAATCGTTACATCTTTTAATTGAGTACGTGCTTAATTAATAATTGCCAGGAGAGCACACGATGACAAAACTCAACAGGGGGGAAAAAAGATAGAATCATCGGCCGTAAAGAGAGAAATTGAGCCGAAATGCATATTTACGAAGCGGGGCATGCTTTTGGTGGGGTTTATTACGGAATGCCACTAGGGTTTTTATTTGCCTTCCCGGACTTCTCTCGTTCTTCGTCTCCCTAATTTCAGCATTGCCTTCGCTTCGCCCTCTGCCCATTCGCGCCGTAAGCTCGCTCTCTCTCTCTCTCTCTCTCTCTCTCTCTACTGTTTTGGTTGCTCGGAAGCAGAGGAAACTGGGAGAAAAGGTCTGTGTGTGTCTTTGCCATCTCTGACTTGCTCAGAACTCGAATTGGACCGAAGCGTTTACTACCTAATGGTTTCATGGTTCTTAATCTTTTTGTGAGCAATGTCCGAAATTCTCGCGTTACATTCGTCTTTGACAATCTAGTTTATTCGAGATCAACAATTATACCGCAAATTGTGTGCGCGCGTGTTTTTTTTTTTTTTTGAGAAGAACAGTTTTGAATTCTTGGTGGTTGAATGAATAGGCGATTGGAATTGAAGAGGGTCGTCGAGAATGGTGGAGAAGACCACTGGGAGAAAAGAGGAGGTGGTCACTAGAGAGTACACCATCAACCTCCACAAGCGCCTTCATGGCTGGTATATCCATCTTTGACTTCGTCTTTTGTCTCCGCTGATTTCACTTTCGCTCAGTGAATTGCCTGAACGAAATAGGATTGAGTACATGTTGAAAGAGGCTGAAGCTGATGGCGGTTTTTTGTTTTCGGTTAATTTGCAATAGTTCACTATTTTAAGTGTATGGATGATCTATTTCTGCCAATGAGAATATCTTTTTCGGACTGATCAGGAGCCTGTTTCGGTGAAATTGTGTTTTAATCGGACGCCCGTTTTCATTCTACTTTGCTGACCCACAAGAAAGGCAAATCATCTACTTAAAGAAGTTTGGGATTTCATCTTGTGATATGTGTTTCCTGTTTCTGGCATTGTCGTTTGGTTGGCATTTCTAATCGATAGACCTTGTAGCGTGAGTGCAGTAGTCTTGTTCTCCTTGGCTAACAAGCGTCAGTGGCCCCTTTGGTATCCATGAGTTGTGAAACCTCCTGGAATCTCCAGTTCCTGCATGAAATGTCGATTTATAGTTTTTGTTCAGATTTGAAAGTTCTAGGAACAGGAAAAGCGGTAAATAGTTAAGCCTGCTGAATTTGGTGGTGTGATTGTGCCTCTAAGAAGGTGTCTTACGGTTCTTCCCGTCGTTTTTGGGTAACAGCACCTTTAAGAAGAAAGCTCCCAATGCCATAAAGGAGATCAGGAAGTTTGCCCAGAAAGCCATGGGAACCACGGATGTTAGAGTTGATGTGAAGCTGAACAAGCACATATGGAGCAGGGGGATCCGAAGCGTTCCAAGGAGGATCAGGGTCCGCGTCGCACGCAAGAGGAACGAGGATGAAGACGCCAAGGAAGAGCTGTACTCTCTCGTCACCGTCGCCGAGATCCCTCCGGAGGGGATAAAGGGGCTGGGTACCAAGATCATCGAGGACGATGAGTAGTTTTGGTTTTTGCTACAGTTGATTGTATTGACCCTACATGCTGTTGGCATATCAGCTTTGTCAAGCATTTTCATTATCATATGAGCTTTATGGGACACACAAGTTAGTTGCTTGACTGTTCTTTTGCAAGATTGTCGAATGAAATTCCAGTTCTGCTTCTTTGACTCTTTGCTTTCGCTCGCCGTACTTAAATTCTCAGATACATTCTCCAGTATTGTCAATGGGAATTGTGCAACTCATTGGTTGAATTGGAGAGTTCAGGCATGTACTTATATGCTCTTTTGCAACATTGTCGAATGATTTTCCAGTTCTGCTTCTTTGACTCTTTGCTAATCACTGCTGCTAGTGGTGCTGCTTGTGCTTTATTTGGAAAGATGCATTTGGACGCTGAGCTTCTGACGTTAAATTGGGAAAGAGGAGGAAGCAGACAAGAACATTCATGTGAAATTGCTTCATATGTACCCGCAATGTAATAACTCATGAGACGAGCCGAGCAAGCAGAGGAAGAGGGAAAGGTGCCCATTTAGCGAAGGACCACAAACTGAACTTCCTTGTTTTGCCTAAAACTAAGCTCTACCAAAGTCCAAATTTCGTATAAGCCTGTTGGCTTTGAGAGTCTCAAAGTGCAGGCCAAGGGTTCGAAGGTTGGCGGAGAGACGACCTCATTGCACTTCCCCAAGTTAAAATCAAATCTATAATTCACAGACACTCTAGTTTGGTCCGGTTTGATTTGAATCATCCATGTCTATTTTGAATTCCGTGACATCATTATGGTTGGATCCTTTTGCTAATCTTATTCTTTGTTCTAAGTTCACTTGAGAGATGCGACTTCAGTAGTTTTTCGTCCATGATTCCTTCAGGGCTCTCCGGCTTTTAGAGTTGATAGGATCGTCAATTTTACCGATTCTGGCTTTCAATATCTATTTCTCCTTTATAAGGAACGTTAATAGCCCAAAAAGGAAGATGTGGGATAAATTGGGAGAAATTCAGATAGAAACATCATATAAGGTCTCGTGAGCATTGCCCTTCCGTCGCATTTTCTTTCGAAGCGTTCCACTCTGGGCCCCACAGAGGTCCCTGAAATGGGCCTGAGGCCCATGAGGAAGTCTCGAGCTTTCAGGCCCAGCCCATCCTCTCCGTCTTCTAAGTGCAAACACCTATAAAAGCAGAAACCCTAATTTCGTCTCGCCTCTTCAACATACGCACCGCTGACCCAACGACGCAGGCAGAAGCGAAGCGAAGCTCTGTTTGACACTTCTCCATGGGTGAGCTCCGAACCGAAGCTCTTAGCCGTCTCCGATTCAGCCTCGTTTTCCGAGGGTTTTGATGGTGGGTGATGATTTCGAGTTTTGTTCTCTTTTCTCGCAGGTAAGGTCCACGGATCTCTGGCTCGCGCCGGTAAGGTGAGAGGCCAGACGCCGAAGGTGGCGAAGCAGGACAAGAAGAAGAAGCCGCGCGGCCGCGCCCACAAGCGGATGCAGTACAACCGCCGGTTCGTCACCGCCGGTAACGACCGAGACTCTCTCTCTCGTCCCGATTTGCCTCCTGTTTACATCCGTATCGGTTCTGTGCATTTTCGTAATGGTTTCGTTAACGATTTATTGATTATTGTCTCTGTCAAATTCTGGTGCTGTGTAGTTGTTGGCTTTGGAAAGAAGAGAGGCCCCAACTCGTCTGAGAAGTGAGCTTCATTGAGTCTTAAAGGAAGAGGGAGCTATGTAGGTCTACAAAGATGGGATTTTTGGTTTCTTGTTTGTTTAGTGGATTGTTATGCTTTTGATTTTGAGCTTTGATTGCATACTCTGGTCTTGGTGACTTGCAACTTACTGGATGTTGCTGAGGTCTTAAGTTGTTGGTTTTGGATTACTGAGCTTTCTCCATATGCTTTTGCTTGATACCCGTAATCGAACATGATGTCAGCGTTTGATGTGATGTTTTCGTTCCCTAAACATTTCTGTATGTAGAGGAAGATGGGCATTCTAGCAAGCATTGGGAGATGTCGAATGCCCGATTCGCCTGGTAATGACTGGTGTCTGGCAAAACTCGTGAGTTCCCTTAGGATTTGAAGAAGTCGAAGTCTATTCGTTTTATATGGTGAGACCAGAGAGAATGTCCGGCGCTTAACCCAGGTGTAAGCTAAGCTAGTAGGTTTTGGCTTGCGTTGCATATCGAAGAATGAATGATGAATCATTAGACTTGTCCTGAGATGGCCTCTGAACTTCAAATGTGCCGGATCATGATGATGGTAGCTGGCAAGTGTTGCTTGATAGGTTAGTGTTGGTCCTTGCGACGCTTGTATGGAATGTCGCATGCATGCCTGTGGAATCTAGGAATGCCAGGGGGTTGAATTTGTGGTCTTTAAGTAAAAGTCGGGACGCTGGCTGAGGCTGTTTTGCAGTGGCGCAATTTGGCGATTCATAACATTGCGCGTACATATTTCCAGCTATTAGGACACTGTATATGAGTTAACCCCTAGTATTTCCAGTTGTTAGAACCTCTCAAGTTCTTATGTCCAAAAAAAACCATCAACTGTGTAATCGCACGGCTGTCCGATGGCGGGACTAGATCCTGTCGCAGATGGTGGGTTGAGGTGCTAATATGTGCCGCAATATGCACTTTGGGAGCAATTATTGTTTGAGGTCGATGATAGATACTTAACATATAAGGTAAAGACCGGATTCTATTGCTGCAAAATTGCAATCTTCTAGCTTGCTCAAAACAAAAATTCCAGCAATCGAGGCTGAGGTGAGGTCGCTTTAAGGACACAATGACTACTTCTAAGTTCTATGCCCTACCTTTCCAAACAGTAGTTAGTTCCTTTCTTCCCTTTTTGGGGCCATAAATCTTGATATGGCTGTTGGCTGTCTTTAGTTATCAGAAGCTTAAGACAAGTTCACATCGAGAAAGCACAAGGACCTTACAGTTCGTCATGAGAACGTCCTTTTGCCGTGACCAAGTTTTGTTGGTTCTCTAGTATGTACCGCGTTGCAAGTGCCGCATGAAGAGCCGCCCCGTATGGAAGCGCATCTTCGTTAAGCTTGTAGTGTGGGGAGTGGCCAGCTTCCATCTTCCCTAGGCTCTTGTCCTTCATCCCGACAAAGTAGAAGTAAGCTGGGATCACCTCCGAATAAAACGAGAAGTCCTCCGAACCCGTCAATGGTTTCATCTCTAGAACGTTGTGTAGGCCCAGCATGTCCCGTGCGACATTCTCGAAGTGCTCGTGCAAAGCTTTGTCGTTAATCGTCACCGGGTAGAAGGGCATAGAGCTAAACGAGACCGTCACATTGCACCTCTGCACGCTCGCTTGTCTCGTGATGACCTGTTACGTATTGTAACTTATGGTATTATGCTCCGCAAGATTTTTGAATCCTCCGAAGCCTAAAAATACTCCAAACGGTGAAAAAAAAATTGAAGTAACTTTGAGACGGGGTGCGATTAATGGGAAGATGAAAGAGCATTGCTAGTTAAGCGGAGATGAAGCTAAGGCAAAACCGGAAGGATCTCACCTCTTCGATTCTTTGTCTAAGTCGGATGAAGCTGTCCTTGGAAAGTGCCCTGAATGTGCCACCTATAGTCACAGAATCAGGAATCACATTGAACGCGCCGCCTCCTTCGATCTTAGCCACTGTGACCACCTGCACGTATTCACTTAAGATTTGAAATGCCGATTGGACGGCTGGTAATTCGGTCATAGCCCTGACTATGAGGATCAGATGAGAAATCCCGTCGAACTTGGAATGTACGAGGAGATTTCATCCATAACTCATGAATAGAACGTCCATTAAGTGATTCTACAGCTCAGTTGGCTGATGCAAAGAATTTGCTGTGTGTGAGAGAGAGAGAGAGAGATAGAACCTGGGAATCTAGTGGATCGGCTTCACGTGAAATCAGATGCTGCAGACTAACAATCACGTTGGATGCTGCTACAATCGGATCTATTGTGTGCTGCGGAATCACCGCATGACCTCCATTTCCGGTTATTACTGCCTCAAAGAAACCACATGCCGCCAAAAGAGGACCGGATCTGGTTGCCACTGCACCGATGGGGAACTTGACGGAAAGGTGCAGTCTGAAGATGGCATTAACATTTTCCAGGGCTCCATCATCTATCATTTTCTTCGCTCCTCCGCCTCCTTCCTCGGCTGGTTGAAAAACGAGAACCACTGTCCCCTATAAACAAAAAATCCATCTACTCGTCAGCTCTAAGACAAGGAATGACAAGCAGTGTACACAAAGATGTATCTCCACCGGAAGAAATGAATTTTCAAGGTAAAAATGCAGTTCTGCAGAAGAGATCAAACATTCCCCAGAAAAGGAAAGGTATAGGTTTCCTCTCCAGGGATGTCTCTCGCCCAAACATGCAAAGCTCAATGATTACCTATGTCATTAGAGTTCGATAATGAAAAGCTTCTCTTACAATCCAACGCTTAAAGATATTGTGCAGAACACATAAGGCAGTCACAGTTAGAGAATTGAAGCTAGTCCATTCTAGTTTTAAACATCTTTTGGCTCATTTCTGCAAACTAGTACTGGAAAGAGAGTGGAAGCACTGTAGTTTCCGGACCAATTCCAAAGGTCGGTTAAGCACTCGGGCTTAAGTCGAGCAACTGGAGAAAACAAGCGGGTCGAAAACTGTCAGTGAATGTTAGAACCGAAATATATCTCAGCGTAATAGTCGTGTAGCGTATGGTTATGTCGGAACCGGTTGCCTGCTTCTTTACTTTTTAAGTGAAGTTGCATTCCCTTCTAGGTGATTGATGACAAAGCTCAAACTTCGGGTGGAAGCTCACAGACCAGTTACATCGAGAAGAAGAAACCTGTAACTGGTCACGATGACGTTGAAGCAACTTGGCTGCGCCGAGAAGCATAGCAACATGACCATCATGTCCACAGGCATGCATTTTCCCAAGTACTTTGCTCTTGTGCTCCCACTCTACACTTTCCTGTAGCAACCCAAAAGCCTCATCAATTCTGTTTCTCTTCAATAGCATTAGCATCTCATATTAGTTGAACCAGTACACTATTACAACAGCCCAAAGTAACTTCTTATAGTCACCTGAATAAATCAAGATCATGCCAAATTCAGCAAAGCATTGTAAATCAGCTAAAATTTCTCTGCAAGGGTCCACCACTTTACTTTTCCTGTTCAGCCCAAGGACCACTATTTGATCAATTATCCTTGGAAGTCCATGTAAACCCACCCTTTCTTCTTTCCTTCTCTCTTCTTTTTCATCACATGGCACAACTGCATATTTAGGTTGACTTTTCTGTACTTTTTTAACACTGCAACTACGTCCCCAAAAGAGGGGGGAAAAAGCAAACTTTTAACAAACCTCCATTGCCAAAGCGTCCATATCAGCTCGAATTGCTACAAACGGTGGCTTCCCAGTTCCGACGTAGCCCACAACGCCAGTTACAGCAAGTGGGTGTTTGTACTGGACACCCATCCGATCAAGCTCTGACCTTATGAGCTTGCTGGTCTCAAATTCCTCGAAACCAAGCTCTGGGTACTCGTGTATACTCCTCCTGATGCTCACCATGTAGTCCACAATCTCTGTTTTCTGAGCTAAATTCAGAAAATCCACTGGGATCTGAGCCAGTTGTTCTGGGGTCAAACCTGGTTTGTATGAACACAAACATGATCGTGGGACGAGCATGTGATGAATTAGAAGCAGAAGTACCCATTTCGAGATTCCCATCGCGTTAATACGGAGCGAGTGACTCCGTAGAGATTGAAATCTGAGATGGTTGGGAGACCTTGTGGAGATACAACAGGTGTGGGTTTATATTTGTAATGGAATCGAAACAAAAGATGCTCCTTTTCTTTTTCTTTTTATTTTTGTTTCTTGAATGGAATGCAAGAACCTCGGTTTGGCGGGGACAAGAAATTGACATTGGCGAATTGAAAATATTTTGTTTGGCCAAAAAGAAACTGCAAACTTTTTCCAGAATTTCGTGGACTACTGTTATCTCGTTGGTCTGCAAACAGATGATTTCTAAATTTTGGTCCAATATGCAATATCGTCTTGAGAATTTTAATTTGTTCAGTGATCCCTAGACTATTAATAAATATTCAATATAATCCCTTAACTATATTGATACGTTCAATATTGACCGTATGTTAATCTTTTACGTTTTATCGAGTTAGCAGAATCTGTTGGTATGCTTACAATTCGTTAGATTTGAACGGTGACCAACAGAAAAAGAAGTTATGCGTGAATTATCCAAATAAGATGTTCATCTCAAACTAGGTAAAAAAATCCATGCATAATATATATTAACCCCATAATTTTTTCCCTTTTTCAAAAGTAGATGGACATGTTGACTCGTGAGCTTTAAAAATCTAACTAAGCATATTAGAACCTTCCTCATTGAATAATATCTGACTTGTCATTTAAATAAATTGAACGACAACATTGAACAAAATAAAAATCCAAAAATAACATCTTACATTGAGCCAAAGTTTAGAGACTACTTATATCATTATCCCTTTCCGTTTAAAAATCTCATTACATCTTTTTTTGTCGTACTATCGCATAATCTACCATAAATCATTCATATCATAAATTTAAAAATCTCTCTATGAGAGAAGGAAGACGAGTATACACAAAAAAGCATCGGGATTGCCTGTTGCTTGTTAGGTTAGCCTTGGTGCTCGGGAGGCTTGTGGTAGTCACCAGAATGTCATGTGCACGCTCGTGGAATCTAAGGCATCTTTAAGTTCAGTTGGAATGCTGGTTGAGGTTGTTTTACAGTGCACCATTTAGCAAAATTACATCTTTTAGGTAGGAGAAGTGGCACTGTAATCCGAATCTCTAGAGTTCTTACTGCCAAAACAACCTCGGTCACGTAAACCCGTGGCTACTCCGGTGCCGACACCTCGTAATGGCAAGGTGAGCGGCAAGAATAGATCCCATCTCAAATGGTGGGGGGCAAACTGGTCTGTCTTCATAAATGGTGAAACATAGCCAAAAGTAGAACCCAAAGTAATGTTATGTGCATTGACGTACTCTTTCATAGTAGCTATTGTTTGAGGACAATCATATGAAGCCTAACATGTAAGGTAATAACCAGATTCTATCACTGTGAAACCACAATCTTCTTGCTTGCTCAAAACAAAAGTTCCAGCAATTGAGGCCGAGCTAAGGTCACTCTAACAACACAATCGCCGCAACTGTGTCCTACCTCAGCTTGCAGGCTGCAATGATCAGCAATGCCATATTTACATACAGCTCCAAACATTTGTTTCTTTTTTTCCCCGTTTGGGCCATAAATCTCCATGTAGTTGTTGGCTGTCTTAAGTTATTAGAAGCTTAAAACAAGTTCACATCAAGAAAGCACAGGCACCTCACAATTCGTCGTGAGAACTTCCTTTTGCTGCGCCCGACTTTTGTTGGTTCTCTAGGATGTATCGCATCGCAAGTGCCGCGTGAAGCGCCGCTCCATATGGAAGTGCATCTTCATTGAGCATATAGTATGGGGAGTGCCCTGATTCCATCTTCCCTAGGCTCTCGTCCTTCATCCCAACATAATAAAAGTAACCCGGGATCACCTCAGTATAGAACGAGAAGTCCTCTGAACCCATCAATGGTTCCATCCCTAGAATCTTGCGTGGGCCCAGCATATCCTGCGCGACACTCTTGAAGTGCTCGTGCAAAGCTTTGTCGTTAGCCGTCACCGGGTAGAAGGGCTTAGCACTGAATGAGACCGTCGCATTGCACCTCTGTACACTTGCTTGTCTCATAATGACCTGTAACATGTGTTTAAATAGAATATGTTTGTAACTTAAGGTATTACACTATCCAAAATTTAAAATCTTCTGTAGACTTGAAGTATTCAAACGGTGAAAGAAGGCATAACTTTGAGAATGGGGGGATAAATCAGAAGATGAAAGGGCACGTTGAGTGGAGATGAAGCTAAGGGAAATCAGATGGATCTCACCTCTTCGATTCTTTGTTTAAGTTGTATTAAGCTGTCCATTGAAAATGCCCTGAATGTGCCACCTATAGTCACAGAATCGGGAATCACATTGAACGCACCGCCTCCTTCAATCTTAGCCACCGTAACCACCTGCAAGTATTCATTTAAGAGTTGAAATGCTGATTGGGGGCTGGTAATTCAGTCCCAGCCCTCCCTATGAGGATAGGACGAGCTAAATCCCGTCAATCTTGAATCGTAACAGGAGATTTAATCCATAAATCATGATTAGAACGTCCATTAAATGATTCCACAACTCCATTAGCTCATGCAAAGAAATTAGTGTTGCAGAGAGAGAGAGAGAGAGAGAGAGAGAGAACCTGCGAATCCAATGGATCGGCTTCACGTGAAATGAGATGCTGCAGACTAACAATCACATTGGATGCTGCTACAATCGGATCAATTGTGTGCTGTGGAATTGCCGCATGACCTCCCTTTCCGCTTATTACCGCCTCGAAGAAGCCACTTGCAGCCAGAATAGGACCGGGTCTGGTTGCCACTGCACCAATAGGGAATCTGACAGAAAGGTGCAGTCCGAATATGGCATTAACATATTCCAGTGCTCCGTCATCTATCATTTTCTTCGCTCCTCCGCCTCCTTCCTCAGCTGGTTGAAAAACAAGAACCACCGTCCCCTGTAAAAAAACGAAAGACAAGCAGTGTACACAGAAATAAATCTTGATCAAAAAGAAGTGAATTTCCAAGGTAATAATGCAGTCTATCTGCAGAAGAGATCAAATATTGCCTAGAAAATGAAAGGTATAGGTTCCTCTGTAGGGATGTCTCATACACACACGCGCGAAGGCTCTTTCTGTCAATGATCACCTACATTGTTACAGTTTGGTATACAGAGCAATTTGCCGATCGTATTGAATTCTTAACCATGGAGGACAATTAAAAGCTTCTCTTACACTCCAACGCTTAGTGCTATTGTGCAGAACACACAAGGCAGTCGTAGTTTGAAAATTGAAGCTAGCCCATTCTAGTTTTAAACATCTTCACCCCAGCACTTCAAACCAGTATTGGAAAGAGAGCGGCAGTACTGCAGTTTCCAGACCAATTCCGAAGGTCGGTTGAGCACTCAGACTTAAGTCGAGCAACTGGAGAAAACAAGCGGGCCGAGAACTGTTGTGAATGCATTCCATTGTAGGTGATTGATTTTGCACATTGATTGACATAGAAGCTACAATACATCCACAACATGACTACAGGAACAAAAGCTCAAAACTTCTGCTGGTGGAAGATTCCTGACCAGGTACGTTGAGAGAAAAAGAACAAACCTGTAATTGGTCACGATGACCTTGAAGCAACTTGGCCGCACCAAGAAGCATAGCAACATGACCATCATGTCCACAGGCATGCATTTTCCCAGGAATTTTGCTCTTGTGCTCCCACTCTACACTCTCCTGTTGCAACCCAAAAGCCTCATCACAATGTTTCTCTTCAACAGCATTAGCATCTCAAATAAATTAGTGATCCAGTACACGATTACAACAGCGAAAGTAACGTCTTATATTCAAATGAATAAATCAAGAGCATGCCAAATTCAGCAAAGCATTGTAAATCAGCTCAAGTTTCCCTGCTAGGTCCACCCCTTTACTTTTCCTGTTCAGCCCAAGGACCACGGTTTGATCAGCTCTTGGCAGTCCATGCAAATCCACCCTTTCCCTTTCCTTTTCTCTTCTATTTCGTCACATGACACGATCGAGTATCTAGGTTGACTTGTCTGTCCTTTTTTGACAGTGTAACTAATCCCCAAAAAGAGGGGGGGAAAGAGCAAACTTTTAACAAACCTCCATCGCCAAAGCATCCATATCAGCTCGAATTGCTACAAACGGTGGCTTCCCAGTTCCAATGTAACCCACAACACCAGTAACAGCAAGTGGGTGTTTATACTGAATACCCATCCGATCAAGCTCTGACCTTATAAGCTTGCTGGTCTCAAATTCCTCAAAACCAAGCTCTGGGTGCTCGTGTATCCTCCTCCTGATGCTCACCATGTAGTCCACGATCTCGAGTTTTTTAGCAAGAGTGAGAAAACCCACTGGGATCTGAGCCAATTCTTCTGGGGTCAAACCCGTTCTTGATGAACACAAGCATGATTGCGGGATGAGCACGTATGGAATTAGAAGCAGGAGGACCCATTTCGAGATACCCATTGAGTCGAGACTCCCAAAGCGAGCGAGATGAGATTGAAATCGGAGAAAGTTGGGAATACTTTGTGGGCGGATACAGGTGTTGGGCTTCGTTTGTAGCAGAGCCGAAGCAAAAGATGCCCCCTAAGGGCGCGCATCGTAAAACTTCTGATTCTGCTTCAGAAATCAATTTTTGATTAAAAATTATTATTTTTATTTTTACCTCAAAAGTTATTTTTAATCAAAAAAATTCATTTAGTAATTATTGAAAATTTTTACTTCTAAAACATTATCAACACAAAATATTCTGCAAAAAATTATTAGCGATGACCAAAAAATTTCTACTTCATTTTTTAACATTTTAAATTTCTTTAAAAATAAAAATTTATTTTTTATTTTTTACTTCGATGGCCAGAAATGATGACTTGGCGGCGGTGGTGGCTAGCGCGGTGGTCGATGGTTGACGATAGAGGGCGGCGGTTGGCGGCGATTGTGGCCGGCAAAGGTTGACAGTGGGCGGTGATTGGCAATTGGTGGCGGCCGGTGGTGGTCGGCAGTAGTCAACGGCGGTGGTGGCCGGCCGTCGTAGGCGGCAATGGGCCGGCGGAGGTCGGCGATGGTTGGCTACCGGAGGCGGTAGACGGGTGGTGGTCGGCAAAAGTCTACGGTGGGCGAGGGCAGCCGATGGTCGGTGGTTGGCGGTGGTCGTGGGTGGCGGTCGGTGGAGGTCGACGATGGGCGGCTATTGGCGATGGTCCGTAGCGGCGATGGTCCGTAGCGGGGAAGGTTAGCGGAGGTGGATATGATCGAAAAGAGGGTGAGGGTGTAATAAAAAGAAGGTGAAGCGAAAAGTACTTCTTGAGTTTGAGAAGTTATTTTTTTTTAACTTCACAAATTGAGGAAAAAATAACTTCAAAAGTATAAATTCACTTCAGAAGTGGAAATTTCTTTCAAAAGTAAATTTTTTTACCAAACTAATTTTTGTTTCAGAAGTTATATTACCAAACGGATTTCTATTCCACAGGCATTTCTGGAGTAAAACTTCACTTTCAGAAGTGAAATCATGCGTACCCTAAATTTCCACTGCAGTCCTTGGAGTTGGCAAATGAAAAAGATGAAAAAAACGGATTTCTGACACGAAAAAGAAAAGAAATCCAAATGCGAGAACCTCGGTTTGACGGGGACAAGGAATTGACATTGGCAAATTGAAAATATATTTTGTTTTTGGCCAAAATACTTAAAACTGGTCTCCATTTATGTTAACATCGTCTGAAATGCTTTTATCACACTGAGAATAACGAGCTTCCATTATACTTGACAATTCCATTATGCTTTCATTTTAGTGATTATCCAATCCGATAATATCGCGTTTTTCCTCGAAATGTCGGTAACATAGTATATAATCTCAAATTGTAATAACAACCCTGCATTAATGATTTCCCCCAAGTTATGGCAAAGTTCGTGCAATTCTCGTAATTCGATCGCACTTAGGTTGAGCGACTTGCTATCTTAATAGGTAATAGAGTAACGGGAGGATACTATCACTTAATTCCGGCTAGTGACTTATAGTTTCTATCCTTAATAATTGTACCTCCAACCATTTTAATTTACTTGAAGTAACTATAAACTCGATTGCACATGTAATTCTTACTCCTTTATGCATAGTAATTCCGGTGTCATAAGGTGTGGAAATATTAGTATTAAGTGATCCGGTAATATTATAGCAAATAGATAATGTATTGAAAGTCCTAAAACTTATAAATGAAGTATAATTGAGTCTTACTTAAAACTTTCAAAAAGAGCAATTAAGTCTTAATACTTTTAAAAAGCTCAATTAAGTCCTAAAACTTATCAGAAAGTGCAATTGAGTACTAGAACTTTCAAAAAGTACAATCAAGACATAAAACTTGTCAAATTGTTGAAATCAAGTCCTCCTATTAATTGCACTTTTTCAAATTTTTAGAACTCGATTGCACTTTTTTCAAAGTTTTATGACTCGATTGCATTTTGATGATAAGTTTTAGGACTTAATTGCACCTTTTAAAAATGTTACGACTTGATTGCACTTTGGTAATAAGTTTTGAGACTTAATTACACTTTTTAAAAATTTTAAGACACCATTACATTTTGATAATAAGTTTTAGGGCCTCCGTTGCATTTATCCCGTAACAAATCATCTCAAACTATAAAACTGTAAGTAAGCTACGATCCAAATGCTCTCTCTTGTAATCCGGCGGCCCACATTGGTCCGAGGGAAAATTTCAATTAAGGGCTCGAAGTGCCCTCATTTTATCAAATAAGGACATAAAGTGGTCTTTGTTTCAAATAAAGAGCGCCCTCTCGCCTGTGGTTGTCATCGGGGTCGCTTGCTCATTAGCGAGAGCCGACAACCCCGCCGGACTAGGTGAAGGCCATCACTCTCTCTTGGACCTGGGTGAGGGTTGCAGCCCTCTCTTGACTTTAGTGAGGGCCTGTTGGCCCTCGCCACTATCGGCGACCCCAACGACAACCTTCGCCGCTAGACCGGTAGGCGAGAGGGGGCTACCTCTTGATTGTGTGTGTGTGTGTGTGTTTTTTTTTTTTTTAAGAAAAAGATAAGAGGAATAAACAAAGAAAAAATTACAAAAATTTCAAAAAATAAATGACGAAAATGCACCTCATTAATTAGTGAGATGCCTTTTTTTAGGCTGATATAGCCACTTTAGATTCTTATTTAAAATAATATCCATTTCATATCCTTATTTGAAACAATATAGACACTTCAGATTTTTATTTAAAATAAATTTTATTTTAAATTTTTATTTAAAAAAAATAGCATTTTGAGCCCTTAATTGAAGTTTTGGCCGATTGACCTATGTCCGACCAAACAACAGAAAAAAAAAAATCACTGCCTGCTCATCTACACGCTCCGAAAAAATCCTGAATGCTCCTCTCGCTGATCAGTCTATCGCAGCACAGTTCCTCCATTGATGTCCTCCCGAACCTCCACCAAACCCTAGTTATCTTCTCATGGAGCTCTCTTCTCCCTTCACCAATCCACCCACCACCAAGCCTTTCTCTTTCTCGTCCTCCGTCTCTCCGTTCCCGATCCAAATCCGCCTCAAGAATCCCAGGAAGAAGCTCCCCGCTTCGCAGAGCCGCTCCATTTCCGCAGTCGCCGTCGGCCCGAGACAAGAACCCCCCAGGAACAGCCCCCAAAGGCTCCTCAAGGAGCTCGCGGAGCGCAAGCGAGCCACTTCGCCGAAGAAGAAGGTGCCTCCGAAGAGGTTCATCCTGAAACCCCCTCTAGACGACAAGAAGCTAGCCGACAGGTTCTTGAACAGCCCTCAGTTATCCCTCAAATCGTTTCCCCTGTTGAGCTCCTGCTTGCCCTCTTCCAAGTTGAACAATGCCGACAAGACTTGGATCGACGAGTACTTGCTGGAGGCGAAGCAGGCTCTCGGGTACCCTCTGGAGCCGTCGGACAGTTTCGGGGACGACAACCCGGCGAAGCAGTTTGATTCACTGTTGTACTTGGCCTTCCAGCACCCGTCGTGCGAGCGGACGAATGCCCGGCACGTGAGGTCGGGGCATTCGAGGTTGTTGTTCTTGGGGCAATATGTGCTGGAATTGGCGCTCGCGGAGTACTTTTTGCAGCGGTATCCAAGGGAGTCCCCGGCGCCGATGAGGGAGAGGGTGTTTGGATTGATTGGGAAGAGGAACTTGCCGAAATGGATTAAAGCTGCTAGCTTGCAGAATTTGGTATTCCCATATGATGATATGGATAAGCTGACTAGGAAGGACAAGGAACCGCCTGTTAAGTAAGTTGTTTTGGTACTTTGGCTCTAGTTTATAGTTAGTCTGAGGTTGGATTTTTCTTATGTACTTTTGGAATGCTAGAGCACTGATGATTGGTAAATCAACTTTTGAATGCTGAATTCTGAGCAATTACTATCGTGATGGGTATGATTTTATAATGGGAGAGCTTTCATTTTCACTTTGTCCTGGTTGTGAGTGAAATTTTGGTGAGGTTGTGCTTTTGTGCTGAGCATAATGCTATCATGTTCAAACATATAGCGACAATTGATGGATTGGAAAGGAAACAGATGTGAAATCGGACTTTAAGCATGTGCAAGGTTAAGCAAATGGGTTGTGGCTGGAGCATTTGAAAACTTTCAGAAAATGCTGAAGGTGTGAGTTGAAAGTGCTTCAATTTTCAGAATGTTCTCACTGGGCTCTCAATAGTGGGAAGATGGTGAATTGGTGTTGATTGAATGTCATTAGCATCATCTGGTGGGAACCTTGATAGACGCAGAAAAATGAACAAGGCGAAACTGATTGGAATGTGTTGTTTATTATGATATAAGAATGACAGTTGTCTTCTGATGTATATCCTTCTTCCACATAGGATTGATCGATTGTCAGGAGAAGAATTGATGTGATTTATAATTTTTCACTAATCAATGAAAAGCTCATGCTGTCTATGAATTATCAAAACTTCATGCGCCGTGGATTTATGTTTTTTTATCCATTAGAGTTTTATGAGCTTTTGTGGCATATTACCTACCTAAATATCTTGCCGCAAAAATTATTCACCTTCAGAAATGAGTACTGCGGATTCTTTGTTTTACTTAGTGAACATCCTCTTTCATTTCACTAATACATATATGCCATATAGGTCGGTTTTTTGGGCTCTTTTTGGGGCAATATACCTGTGCTTTGGGATGCCAGAAGTATATCGCGTTCTTTTTGAAGTATTCGGAATGGATCCTGATTCTGAGGATTGCCAGCCAAAACTAAGGAGGCAACTTGAGGATGTTGATTATGTATCTGTTGAATTTGAGACCAAAATGCTCAGCTGGCAAGATGTTGCTGTCTACAAGGCAAGTAATTTTCTGCTTTCCTCTTCGTACTTAGCATATAGTAGTTTGTGGCCCTTAAAAAAAAAAAAAAAAAAAGAAATGGCCAGGAAGAGAACTTGGGAAGCAAATAATTCGTCATGCTCCAGAAGGTCGAAATTGTTTCATTATATCAATAAGCAATCGGAAACTTTCATGAACACTCGTCCACAGTCATTTGTTCTCTCACAACTGGTACTCTCAATCGGGGAGTAAATAAAATCAATGGGAAATGATTTCAGATCAAACCCGGAAGACACTTTTAACTAAGAGGAGGTGGTGAAGTCTAGTTGACAGGTCAATGTGCGTTCATGTACTAGGTCATTATGTTGCACTTGGATAGCAAGTTTAGAGAATTGTTGTTTCATCCTTGTGAGAGTTCCGGATACACTTTTACTTGCAGCCTCCAGAAGATGCACTCTTCGCACATCCGAGGCTTTTTAGGGCTTGCGTGCCGCCGGGAATGCATCGATTCCGTGGAAACATATGGGACTATGACAGCAGACCGAAAGTTATGCAAGCTCTGGGGTATCCCTTAAACATGACAGATAGGATACCTGACATTACCGAAGCCAGAAATATTGAACTTGGACTTGGGCTACAGGTACTACTTCTTTGATCCTCTTTTAATCAAGCTTTATGTGGTAATAGAGAAATCACCATATTCTGCAACATGCCTCTAATTTAAGTACATAAGCTTTCAATGACATGGGGTCCTCGCTTTAGTAAAGAAAGAATATCCTTGGAATTGCTCGACATACCCTTTATTTGTTTATTTCTGTTTTGGGGTTAAGACACTACTGGCTTCTTTGTTGGACAGGTTGGCAATCTTTAGATTAATGTGAACTCTGAATTTGAGCTAAAAATTGTGGAACTAAAAGTAAGCACTCCAGTTCGTGAATGTTTCACGTCTTTCATTTAATATGACAAGATTTCGCATTTGCTTCGACGCTACAGGAATTATTATGTGCACATCATTAGCTTCATCATGTTGTGTATTTGACTAAAATTGTCAAGGTCAAATTTGAATGGTCTGGTGTGGCTTCCTGAACCACTGTTTCTCCTGTCCTTCCCATGCAGCTATGTTTCTTACACCCATCAAAATACAAGTTTGATCATCCTCGATTCTGTTACGAGAGGTTGGAGTATGTCGGCCAAAAGATCCAGGTAAATGTCTCTCTTGCATCGGTTACAGTAGAAGATGTTTGGTTGCTCAAAGATATTGCTTTGTGATGATTTATGGAAAAGTACCCGGTTCCTTCATTCGAATTTGATACTAAAATGAAACGGCAAGCAAGAGCAGTATATAGTAAAGGATGAAAAGAAAGAAACAATTCCTGAAGTTGATGTTTCCATTGACTTCAAATGTGTACAATTAATGCGGCCCTGTCGATTTAAGAGGTCGGAATCCAAAACTGCTTGTTCCACAAGCAATTACTAAAGTTTAGATCATTGAGATAACTTGTCATCATATGTCCTAGAACTTACATAGATATTAAGTCTGTTTATCCAAAGGATGAAGAAATAGGTGGGGCTTGCTCATAGAAATTTTTTTTAGTTCGATCCCAAAGCGCATTATCGATGTCCTTCTAATTTCCCTGTGCTGACTTGAAGGATCTGGTGATGGCGGAGAGGTTGCTGATGAAGCACCTAGATGCGCCCGGGAAATGGCTGCAAGAGAGGCACCGGCGTCTCCTCATGAACAAGTTCTGCGGGAGGTACTTGAGGGACAAGCATCTCCATCACTCAATCATCTACTCCGAACAAGTTCAGGACTCGTACGAGCACAACCGACGGTTACGGAACCCGGCCACGACGGCCGTGCAACAAGCGATTCACGGGCTCTCGTACACGGTGTACGGGAAGTCGGACGTAAGGCGACTCATGTTTGGTGTTTTCGACTTTGAGCAAATCCAGCCTAAAGCTGTCGTTTAAAACGATTTGACGAAATTGCAAGCTTCCAAAATAGTGAATAGAGTCATTTTGTGCCTTACAATATTCGAAATGCTTGCATCTAATACGAAATTGTAAATCATGGAAATAGTTGAACAGAGCTTCTAACGATTCGCAAATACGATTAGAAAGCTTGAAATCGGATGAAGTTTTGGCGAGCAACTTAGCGTCATGTGGAGAGATTCTCAGAATTACATCGCTTGCCATCAGCCGTTCGGGAGTCGCTGCTTTGGTCGTCGAGGAATTCGAAATGAGAAATGCAAACCGCGACGACATTCTACAACAAGTTAACATGAGAAGGATTCTTCAAAGGACGACATGATCGGCAGCCTCCAAATTCGATTTAGGATGAAAGAATGATCAGATTAAATGAATCGGCGATGATTTCCGTTTACATCGAGAGATTAAAAAATGGGAGGAGCTACTACAAAGTGTTGGGGGATTCGATTCAGTGGATGATGTAGGTGAGCACCAGAGCTAAAAGCATCAGCAAGTAGGCAACTCCCTGATCGATCGCCACTCCTACACAAGCACAAGTTCATTCCACAAGCTTCACCACCATTTCACATCACCAGAGAAAGAGAGAGGGGAGAGGGAGAGAGAGAGAGAGAGACGAACCGTCGCTAGAAGGAGCAGGCGCTGGGCTCTGTGCGACGCCGGCGGCGGAAGGCAAGACGAAGACCATCAGGAACGAGAGCAGAGCGACGGCGGCGAAGCTCATCCTCAATCTCAACACCTCCATCGTCGTCTCTACTCTCTCGCTCGCTAATCTCTCTCTCTGCAAGTGCTCGCCAAACTGATGTTTTGATCCAAGGGAGAGAGAGTCGGAAAATATATTTGGATTCTAAAGTTGTTGACCGTTGATGAGATGCCAGCTGTACGGGCAGCAAGCCGCCAGGTGGATTCGAGCTGTTATACCCCACTGAAGACAAAAAGTTCCTTAGGTCCGCTGCGAAGTGTTGAAAATTATTTAGGCATCCGTCGTCCAGTTGGACGGGGCAACATACCATGTATGCTTCGATGGATTGTCGCATAACTATATTTATCCTATGCCATTCAATTAACAATGAACCCATACAGTACAACAGGAAAATTGTCCATAAAGTCCTAAACGTTTTTAATTGCTTCAATTTAATTCTAAACATTCCGAACGATCATCCAAATAATAGATGTATGACTGAATTGGCAAGTTTTCAAAAAATATATGACTAAATTGACAGTACTAAAAGGCTTAAGATTAAGTTGGCACAATTATAAGATTTATGACTGGATTATCAAAGTTTAGCATGTGCTCATGACTCTGCGTTAGGTACATCATACTCTGTTGATGCCGATTTTACACGGCCAATGTCGTCGGATATCGAGCGTGATTTATATTTGTATAAAATGAAAATTTCTCTCTCAAATGAAGGGAGATTCCCTGGCAACTCCCACGTGAATAGAAATGAGCTAATTCAAAATGGTTCTTCTTTTCCGCCGTTGGGGGGGCCCCTTTTCCTCGTGGGGAGGTTCTCTCGTCCAGATTCGTGGCGTTAAGAAATTCAAAAATTGAGGAGCCGTTATCTCCACCTCGACCGTTTGACTTGGTCCTGCCATGTTCGCTCCACGGTCGAGAGTATGACGTGTCAGGGTTTCTGAACCGATAATAATTAGATTCGTCAAATTGGTGAGCCGTCGGATCCAAAAAAAAAAAAAACCAGGTGAATCGAGTCGGGTTGCGTTTGGATCGGGTGAAAAATGGCCCGATCCAAATTAACTCATTTTGACTCATTTATATTCAATGCAAATCTAATTATCTGTACTCAACCCAACGTATATTGCTAAGATACTGCTTCCATATTTAACACGATCTAGGAAAAATTATTTCTCATAAAAATTATATCGCTAAAACACTCTAATGCGATACAAATCTAATGGACAATTTTTATAAAATTTTAAAAGGAAATTATGAAATTATACATGATTTTTTTTCCTTTTCTTTTTATTTTTTCCTTTTCTTTTTCCTTCTAAGCCCGGCGAGGGTCACTGGCCGTGGACGAGGACCGGTCCTCTCCAGTTGCATCCCTCGCCCAACGGCCGAGCCTTCGCCGAACCTCTTAGAAGGAAAAAGGAAAAGAAAGATAGAATAAGAAATTATAAAATAAAATCAGAATTTTTGTAAAAATTATAAATTACACCAAACATCTCTAGCTCCACCGGTGAAGAACTATTTTTCATATGAGTTAGAAATGGATTAGTTATCAACTCATGTAAGACCCATTAAGTTATTTTTATTAGACAACCCATTTATGACTCACTTAAACTTGTTTTTAAAACTTAAGGCAACACATTTTTAATGGCCTAATCCCCAAAAAAAAGCCTCTAACTTTAGCATCTGTCTCAATTATCTCATATTTTTACTTTTGTCCTAATTCTACCTCCTAATACGAAAAAAAAAATCCCCAACTTTAGTACATGTCTCAATTATACCCATTTTTTTTTGTGTCATAAAAACCTCATAACTTTACTTTTGTCCCAATTCCACCATCGTCGCCCTTCCGTCCATAATCACTATTAGTTAATCCTATGTGGCTCGAATTTTCTCGCCGAACTAACTAATGAATTTTCGAAATACAAAAATAGCAAGTTTCCCGGACGACGAGATTTGGGATTGTTTGCCCAAATAATTATAGGGAAAAAGCCACCAAAAATCCTAAACTATGTCCGTTATGACACATTTATCCCAAACTTTTCTTTATGACACAAAAAACCCTTAACTTGTACACATGTGACACATTTACCTCAAACTTGTGCTCGTGTGACACATTTACCCCAAACTTTTTGTTGTGACACTAAAAACTCCAAACTTATATTCGTGTGACACATTTACCTCAAAATTTTGAGGTAAATGTGTCACACGAATATAAGTTTAGGATTTTTTATGTCACAAAAAAATGTTTTGAGGTAAATATGTCACACGGGTATAAGTTTAGGATTTTCAATGTCACAAAAAAAATTTTAGGGTAAATATGTCACACGAGTATAAGTTTGGGATTTTTGGTGTCACAAAAAAAAATTTAGGGTAAATGTGTCACAGTTGGCATAGTTTAGGGTTTTTGGTGATTTTTTCCCATAGTTATATATTCAAGTCTAGCCGTTCTTTGGGCTGTCGAGTATCAAGGACAATCCGAAACGCGCTATCTTGAGTGGCTCTGTACCTCCCGGCAATGTATAGGAGAAACAGACAACAAAAGAAAAATTATAGATTTTTTTCATATCAACTTTGCTTAGGTATAGTTCATTAACAACGTGGTAATGCCACGTAGGATTAACTAATGGTGATTATGGACGGAAGGCTAACAGTGGTAAAATTAGAAAAAAAAAAGTTAAAGGTTTTTTATGAGACAAAAAATAATTTTGGATATAATTGGGACATATGCCAAAGTTGGAGATTTTTTGGATATCAGGCAAGTAGAATTGAGACATCACCAAATATGATTTAAAATATGAGTTCTAGACCCATTTTTTCACCTCTAACAATAATTCAGTTCCGATCATCGGTACATGTTTAGAATAACTTTCGGGTTCATTCCATATGAACTCCGTTCTCTCATATGACATTATGCTCGTCGCGTTGCCGAGTCCGTATCGGATTCGAGAAGATGTGATTATGTGAGCCTGGCAACTTCCTTGAAGCAACAATCTTTAGCAAGTGCTGGGGACTGGTGTGCCGGGATTCCCTCTTGCTAAGTCAAATCCTTAGGGCACTAAGCTTTTGAGAGATGCTACAGTTCACTGCTCACTCCTTTACATGTAGTTCGGTCCTCTGTTGCACAGGATGGAGGTTTTCAGGAGAACTCTGGTGTAGAGAGAGCTGTCACAAGAGCAGCTGAACACAAGCCCTTCTTCTCCATGGCTCTTTCTATTTCCCCTGCGATCCGGGATCATTCTGCGATTGATTCTACGAACCAAAGGCCTTGTCTTAACGTGCGGTGTCGCCATATGGACGCTCTTACGGCGTCGCCCTCTGTTTGCATTTACTTCTCGCGGAGGAAAAGCATAAAGTGGAGGGTGGTTTCAAAGGGAAATAGCCGACCTAATGAAAGCGAAAAGAAGGATAAGAAGAGAGAGCCGAGGACCATTTGCAAAGATCAGCCACTAGGAAAAATTTAGGGTGTGGACCTCATGGAGATGACTCATGACAAAGTTGAACAACCCCATTTCCTGCCATGTTCATCTGTCCTTCTTTTTGCATGAAAGAACAGCTGGAGAGCTTCATGAGCCTACCAGAAAGTGCATAAAAGGGCTCACTTCATCATAGACCAGAAATGGGAGACTAATGCACATATGGAAGACCGAAAAGGATGGATCAGATGTAATATTATACAGCAAAGCTGGAAGAAAATAAGTGTGGAGGTGCTGCACAAAGTAGACAAAGCTCCTTCCTGTTGACTCATGGCACACTGTTTGAGTCTTGCAAGATCTTAATCAGAACAAGCACATTCAATTCATTTAGTGGAGGCAAGTGTCAGCCTTTAGCTTTCAATGATTTTTCTTTTTGGGCTGCCACAATCAATGGATTTTTCAAATGGGTGTTTAGTAAACAAAGCAAAATGTCAGGAAGTGAGGAAAGTTCAGGGAAACAAGGCCTGTGAGGAGCTGATTTGGGGTCTCCCTGCTTCTACTAAACTCATTAGATGAAATGAATTGACTAATCTAATTTCATCAATTCAAAGATGTGATGTGAGGCACTGCTTTTAGAAATTAAAGGCAACGACTTGACTTCATTGAACCCTCGTCCCTCAAAGGGGACTTCTTACTTTGTGGCGGGAACGGCTGCTCTTTCGGTATAGTTGAATGTAACACGGGAAAAAGCAGAGGCGTCGATCCCCGTGGAAATAGTCTATGATCTGGAAATTTCCGAGAACAGAAGGTCCCGAGGGGACAGCGCAGCCGTTGGAAGAGTCGTAATTTGGACCGAAGAAGATACGCCGGCTAGAGGAATCGATGCGAGAACAGATTGTAAAACAGATTTCATCGGGTACTTTTGAGGAAAGGCATTGGCTTCATCATACTATCGTAGCAGTCACGGTATACATTTCGCCAATTGGCTAGCGCTCACCCTTCGAGGATCGTCGCGTCGTTCTCAAGCGAGCGATGTGTGGACCATCATGCATGTGCACATACATACCCGAGAGTGGGGAAGAGAGCAAGAGAAGAAGTTATTTTCCGGATTGGAGTCTTTGTTTGATCTTAGCATGTGTCTTATATCCTGCATGCAGAAAGACAGGATCCTACACAAATTTTTGGGGAAATTGGCTTTTGTCGAATGCGTCGCTAACAAAATCAAGACTTGATTTTCCAGTTTTGAGTGAGTCAGCTGATGTAAATTCATGAGCAAACTTTGCTCATTGCATTTCTATGTTCAATTACATTGATTCATCTTGATACGTAAACTGAGGATATACCCGGGAGATTCAGATGAGTAGGCCCTAGCGAAATATACATCATGATAAAGAACAGCGAAATCTCGCATCTAACTTCGACTTAATCACCGCTCAGACCGCTTCCATAGAATTAAGACAGGAAAATTTCCCATCACCTGCTGAAAAATCTGAAGGTCCCTAGTTTTCTTTCTTTTCTTCTTGGGTTGATGACTTGACCAGTGAAGGTGACATCCGGAAAACATGAACTGTGTTTAGTTGCTCTGATCTTGGAAGCCAAAGTCATTGAGCATACTATCCCAATCAAAGTCCAACGGGACTTGGTCCTGTTCGGAACCGCCGTTTGCAGACACCGAATAGTCGCTCTCCATCGCCACATCGGAATGACTCAAACCTTCTGGCGTGGACGCCCGTAGATGGCTAGAATCGGAAACTTCGGTGAGCCTTGCACGACGGAGAAGACTCGGCTTCAAAGTGGGTGTTCCTGGATTGAAGCTCGTCTTGGAGAACCCTATGGAATTAACTGCATATTCCCGATTCTTCGTCTCAGGATCGATTGGGGCCGAGTTCCGTGTCTTGTCCTGATAATCAAAGTTACTTTGAGGCAATGTTTTCAGAGAATCCATTTGCTGCATTAGCTTCTTCTTCAGCTTGGTATTCCAGTAGTTCTTCACATCATTGTCCGTTCTTCCTTGCAACTTGGAAGCAATTACCGACCACCTGAGTCGACAGCAACCATTAGTGTTTCTACCGATTTTCGCATAACTAAAATCTTGTGGACTTTTGTCGAAGCCTAATGAAATTAAAATAGTGTACGAAAGTTTCTGATTTTGCAATGAACTTTGTTAAAGCTTTGCCTGGTTCCTATGGTCAAGAAAAGATTGCATATAACGTCATCCTCCTCCTTGGTGAAACCTCCATGCTTTATGTCTGGCCTCAGGTAATTCAGCCACCTTAACCTGCAACTCTTTCCGCAGCGCTTGAGCCCTTCAACATCATCCAAAACGAAGAAGACCCCATTAATCATCCAGATGAAACAATCAAGTCCTTCAAGAGAAGACGGAAAAACGAGAACTTTTCACACAATCCTGACAGTCCTGAACTCCACTCAACCATGTTTCTTGCAGTTTCAAGTTGAAAGGAGTAATCAGGTAGAGAGAGACACACAGAGAGAGATAGAGAGAGACCGGCTTTGCGAGGAAGAGCGATCCAATTGCCGCCTGGTCCGTACTCGCGTATGTAGTTCACGAGGGCGGCATCTTCTTCAGGTGACCAAGGCCCTCTCTTCACGTTAGCCTTGTCACAGCAAGGAGCTCTTACCATGGCCGCCACTCGGTCAAACCAGACAAGCACTCAGGGACAGCAAAACAGCCAGCCAGACACAACTTCAAGTTGGTCAGAGAGCCGATCAACGAGCACTTGTGACTCTATATATAGAAGAATTGAGGCTGGATGAGAAAGTTTTGGACACACACACCTAGGCCTCATGACTGCGCAGTCTCTCTTTTACCAATCATAGCACTTGTCTTGATGCAACGTTTGCTTGCAGCTGCAATTTCTTGTGAACTTAAGCGAGAGAAGAGAGCCCGGTCAATGCGGATGCTTGTGAAGAAATGTCATTGCTTGCCTTTTGAGGTCATCTCGTGGAAATTTCTGATGAGCAAGTCGTCGAAGACCTAGTTCTTTGCACATTTAACCCTCTCATAAAAATTTGCGAAACCGGGCCTCTCAGCTTTTAACGCACATTGCTCTCGGTTGGCCTGAGACACAAGTGCAGTAATTGATGATTCGATTCCTGGATCCGGCTCAGGATACTCAGAGATACAAAAGCATAACTCGCGGATAATATGATAAACAGAATCGATCAGAATACCGGTAATACTGAAAATTTGTTTGAGATGTAGCACATGTGTCATGTTTGTATGATTTGTTTCGACTGATAGAGAGTTTAGCATATATCCGATGGTGTCTACTTCAAAGCCGTCCCGACAGACGGTCCCTAGAAAAAAAAATTTCTTGGTTGTGCCGTGCTGTGCTGTGGTGAAGTACTCTTGTTTTATCCAGATGTCGTTTCTCTCTTCACCCTGGTAAGATAATGACCTGATTTTTAAACACAAGAAGAGAACCGATGTTTTAAGTTTGATTCCAGCCTTGTGTAGCTCAGATTATTCAGAGGGAGGAACCATGACGGCGGGTTGTCATGTTACTTCTCCTTCAAGTAGTCGGCTGATTATGGTCGCGTCCTTGAATTATTAAACCAAAACAAAAAAAATCATATGTAAATCTTGATAATCCATCCCTTATTTTTCGATAAATGAAAAGGTCACCGGCGTCCGGCGTCTTCCCTTAACGTTACCATAGGAATTCCGGATCTACAACTCGAGCCATTATCGCTACTCACTTTGAGCGAGCTCGTTAACAAAGCCCTATCGGGGTGTCGATAGGAATAGAGTCGGGGTTATTTTACGCCATCACACGATCGATTCTATGCCACGGACAAGCAACGATTTCCCGAGATCGAGGAGCAGCCCGAGGGATTTCGAACCCGTGGCTGGGGACTCCAAGTCATCTTCTAGCCCAACCACAATGGTGATAATTTCACACGGCGATGGATTGTACGTGAAGTGATGCACCCAAAATAGACAGGGCTACGCAATCAAATCTTTTTGTTAGTCAAGTCGGGTGTCGTGTTCGAGAGAGATTTGATTAGTCTTATTTGGTAGATATATGTATGTGTGTGTAATAATCGCTAAAAAATAAATTGCTAAAAGAAATTGATGATATTAAGATAATATTTTTGATAAAAATAAATTAACAAAAAAATTTAATTTTCTCCGTCGCACCGGCGCAGGCCCGCTCTAGTAATCACAATAACCAGAGGAAAAACAGGTTTTAATTTGATTCTTTTCTAGTGAGCGAGATGTGAGTCCAATCTTAGAAATGGGCCTCCAGTTCTGGGCTTCAATTGTGGGCCCACAACATGATAAAGGCCCAAAGCCCAATTAGACCAACCCCAAGTCGAGCAATTTCTGACACCATCAATAACCGACATTGACAAACCTAAGAACAGTGATCATGTAAGGGGCCCATTAAAGTTCGACAAGCTCCCAACAAGTCAAATCTCATCATCTTGAGACTTTAAGAAATGCTGCCAAAAATCAAATCAAGAATTATCAATTCGGATTACACAAAACCAATCAAACAAAAGTTACAAGTGTCTTTGTCGAAAGTCGCCGATTTGACAATAAAAATGAAATAATGAAAAAGCAATTCATGCCTCCTTTGTGTGACTCATTGTAATTTCTATAGGATTATAATTTGCTCCGTGCTTTGACGCTCATGAGACAACATCGAAAAATCAAATAAATCGTCGAGATGTATATGAATATTCAATATGTCGTGGTTTTAATTCGGATCGGTTTACTTCCTTAATTTAGAAGAACCAAACCATTATGTGTAATGGAACAGGGAAAAAGTATCAAAAAAAGTTTTAAACTTATTATATTCGTATCAATTCAATCATAAATTGTTTAATTGGATCAATTTAGTCTTAAACCTATTGTATTTGTACAAATTGGGTTCATTTGACTAATTTTGATCGAAAATCGCCGATATGGACGACGGCCGTCCAATGTGGCATGACGTGGATAAATTTTACGTTTTTTAGTTTCTTTTTTTTTTTAATTTCTTTACTTTTTTATTTGTTTCATTTTGGCCGGTCACCGTGACCCTCGTCGGTCGTGGGCGAGGGCCGTCAAGTAGTGTCCACATCAAGCTGGTCATGCCAAATAGCATATCCGACGTCCATGTCAGCAATTTTAGGTGAAAATTGGTTGAATAGACTCAATTGAAATTAATGCAATAGATTTAGGGTTGAATTAGTCCAATTGAAAGGTTTATGATTGAATTAATACAAATACAATAGGTTTGTGACTTTTTCGATATCGATTATTCTACGAAGGAGCGGGATACGTACCTGGTATAGTGGTTGGACTCGAACTATCAAGTATTGGCAACTCACTTCGAGTAAAGTCCCTTCACTTCAATGCAACCATCCCAATGAAATAGCTTGCGTGGGGACGAAATCGGTAATTGATTGCGTAATGCGCATGGATGAAATCGATGTCAATTGGGCTATTTTTCTAAAACTCTATTTGACTTATCAAAGCATAGGCAATTGATGGTGACCCTCCTGTGCCGGCTTCTTCCCTTTTCGCTATCACCCCATATCCATCAAAGCGCAAGTGTGGAGATTTAGTGGCCAAACACATCATGGCGTGCAATCACGCCTTTGAATCATTACATACACATAGATAGCAATCCAATGTAGGCATCATCTCTAGTGATAATCTGTACAACTTGGCCCATGCCCCGCCCGAAATTAACAAAGAAAAACGACGCAATCGAAGCGACGTTTCGGTCCATACGGCACAGGATAAAAATAAAACCTTAGCCCTCGAGACGACGAAGCGCGAAAAGTACGAAACCTAACAGTCATCCCATTTATATTAAACCCTAAGGAAGCACACATGAGCACACGAGATGGCGATGATGATGGCGATGATGATGGCGACAATAGGGGTGGAATTTGCACTTGAGGAAGGAAGATGTATCATTCACATGTGTTGACCGGAGCTTCCATGTGCTGGGAAAATGCACTACATGCGCACCCCCTTTTCCTGGATTCTGTAGTTTGCTTGTCATTGAAAAAATTAAAGATTAGATGTTTGGGATGATGATTAGAATGGCCATAAGAGACAAAACTTTCTTGCTTGACATGAAAAGCTGATGATTGTCATCCACACTAAGATGGACTGTGATCTAGAGGGTTTGCAAAATCAAAGCTGCACCCCCGCCGCGGGTATTGGAGACCGAATTATGTCGGATTAATCGACAATCGATGGGTAAAAGTAGTAATCTAGAAGATTTAAGGACGAGGAAAAGTGCCAAAAAAGTCCTAAACCTGTTGCATTAGTGCCAATTGAGTCCTAACCTGTTTTTGGTGTCAATTCAGTTCTAAACCTTTTGTATTGATGTCAATTCGGTCCTAAATTATTTATATTTATGCAAATTGAGTCAATTCGGCCGATTTTGGCTGGAAATTGCTGATATAGAAGTCGATTGTTCTACATGGCACGACCGACGCTAAAGTGGACATTTTTAAACATTTTTTTATATTTTAAATAATTTTTAAAAATATTTTTCAAAAAACCAAAAAAATGCTTAAAATATTTTTAAAATATTACATTATATTAAAAAATATCCAAATCGGCGCTAGCCGTGCCATGTAGGACAATCGACATCCACGTTAGCATTTCTTGGCCAAAATCAGCCGAATTGACTCAATTTGTATAAATACAAACAATTTAAGACCGAATTGGCACAAATGCAAAAGGTTTAGGACCGAATTGGCACCAATAAAATGTTTAGGACTAAATTGGCACAAATGCAAAAGGTTTAGGACTGAATTGACACAAACAAAAAAAGTTTATGACTCAATTGGTACTAATAAAATAAATTTAGGACTTTTTTGACACTTATTCCTTTAAGGATGTGTTCGATTATTTAGATTTGAAGTCGGGACGAGATTAAATAGAATATGATACAAAATTCAGAAATTTATGTGTTTAGACTTTAGACACAAAAGCTTTCCTATACGTCAGATATCCGACTTTTAACTCCATTCATTTTATGTGTTTCCACTCCTCCCGTCAGCTTCCTCACCTCGACGGGAGATGGAGGAGTCAATGGTGAGCTCAAACTTTTAAGAGTTTCGGTATTTGCATTGCAACCCATCTAAAACAATTTTTATTTTTGATATTTTTTTCCCATTAAATATTGTGGTGCAAGTATTGTGACCTTTTTTTTTTTTTTCTAAATTTAAAGTACTTGAAACTTTCTCAAAATAAATGTTTGTTTTTCTTGGTGGGCAAAGCTTTGGGCAACATTTTAGGCCTAATGTGGCAGTCCGGCCCAACTCCACCCCGTGAATAACCTCTAATACTTAGTTTTCACTTCTTTTTTTTTTTTGTTTATTTTCAAAACCTAAATCCTGAGTTAGATTCTGATTGGGAAAGTGAAAATAATTAATTTTCTATTCACTTTTGATGAGACCAAAAACAAAGAAAGAACCCTCAGCCATTAAAAAAGTGTTTTCTACCCGCTTAAGTTTTTAGTACGTCAATCTGTCTTCCATATCTGGCGATGAATCCGGTCTATAGTCGATCGAACTACAAACGCATGACCTATCTCGGTCTCTTATTAAGACCCGTTTCCTCATACTTATCGGTCACTTCTGGTTTTTCTTTACAAAATCAAAGAATAATATATATTTATGTATTGAAAGTCATTTCTGAAATCACATAATTGTCAAAGTCGAGAAATTTGCAAAGATCTATGGCCGTCACCTATGATTCCACGAGTATTTATCCTTTTGTTTTTCTTCCTCTTCTTCTCCAAAAATCTAGAAGCATAGGCTTTTTTTTCTTTCTCTCAAATTTAGTCGTAGGATAGCGAGATCCGGATTTCAATTCAAGGACCCAAAAATGAAGAAGTCAATGATGTCTTGAAGGAAAATCGGACAATAATTTCGTCATCAAGACACGAATCGGTAAAGGCCACACCGGCTTTTGGCTTTCGTGCTTTGTCCTTTTTTTTCCAATTTTAACCCTTAATCCACGCGATATTTTGACAAATGGAGACTGTGCTGGCATCACCGGGGGGATTTTGATTCCTGTGCTTTGACTATAGGATAGGATTTGCCGTATCCGACGGCCTCGGACGGAACCCGTGGACGACGGAGAGGCATGATCCAACGGACGGGAAAAAGAGTTTTTGTTTTTTTTTTTTCACCGGGGCGCTGAGGGTGAAAGACATTCTATGCGTGTTTGAAGGGGGTAAAATATAAGTACATGTGTCGCCTCGCCTGATGTCTGATAAATTGTCTCTATGTTCCTGCTTCCAGCTTCTTCTCGATCGTTCAAATGACTCCCCCTTCATTAAACAACGCAGAAAAATCGTCTAAAATTGTGCCCACTGAATAATTGGTGATGAAAATTAGGTGCATGACATCACTTCAGCCCTAAAAATTAATTTTTTTTTTCATTTCTAAAAAAAAATTCACCATTTTAAATGGCTTCAATTTTAAAACAAAAAAAATCAATTATTCAAAAATAAAAATAAAAAATAGATTGTACTTCAGAAGCACTTGCGAAATAAAAATGGAGCAAAAATTCTATCTATCCCAAATGTGTTTTTAACATATCATGCCCACACCAAACTTAATGGCATTTTAAACTCACGGTCTGCCAATATTAACAACAGTCCCACAATATTTGAACTTCGTTTAATCGCGATTACAATTTGTCCAACCCAGCTTTTGGAATCATTAACACAACCACCTCACGCAAATGTGACAAATTTTTTAAGATCTTTCCACAATTGTATGGTCTGGAAAAAAATTGTTTTAAGACACAATACCAATTTTAAAATATTTAGTGGGCATCGTTTAAAGAATCAAAATTTGGAATACCGTCGATATGGATATAATTCGGAAGGAACCTTGGATTCATTGCAGTACATAATGTCATCACATTCGGAGAAAAAGTTCCACTACCGGAGTAAAAGACTTGGAAAAATAAAGAGCTAAAAAAATCACGCCACGCAGAACATCCAAATTAAACACCGCTGCGCCGATGATGTTCCGGCGAAAATTTGTCCGGTGCCGATTAAAACTCGACAAAGCTTTTCTTCCTCCACGATCAAAGGAAAGACACGACCGCAACTTGGTTACAAATCTTCTCTCGGGCGCAGAAGAGAAGGGGGGCCAGAACAGGGGCGACAAGAGAAGCGCAACTTCCAACGCGAGAACGAGGGGAGATAAGGCATGTTAAGATCACAAGAGAACAGAACAGGAACATTTTTATCATACGGTGCTTCAGATTTTTACACAAAACACCCAGGTAACCGTTCTGATAAATAAAAACCTCGGCAAGTCCCCCCACTACGAAGGGACTCCATTGACAAAACATTTGCACAAGACGACGGTAAGAACATAGGTTCACAGTATCGACTGGGAAGAACAATTTTACAATAATCATCAGCGAGTGCTTAGCTTTTACCTTAATCACTCCTTTCTTCACAATTCCAAAAGAGCGATAAAATTTGCCAAATCCAATTTCTGCTGCCTGACTTGGGAAAAAATTACCCGATCCTTAATTTTTGTTCTCCCCCTTCTGATCTTTCTCAGAAACCCGCCACAAATACAAAAGATCAGGACAGCTTTCCATCAAGGAACACAATTTCTTTTGCCGCAATATTTGTATCTATAACCACATATAAATATATATATGCTGATTAATTGATAATTTGATACTAGACTTATATATACACCGAATCTTGAATTGCTGCTTCTGCTCTGGAGACCACAAACCCTCTCTCCATCCATCCATCCATCCATCCATGTTCTGTACACTGCAAACAGAACCCCAAAAAAACAGGAACCACCAAGAACCCACTCGCTTGTCGCTTCCCCACTTCCCAGGATCCGAATCAATTCACCAGATCCGATACCCACTCAACATCCGGCCCACCACCGCTGAGGCTCGGCTGCTCCGGCTCGGCCCGGCCCAGAGAGCTCTCCTCCCTCAGCTTCTCGAACATCTTTGCCCTCAAGTCCCTCCCTGACTCCACCCTCTCCATCAGCGGCTCCTCCTCCTCCTCCACCTGGTCCCAGAAATCCAAATAACCCATCCCCGACCGGGGCGCAACGCGGGTCGGGGTCGTCGGCACGCTGCAGAACCCGGGTCGCAGCGGCGACCCGAATGAACCGGTGGTGCTGGCGGCGGCGGTGGCGGCGTGAGCATTTGCAGTCCAAGAGGAAGGCAGAGACTTAACCTTACCGAGTTGCAGGTTCCTCAGCGAGGCCATCACCATCTCGTTCACGGAGCTCGACCCGAGCGACCGGCTTAGAGACTGGTGAGTCACCGCGGCCGCCATCGGCGACATCGGCGGCGAATCCTCCGGCGAGACAGTGCTCGGAGAGGCCAGGAACGGAAGCTGCCTCGCAGCCCCTCTGGGGCTCTGCTGCGGGGTCACCACCCTAAGCTGCTCCGGCGTGTGCGCGAAGAAGCACACGCGCCGCTGACACCCAACGCCGTCCTTGCACGGCTGAGTCCGGTAGCGCGCCGGGTGGAGCCAGCACTCGAACACGCCGTGCGCGAACTCGCACGCGTCGCCCTTCCGGCAGCTCCCCTTGCGGAACTCCGGGCACGCGGTGCCGGAGTAGTGGTACTTCCTCGGGTCCCTCCGGCGGGCCTTCTCCCCGGGATGAGCATAGGGGCACTCGGTCCAGTCGTGCGACCGCCCTCGCGTGCACCGCCTCACCTTAAACTCGTACATGCGGAAGCTGTCGCACGAGTAGACGTCCATGGGGAAGTCCGCCTCGCGCGACGACGGGAGGTCCGAGTCGGAGTCCGTATCGGGGCGGTTCGACGGCAGATACCTCCGGAGCGCCGCCATGACATCCTGGAGGTGCCCGGGGCTCGCGGCGGAGGGAGATGAGTCGCAACAGCCGAAGCTGGCATTGACCGAATAAGGAGAGTACGGAGAGTGAGCGACCGCATCGTCCGTCGGATCGTCGAGGATCGGCCACGGAGGGACATCGATCGTCGGGTTGGGAGGCCGGTGAGGCTCTCCAAGCATCATTTTCTCCTCTCTTTCACCTCTATAAGAGCTCGAAGTTGCAGAGGGTTTTTGGAAGTTTGTGGAGTGGAAGATGACTGAGGTTGATGGTATTTAAAGCGGTGATGGCTTAACTCTGGTCGGGTTGGGATTTAACCGTGGTTAAGAGAAATACCTTGGCGGTAGAAACTAGAAAGTTAATGCCGATTTTTCGACCAAAAAAAATAAAAATGCTGATTTGTCGGGGTTTAAAAATAAACATTTTCCTCAGCTTTGCTATCCCGACGGTGTTGACGAGGGGGAATCATGCGCGACGGGCCTGTTAACGGCTTACACGTGGCTACTTATCCGTACGCTTCTCCACGTGGCGAAGGAGTGCCGTGCTTTGAGGGACGGGGGGCTGTCAATCTAGGAAAGCTTACTGGCGGTAAAAAAAGGGAAATTGGTGGGGTCGACCCCTAGTCTGGAACGGAAGTTTGAGGCGGTGGTGTAGAGGGAGTAAAAGACACGCATGAAATATGAAAAAAGGAAATCATTAAATAAAATAAAATAAAAAGGAGCATTGATAAAATCTAGAATCTAAGCATAGGTGCTAATGCATTAGTCCGTTTTGAATTTAATCATGCGAATCGAATAATGGTAGATAAGAAGTGGGGAAAAAGTGGGATAAAAAAAATAAAGGAAAGAATGAGAGATTACTTTCACTTAATGCTATATTTCATGCCGTAATAAGAAAATAAAACTTAATCATCTGACACGAGTTCGATTTGTTTTGTAAAAATTAAATGATTTGAAAAATATTCTTTTTCGAAATAATCGCCCGTATTTGATTACAAAAACGAATGAAAGAAACTTTTTTTTTTCTCGTTCACGATAGTAAAAACATTTGCCATTGACTGATTTTCTAAAACAATAAAGGCAATCACTTTCAGGAAAATATTTTTTATGCCATGCATTTTTCACGAAATAAATAGTGCCTTGATAAGAACTTGGGTTAATACCACGAAAAACCCCAAATTGGTATACTTGTGACAAATTTACTTCAATTTTTTTTTACAAAAAAAAATCTCAAACTGTTATACTTGTGACAAATTTACCCCAAACTAATACTCATGTAACAAATTTACCCTCCACTAATGTTTCTTAAATTTAAGCATCAAATTACTAAGTGGGATGGGATGTAGTAGTTCATGGGTGTACTATTTTGAGATTTTTACCCTCTGTTTATCACAAGTATATCAATTTTGAATTTTTTTTTTGTATTAACTCAATTTAACGGATGGTAAATTTTTCATGAGTATATTAGTTTGGAATTTTTTGTAGTAAAAAAATTTATTTTATGGTAAATTTGTCACAAATGTACCAGTTTAAGGCTTTTGATGTTCAAAAAATAATTTTGAGTAAAATTATCACATGTGTACCAATTTCAAGTTTTTTGTGGTAAAAAAAATAGTTATAGGTAAATTTGTGATAGGTGTACCAATTTAGGGTTTTTCACGGTATTAACCCTAAAAACTTAGTGTGGTTATTAAACCGAATGATTTAGCTTTTTGAAAAATGTTTTTATTTTATTTCCACCTGTTAATAAGTATCAATTTACCAAAAAAAAAATTGTGTTGATTTTAAAATTTTATTGAACAAGCCCTTGCAATTTCGTACGTAAGGGATTTTCAATTTTGCGCTCGATCTTCAATCTCTTGTGCTCACATTGTTCCGTCTCGCGATCAGAAGGCTCACGCTTTGGGATACTCATCTCAAGACCAAGGGTGATTGGTTTCCGGCCCAGTCTAATACCATCTCAAAATTGGGAATCGGATCAAAAGAGCGATCCAGTCATATTTCTAGGCGATCCAATGGAAATGGTGATTTGAGAAACGAATTGAAGACATGTCAAATGGTTGATGAAGTAATTGATAACTAAGCAACAATGCCCCGCAACATACTCGTGCAACACATCATGTCACATTTTCCTTTTGACCCACGCATATTTTTTTTTCTATTTTTTAAGGCTTTTCCGCAAAAGGTAATTTAATCATATTGACTTGATCATGTATTTATATTTTACTTAATTCTCGAAAATACGAGATATCACATTTCGGTTGACTTCTACTACTATTACAATGTACAACGCTTGAAAAATAGATGATTTAAACATTCTTTTCTTGCATTATAAAGAATACACTATATAAAGAAGTTATCACCACAACGAAAAAGCAAAAAATGTTCCACAAAGGATTTGTTTTTTGGAGATGAATTTTCACATTAGCCCAAACAATGTCTTTCTTGCATTTGAAATTTGGGAAAAAGCTAGGGCAATTATGGTTGGTTTTCTTCATTTGCTCTTTCTATTAAGGGAGTCTTCATTCAATCTCACTAAAGGATTGAATTCTGCCAGCTTCAAGATTAGCTAGCCTTTTCTTGAGATTTCGGATCATTCCTTCTATCTTGATAGAAGCTTGTGCGCCTTGATCAATTCTTTGTTGCACCCGATCAATTCGTTCTCACATGTCCCCATAGTCTTGGCACATATCTCCAAGAGTTGTACAAATATGCTGGAGAGTAGTGGTATGGGAGGCAAGTACCTTGTTCTGACGGAGAGTAGCCTCAGTATGCCAATTAAGGATAGCTTCTCCAGCAAAAATCTTTTTAGAATTTCCACTAGCATCTACCCCTGAAGGAGTTGGGACTTTAGCAATGTGCTTACATCTCTGACCAAAAGTAGTCGCCTCGAACTCTTGTTCTAGTTGAGGTGTAGGTGTTAATGGAGGAAACTCTACGGGAGAAAACATATGTATAGCTAGGGTTATAGCTATATCCGGTTCGAATTTTTGAATTTTTGCAACATTTGGCATTGGCTCAATAAGGGGATAGGCTTCTCCTAGCTTGAGTGGTTCTGGTTTACAAGTTTTCTCTTCTTCTATTTTGTTTTCTTCTTTTCCTCTTCATTGACTCCGCCCGAGCGACTCCCTCCTCCCGTACTCGTGCCGGTGACTTCTTTGGCTCGTCAACGATAAGTTCCTGAACCTTCAAGCCTTTCCCAACCCCTCGATGCCGTTCGACTCTTCCCCGTTCCCATCGGTGACTATGCAACACACCAAAGGAAGAAATAGTCGATTTGAGCTCGTCTAGAAGCCGGATCGAGCTCCGTTTCTTCATAAGTGATCCTAAGGTCGTGGGAAACTCATATCTATGGTTGATTGTCGAAGAAGTTATTGGAACGCCGTGAATTTGAGCTGCACCGCAAGAGGAGGAAAAGGACCCAAGGTTCGTTTGGCGGAATTCGAGCTTTGTTCTTCTTCGTATCTCCATCTAAGGCCTTGATTGGGTGTGATTCACCAACTTTGGATGTGGATATTTGGAGCGATATTTGTATTTGCATGGATGGATAAACGATCTTGGATATTAAATCTGTGACTTGATTTAATTTACTCAATTCTTGGGCAACTAGAAGCTATGGTCTATTCGTCACGAATGTCGCCGGATGGGCATGACTTGAAGTTGGATCATTGGGGGTGTTTGATTGTGCATCTAGGGGGTGATTTGAGGTGTTTATAGATTGTGGAAACCGTGTTTTAATGGGGAGGAAAATTGAAAGATTAAGACTATACATGTATTCGGCCATGAGGTCCTAGAGGTTAATTGTTTGAGGAGCTCTATTCGGAAGTTTGTAGTTTAATTGTCATCTGGTTTCGCTAATTGAGACCACTCGAGCTTCGGCCATTAGAGGGGATGAAAGGGTCAACGGATCCTCGCGGTTCCTTCGTGTTCTTTTTTTGTCTCTTATGAGCCTTTCCATGCTTATGTTTCACGTTGCTCGCTGCTTTGTAACCTGTTGTTCCGTGGTTTGCTAAGATATAATTGACGGTTGGAAGTGGTGGATTGCCTAGTAGTTTGGTTAGATATTTATTTGCTGAGCTTTTAGCTCACTCGTTGATGTTTAATTATTTTTCAGTCTAGTAGCGAGGACGAGATCGCAAGGTGACACCATGGATGTCAACGATGAACATGAAGCTCGCCGTTGGTGCCGTTAGATGTGGAATGGTTATCGTACTTTGTAATTCCCTATATTCTTTGAACTTTTGTAAATAATCAGTTAAAGATATATATATATATATATATATATATATATATATCTTTAAGTTTAATACTTTTCTCAATCTGTTGCTTGAGATTTGTGCGTGTGATACAAGTTAGCGAACCCCGTGGATAAAACCATAAGCTGAAACGTCGCGCCTACCCTTTTCTTTACAAGCACTTGTATTCTTGTCCAGTCTTCCGTGTGCCCACGATATGTAATAAAAGATTAAAACAAAACACGACTAGAGCCCGAATCAAGGTCGGATTGAGGTCGGGGCTTGATAAGGTTGGCATTAGAGCATGGATTGAGGTTGGGCCCCTTATAATGTGGTATCAAAGCAAATGGGATTAAGGACGGTCCACTACACGGAGACATCGAATTCTCTTCTCGACATTTGCAAAGCATTGGATTCTTTTCTTGGCATCCGTGGTTGAGGCCAGCTGGAGAAGTTTTTATTTTCCGGAACATCACATGGTAGCACATCATACAGAGGCACATCAATTACCATGTCTGTTGGAGGGAAACCAAAATCCCACGGATCTTGAGAAAGAGGACCACCCCAAGAGTCTGCTTGGTTTAATTTTTGTGGATGATTTGCATTGAACTCTACAAGAGCTTGTCGGATACATTCTCGAGTAGGTTCATGGGCCTGGGAATAATCCTATGGTACTTCTTCATCATAAGCACTTGGCTAGATCTCTTTTGGAATTACCTATTTTTTCCGCAGAGTATCTTATGTATAGCTTTGTATTCTCCATCAAGGTTTGCAATACTACAACCATAAGATTTACAAATTGTAGCGAAAGAGACAAACGGACCAAGGTGTTCCGGCTCACGGGATGGATCTTATGAGTAAGGCAGATATATCTCCATGTTCATGCGGAAAATCATTGTGGTTTGGATGATATCCTCGAGTTAACCATACTTTATCCATAGGTGATTAATCAGCATTTCAAACTGGACTCGCCTATAGTAAATGGACCAAAACCACTAAAGCATTTCTGCCGGATGCTTGAAGTAGGAATGTTCACGCCCTTCTTCATATCGATCGATATACCTCAAAATCCTTGCAGTGGGGAATTCAATTGCAATAGTGACATTGTGAAATACATACGAGAAAAACCATTTGAGTTCTTCGGGGAATGCGATCGGGCTGATGGTGAACACATGAATGAACGAGTAATCATGTCTCATCTCAAATGGTCCAAGATTAAGCCCACCATACTATATGAAGATCTTGAGCTGGTATTCCCACATCATCTCTCTACATCTAGTGTAGAATCCTTCTTGTTAGTGGAGATATGGGATTTACGGAGGGATGCTCATATCCTATCCTGGGGAATTTGAACTAAAAGAGGAACCATGAAATATAAAAACGGATGTTATGGCCAAATCTTCTTTAGGCCTGGAGAGAAGATTAACAAGGACATTTTCTCTCCTTTGACATGCTTAGTCTCAAAAGAATATTTTGAGAACCATTTTGTCCATTTCAATAAGTGTAGATGTGGAACCATTTTTTGCTTAAACTTCATCATTTGAAGGAATGATGCCATGTCCATTTCTACAAAAAAAAAATGATGACCGATAAGATGGAATTCAAACCTTTTTTTATCCCATACTTAATGACCAAGATTTTTTTGAATGTAGAATGGTAATCCATTTCAGCTTGGGAGAATCTTCCACTTTTGTGCTCATAAATCCTCTTCTTCCAAAAGAATTGATGCCCAATATTTATCGCTAGTATCAGTTTGGAGGATTTTTTTACCTTCAAAAGGAAGTTGAAAATGAGGCAAATCCCGTAGCTTTTCTTTCAAAGATTGATGGCTTCTGTTTGGGCTTTTCCTATGATGGAGGATCCTTTTTCAAAATCTTTTTGCAATGGGTGCAAAAGCTTAGAAATCTTGGGGACAAAGTCCCAAAGATAATTTAGTATGCCAAGGAATTGATGGACTTGCTTACGAGAAAGATCTTCATCTAGAAACATGAAGAGTTCCTTAGTGACATGATCACCTGGATGGAATGCTCCGTCTCTCGGGTACATCCCCAAGAATTCTACTTCTCTTTGGGTTGTAGTCATGAGTAAGCAAGATACCATACTGCTTGACAAGATTGTCAAACTGGACTAGTAACTTACAATGAGATTCCTCACCAAGACTTAATAAAAGGATATCATCAATGTAAATTTTATAACTAGCATTGATTGGCTGAAAAATCTTGCACATCGCTTTCTAAAAGAGAAAAGGTGTTGTCTTTAACCCAAAGGGAGTACCTTCCACTGGTAATATTGATTAGGAATGCAAAACCCTATCTTGTGGTGATCTTCCGGTTGGATTCCAAGTCGCCAAAATCCTGGTTAAGACCAAATTTGGAATAAATCCTTGCATGGGATAAGGATGCAAACAAAGTCTTTCGGTAGGGTAGAGGAAATTTATCATCTTGTAGAAAATGATTTAGAGGCTAGTAGTTTATTATCAATCTCTTTTTTCCTCTATTTTGCTCGGATCTTTTGTTGACATAAAAGGCGTCGCATGCCTACTGATAGTGAGATGGCCCAATTAGCCCTCTTTGGACCAGCGGCTAGTATTCTTGGAGGGCTAAAGTTGCATCTTCTAGTTTCATTCCTGAATGAGTTGCCTTTGTTAGATTACTATCTTCATTTTTCTTGAAAGGCAATTGGACAAAGGACTCAAAATTCAGCCATAAAGGATTGGAGCTTTTCTCCATAAACTCTGAGTGGGTTTCTATACATGAACTTAGCAACCGCTGTAGGATTGGTTCAATTTGGGTTGCTTGTGGGGAATACAACCTCTTGATGCTAACAAATTTCTTGAACTGGTCTTTGAACCGTAGTCCATTTGGAATTATCAGAAGAGCGGGGAGTTGGTTGAGAATATCCCATCCAACAATAAGATCTCTATTTGGATTTGAGGATCCTAGGATTCTTGTAGTGATGGAGCATTTAGGAAAAAATCGAATCTTTATGGGTTTGCTCCTCACTTTTGTAGAGAATCCTATTCCGGATGTAGACTAGAAATGCCTAACATGCGGTTCCCAAATTTCATTAGGAAGAATTTTAGGATCAAGTATAAATGCATTAGCTCCGGTATCGGTAAGTGCAATAACTTGGGTAGGAGTATCGTACTTCGTTGGTATGATGTGTATAGACAAACACAGATTATGGAAATGAGTGATCTCGAAGCTCTCAAGGGGCTTAAGAACTTCGTGATTGGATTATCTGAGATAGTTTCGGGTGGTAGTTGAATAAGTTCTAGGGAAGGTTATGGGCTAAGAAAATACAGGTTATCGGTATCACTGGATATTTCATCATCACTGTCAATAGTTTCAATAGCACAAATAGTATTCTCTGATGGTTCTTCGAGAGAGAAAAGATCGATTCGATATCATCATTATCCAAAGAAACACCTGCTATTTTTTCAAGCTTCTGGATCATATTGATGTGCTTGTTTTTCATTGCTGCTTTGGGACGCCTTTTAGCAAAATGTCCTTTCTGCCCGCAAATATAACTCTATTACCTTTCTTTTTCTTCTTCGGGAACTTTGATTTACAAAGAAACTTGTACCTCTTCTTCTGCTTAGAGGACTTGAACTTGATGTTTCTTAAATGCCTTTGCCTTTTCGTTGAACATTCACAATCAACATGTCCTTTCGGACATTTGATTTATAGCTTGGGCATATGACAAGCCTTGTTGAATCGGGCATTTGCTTGGAGGTAGGATTTGATGGTCCGCCTCTTTTGGCACATATCATCAATGGCTGGATGCGCCTCTTGCTGGATTTCTCCAAGAGTAGCACCCAAAGTCATTTTCCTTTTGACTTGGAATTCTCTCAACAACTATGGCGAGCTCTTTTGGAATAAATGTCAAAAAGACAATTTTAAGAGTCGAATCAGCTCCTATATCATAGAAGAGCTTTATCATCTCTTTGAAGTATCGATCTAGATATTTTCTTTTATAGGAACTGTCGAATATCTAAATTCGATCCTATCAACGATGCAAGAAAGTAATGGAAATTCGCACAACACAAGAATTTACGTGGTTCAATAGGGGAGATGTTCCGCTTACCTACGTCCACGGGGAGATGAGATCTGTTTAACTAATAACGTAGAAAAGTGTATAGTCACTCTTTCTCACACCCTCTCTATCTATAGAGACCCGTCTCGCCCTAAATTTATATAGCGAAACCCTACATGGCACAAATTACAAAATTGCTCACATAGCCTAAAATATTTAACTTTCCCATATAAATCCTTCTATGATCGAACATAAAACGTTTCTGGCGACTCGGGGGCGCCGCCCCCGTGACCCCCGCCCGCTCACCGGGGAGTGGGACCCCTGTGTTGTCCAGTAGTCAGGGGGCCTTTCGAAACCGCTTCATAATCTTTTGAATAACAGAATATAATACATCAACCACAATAATCTCCACCCCGACTTGGATTTTGTAAAGCCACCTGTGAAAGAATATGAAATATAGATGTCTTCATCCCCGTACCTCCATAAGAGGTACTCTCCCGCACTCATTGAGTGCGTCCCTCACCTTCAACATCGAGTTATATTAATTGAGCCCAAACAAGACCCAAACTTCTCAATAGTGACCGGCTTGGTAAAACAATCTGCAGGATTATCATTCGTGTGAATCTTCCTCAAGTGAATGCTGCCATCCGACACAAGCTCCCCGATTTTGTGAAACCTTACATCTATATGCTTTGTTTTTGCATGAAACACTTGATTCTTGGCGAGATGTGTGACATTCTAACTGTCACAATGTAACACCGCACCCGCTTGCTCTAAACCCAACTCATGAACCAACCCAATCAACCAGAGCCCTTCCTTAGCAGCTTCTATAAGCGCCATGTACTCTGCCTTTGTAGTAGACAATGCAATTGTGGATCGGAGCATCGCCCTCCATGAGATAGGTCCACCAGCTAATGTAAAGACATATCTTGTAGTAGACCTCCTCCCGTCTAGGTCACCAGCAAAGTTTGAATCAACATATCCCGTTAGCTCCTTCAAACCTCCATCGCTACCGAACATAATACCTAAGTCTACAGTCCCGTTCGGATATCTAAAGATCCACTTGACTCCATTCCAATACTCCTTCCCTGGATTACTCATGTATCTGCTAACAACACCGATCGCATGAGATAAATCGGGCCCGCTACACACCATAGCATACATGAAACTCCCAATCGCGCTAGCATAAGGAACTTGAGACATCTCCTCAATCTCCTCATATTTTGTGGGGCATTGTTGTTCGGAGAACCCGAAGTGGCTAGCTAACGGTGTCCTCACTGGTTTAGCCTTATTCATGTTGAAACACTCAAGCACCTTTTCAACATGCCTCTTTTGAGATACCCAGAGTTTACCCGCACTTCTATCTCTATGAATTTCCATACCAAGGATCCTCTTAGCAGCACCAAGATCCTTCATCTCAAACTCATTATTCAACAAGGACTTTAAAGAGACAATATCATGCATATCCTTAGCAGCAATGAGCATGTCATCAACATAAAGCATCAAAAGAATAATCGAATTATCATCTGACACTTTAAAATAAACACAGCAATCATACTCACTTCTCAAATAGCCAATTTTCACTATAAAAGAGTCAAAACGCTTGTACCATTGTCTCGAATATTGCTTAAGGCCATAAAGTGACTTCTTAAGCAAACAAACGTGATCTTCCTTTCTTGGCACTTTGAACCCGTCAAGTTGCTTCATGAAAATATGTTCCTCTAAGTCTCCATGAAGGAACACCGTCTTCACATCAAGTTGCTCTAGCTCAAAATCAAACATGGCTATTAAGGCAAGTAGAACCCGAATGGAAGTGTGCTTTACTACTAGAGAGAATATTTCATTATAATCCACTCCTTCCTTCCGTGCATACCCTTTAGCTACAAGTCTAGCCTTGTACCTTACCCGCACATTCTCGTACATCGCTTCTTTCTTGCGAAAGATCCATTTACACCCAATGATCTTTCGCCCTTTAGGTTTCTCCATAATCTTCCAAGTCCTGTTTTTCCGTAAGGATTCCATTTCTTCCATCATAACTGACATCCATTTATCACTATCAGCATCGGATATCACATCCCGATAGGAAGATAGATCACCCATACCTCTTGTGAGGGCATAAGCAACCATATCCTCAAATCTATATCTCACGGGTGCTTTATGAGTACGTTTTCCTCTACCTTCTGCGATGGTGTAGGTATCTTCTACCGTCTCCCGTGATTCCGGTGAGTTATTGGATGATTCTCTTCCTTCCGCTATTTCTAGTTCACCTAACTCCACCTACAAAGTAGATCCTTCTTCACTTCCGCCATCCGCATGTAAACCGTTACTTGCCTTCAATATGTTAGATTCATTAAAGACAACGTCCCCGCTAACCACGGTCTTCCGTGCATTTGGATCCCATAGCTTGAATCCTTTCACACCTTTCTCATAGCCAAGAAAGATGCACTGCTTAAACTTTGAGTCTAACTTGGAACGATGTCTACTTTGTACATGAACATAGGTTGGACAACCAAATACTCTCAAACCCGAATAGTCAATTGGATTACCTATCCATACCTCCTCGGGAACTCTGCATTCAATGGCTGTAGATGGAGACCCGTTAATGAGATAGCATGCCATATTAATTGCTTCTGCCTTGAAACTTTTACTCAACCCCGCATTCAGCCTCATACTCCGAGCCCTTTCCAAAAGTGTCATGTTCATCCTCTCGCCTACACCGTTTTGCTGTGGTGTATCCGATATTGTGAAGTGACGTGTGATCCCTTCAACTCTACATAGTTCTAGGAATGGTGTGTACCCGTAATCCCCTCCGTTGTCCGTTCTCAAGCATTTTAGCTTCTTTCCTATCTGTCTTTCTACTTCCACTCTTTGAATTTGGAGAAGACTTCGTTTTTCTACTTCATGAAGTAGACCCGGGCTTTCCTTGAGTAATCATCAATGAAGGTCACAAAATATTCGACTCCACCTTTTGATTTGATCGGTGCGGGACCTCATACATCGCTGTGTACATAATCAAGTACATCCTTGCTCGTATGCTTTGCAATTCTGAAACTAACCCCGCTCTATTTCTCGAAAACGCAGTATTTGCGGAAGTTCAATTTGCAGCTTTTGACACCTTTTAACAGCTTCCTTTTATGAAGCTCCATCATACCCCTTTCACCCATATGCCCTAACCGCATATGCCACGGATGTGTGTCATTTGTATTGGACTCTGTAGCTGTAGTCATAGATGCTCCACATGTTACTATACTCCTTATGAGCCCGTATAAACTTCCAATCAACTCTCCTTTTATGATAACCATAGCTCCCTTGATGAATTTGAGAACTCCAGCTACTATTGCGTATTTGCAGCCATTCACATCAAGCGCACCCAAAGATATCAATTTTTTTTTAGATCTGGAACGTGCCTTACATCCACCAAAGTTCTGACTATACCATCAAATATTCTGATTTTAATAGTCCATATTCCAATGGTTTTGCAAACCGCATCATTCCCCATTAGAACAGATCCGCCACTATATGACCGGTATGAATCAAACCAATCCATGTTTGGCCACATGTGTTAAGAGCATTCAGAGTCTAAAATCCATGAATCAACGAACCGATTCTTACTTGATGATATAGAGAGAACATCTCCATCATCACCGTCCGAGCTATTAGCCACACTTGCTTGATCAGAATTTTTCTCGTGTTTCTTCAAGTCTTCCTTTCTCTTATAACGGTTTCTTTTCAGATGACCTTCCCTTTTGCAATAATAACAAGAGAATTTCGTTTTACCCCATCTTGATTTCGATCGACCTTTATTCCTAGATCCCCACTGGATTGTTCTTCCCCGTTCTCGCTCCTTGACTTTTCCGATGAGACCCTCACCCTGCGCCGTAGCACCGTTAGCCCTCTTTCTCGTATCATTGGATAATAGGGCAGCAGTGACCTCATCCGTCTCAAGCGTATTTTTTCCATACAAGAATGTCGTCACCAGATGATCATAAGATGCTGGTAGCAACGATAGCGATAATAGGGCTTTGTCTTCATCTTCCATTGAAACCTCCAGACTTGCAAGTTTACTCGTAATTTGATTGAACGTGTTGATGTGTTCTAACAGATTTGAGCCTTCCTCCATCTGTAGAGAGTATAATTGTTTTTTCAAAAAAAGTTTGTTCGTTAAGGACTTGGTCATATAGATGCTCTCAAGTTTCACCCACACCTGTGGAGCCGAATTGAGATCCACCACATACCGCAAAACCTCATCGGATAGGTTCAATCGAATGGTGCTTACCGCCCTTTCCTCCATCTCCGCCCAATCTTCATCACCCATTTCTGGTTTCTTCCCTTTCCCCAGCAGCACTTTCGACATGCCCCGCTAAATTAGAAGGTCCATCATTCTTTGTCGCCAGAGAGTGAAGTTGTTCTTTCCATTAAACCTCTCGATGTTGAACTTGACACTCGAACCCTTTCCCGCCATCTTGATAGCTTGCCGAACCAGGCTCTGATACCAATTGTCGAATATCTAAATTCGATCCTATCAACGATGCAAGAAAGTAATGGAAATTCGCACAACACAAGAATTTACATGGTTCAAGAAGGGAGATGTTTCGCCTACCTACGTCCACGGGGAGATGAGATCTGTTTCACCGATAACGTAGAAAAGTATATAGCCACTCTTTCTCACACCCTCTCTATCTATAGAGACCTGTTTCGCCCTAAATTTATATAGCGAAATCCTACATGGCACAAATTACAAAATTGCCCACATAGCCTAAAATATTTAACTTTTCCATATAAATCATTCTATGACTGAACATAAAACATCTCTCGACGGCTCGGGGCGCCGCTCCCGGGACCCCCGCCCACTCACCGGGGAGCGGGACCCCCGTGCTGTCCGGTCGTTAGGGGGCCTTTCGAAATCGCCTCATAATCTCTTGGATAACAGGATACAAGACATCAACCTTAACGAGAACAACATTGTTTATTAAAGAACTCTCGCCGCTTCAATTCCTTTTGGTCGTTGATATCACCAATAAAGAATTGATGAATCAAACCGAGTGCATGGTAAAATTATTCAAATGCTAGAAAATGATTATGGTCCGCTATAGGAAGGCGGTTCCATCACGCTTTCAAGCTTCCAAGAAATCCGCTAACAAACTCGGATAGGATATCCCATTTTGATAACTCGGGGTCTAAAGATTGAGTAGTCATCCAGGCATGAAATTCTTGAAACCGATCTATCTTCTTTGAGTATGGAAGACCGTTTAAAGTGAACCCAATATTTGGACCATACGTACTTCTACCTTCTCCTTGAAACGCATTAGATGAGCTTGGTTGGAACTGTTATGCGGTTAATCCAATATCTTCATCTTCATCTGCCATCATTACTCCATACCGAGTTAGAGTTTCTTTGTCAATGGTTATGGATATTTCGGATAAATTATTCGAATCATCATTGGAACTTTCTTCAATTTGTTCTGGTTCGGCTTCAATTGCTACAACGTTTGGCAAAGCTTGCTGGTACTACTGCCGTAAAAAGGGTTCAACAAGATTAGAGATCATGAATGATGGAGGAGGATTTTTATCCTTGAATTATGGAACCTTTCCTTTTTTTCATGTTTAAGATTGTTCCAGCTCTCATGGTCAGAAAGCTCACTCTTTAGGACACTCAACCCAAGACTAGGGGTTATTGCTTTCTCGTCCAGTGCAATCTCACCCTCGAATTGGGAATCGAACTAGAAGGATCGGTTCCCACTTTCTAGGATCGGGAACCGAACCGGATGGTCCAAGGACCGCATGGTCCGATCCAATGGAACCAGTGATTTGAGAAATGCATTGAAGACGTGTCAAATGGTTGATGAGATAATGGGTAACTAAACAAAAATGCCCCGCAACATACTTATGCCACCACCATGTCACATTTTTCTTTTGTCCCATGCATATTTTTTCTTTTTTCTATTTTATTAAAGCTTATACACAAAATGTGATTTAATCATATGGACTTGATCGCGCATTTATATTACAGTAGATTTCTACTATTATTACACCCTACAGCACCTGAAAAATGGAGGATTTAAACATTATTTTTTCTTGCATTATAAAGAAGACATTGTATAAAGAAGTTGTCACCTCGAAGAAAAAGCAAAAGATGTTGCACAAAGATGTATGTGTTACTAAGAAATAAAACTAAAGAAGTGGAAAGACAAACCGACGTAAGTAAGGAATGTTTATAAATAGTTAAAAAAAATATCAAAGTGGACACAACACAATACTAACCATTGGGTTTACATTTAAAAGATAAATATATTTATTCATAACCAGTCCGGTCGAACGATCCAGTTTCCCCTTGGAACATGGAAACGAAAATCGGACAATCTGGACTCCGGTTCCGCTTTTAGAAACCAGGAACTTGACCGATACTCTAGGGAATCGGACCTAATCAGGCAATTTTCGGTTCGGTTGGTCCATCTTGTTCACCCCTACTCGGGACGCTCGAAAAACTCGTGCTTGGAAGTTTTCCATTTCTTAGTCGTCAATGAGAAATTTTGGACGAAGCGTTAAGGGGGGCAAATTAGTGACTCAAGTAAAATTTAGTGGTTTTTATGAGATGAACAAATTTTAGGGTACAGTAGAATTGGGACATGACATAAGATTGGAGGTTGCGATTGAACCTAAAGTTGGAGATTTTTCACGAGATAAAAAAAAAAATTGTGGCACAAAATTGGAACATAACCCAAAGTTGGTTTTTTTTTTTTTAGGGTGTTAAGTCAATATTTCTGTATTGTGTTGACACCATAGCGAGAGACCGGACAAAAGAAGATGGTACGGCATTGTCTCGCGTATTCTCGTTATTTAAGGGGGAAAATATAGAATTTCTCCCCATTATTTGGACGTGGAAGATGATAAGAGAGCAAGAAACAGGAGAATGCAAATTTACAACCCAATTTCCAAAACATCACGAGGTTTGAGAATCGCACATCAATTTTATTTTGTACACATTCTCAATCACGTGAGTAATTTATTTTGATTTGACAAAATCGATTTTTTTTTTTTTGCGAAGAATGATAAATGTATTGTCTTAAATAGAAGAGATCTACATCCTGCTAAAACTTTTTTATGATTAATTTAAAATTCAGAGACAAGCAAAAATACTTTTTTCTGATTATAAAATGGAAAAAAGAAGAAGCTATCTATGTAAACGTAACCAAATGGCTTAAAATTTCGTAGCATTCGTTTCATATGTAGTGTTACTACACAAATAATCGTTACAAAATCTAAGTAAACTGCTAAATCTTCCCCCGGCGAAAAATGTCGTGGGTTTTGTATATACGAGACCTGTCGAAATGGATCATATACATATTTCTTAACCCATCTATTAGGCATGCAATCCTATTAATAAAGAGATTGGGGATGGGGACACTAGTATCATAAGTGCGAGGTTTGACTCCCGCGCTCCGCAAAGAGGCATAACAAAAGTAAGAGGGAGGAAAGTTAGACATAGGACAGAAAAAAAAAAAAAAACATATGTGAGGGTTGAGTTATTATACAAGTTAGTTTACTCAATAAATGAGTCATAAATGGGTTTAAATTAAATATGATTATTAGATGTATCGTAAAATGAATAAAAAACAGGTTTACAACTTACTAAGACCCAACACACTCTGCACTTTCTTTTCATTTTCTCTTGCACTCACTCGTTCTACACTCTCACCTCAGTTTGGGTGTGAACTTATATTAGGTTAGGTTAATTACAATAGTCTTCTAGGAATATGGATCATATCGGGTATGGTTGGATATGGGTCGGGTCCGTATGAGCCACTATATTTATATTGCGTGGCGCAATGGATCATAACATGTGCAATGGGTCTATTTGGATTAGAATATCTCATACCCGATCCAACCGTTTGTCTAGTACATTATTATTCATTTACTTCTAAGTAGTCATTACAAATCCTGAAACTTCGAGAAAATATTGGAATATGTAATATATATTTCACTCCCTAGGATCTCAATTTTGGGAGAAAATTACCAAAAAAGTCATAAATCTATTACAATTGTGTCAATTCAGTTATAATTTTTTTTGCTAATTCAGTCCTAAACCTTTTACATTTCTGTTAATTCAATCCATCCGATCAACTTTAGCCAACCGGCGTTGGCATGGATAATTTTTTTACAATTTGTTAATTTTTTTCTTTACTTTTTTTTCTTCTTCATCCAGTGAGTCGTTGACCGGCAACCTGACCGGGGAGAGCGCCAATGAGGGCTGTTGCTAGGCGAGCTCGATCTCGCCGACTCTCTCCTCCAACCGGTCACCAATCTTGTGACCAAGGAAGAAGAAGAAGAAAAAAAGAAAAAGGAAAAGGAAAAGGAAATAAAATATAATTAAAAATTATCATGTGGGTGCCAGCAGCAATACACCACCGCCAGCCCGCCAAAGGTGGTCGGATGGATTGAATTGACAAAAATGTAAAAGAATTAGGACTCGAATTGATAAAAAAAAGTTTACAACTAAATTGATACAGTTGCAATAGATTGGGGACTTTTTTGGTAATTTCCCTCAAAGTTTTGTCTATCTTTCACTCAAAAGGATGCATAATCAAATATAAGAAGCAAAGTTGAGGTCACTTTGAATTCAAAGCAAAAGCTTAGTCTACAATATGTCCATTCTCTCTCTATCATGACCCCACGGCCAAAATTCTAGTGTGCTCTCGATCAAAACCCAAGGCCACGTTCTGGTTTGAGCAAAGCAAGGCAGTAACTCTTTAGGAAGCAGCTCCTTCTAGAGCAACTTAAAGAAAGATGTTTGCTTTGGTTGCCCAAAAAGTAACCAGTTTAGAATATCAACCGGATGCTTGCGATAATGTAAGAAGTTTCTCTTTCTCAACTGAATAATGGTGGGAAAAAGTGAAGATACAAGGATAAATTATTACAAATTATTTTTCTACTTTTCAGTATTTGAATGAGGAAAAACTAATCGATCTAGCGAAAACGTTTTCTATGGACCGAAAACGAGAAACTTAAATTTGGGAAAAACAAATTTTTCTTATGGCAAGAACGAAATCAATTATCCTAAATCACAAAACAAATAAAAAATTAACTATTTTCCTTAAAAAATAATTTTCATGGAAAAAAAATTCTTTATTATGAAGCTTCCAGTGAAACGAACGCATCCTAAATAGTGCTGGTGTGTGGCGGATGCATATTGTCGGGGTTGATATCATAAAAAAAAAAATTCCAAATTATGCCATTGGGACAAAAATACCCCTATTTGTTTAGTGTTTCTAAAAACCGCAACCCAAATTTTATTTCGTGTCGTAATTGTCAAGTTTAGGACTTGTGGTGACACGTAAAAAGAGTCGAGAATATTTATGTCGCAGTGGACATAATATGCAATTTTTTACGGTATTTGCCCTAATTGGAATTGGACATTGTTCATCTAGAGCCCATTGAACATTGGAGGATACTCATTTTATGTTGCTAGAAATGGAGGCCTCACCTCTCCAAATACAAAAAATATCAAGCCTGCCCAAAACTCGAATAGTTTGTACCATCGTTATTGACTTAATGAATATACAAATAAGAACATACACAATACAATTATCTAATTTATGTAGAGTAACATACCAAAAAAAAAAACTATTCTTTAGTCAATATGGGGTTTTTAATACCCATAAACTATACCTTACTCCGATAATATAATTCAACGGGATCGGATTATGAAGTATCCACCGACTCAATCATAAACACGCAGATCTTACTACGATCTTGCAAGATTCGAACGGGGATGTAAGAATCAATCTGACTCCGATCCGCCGACATCCCTGGTTAAGTCGCCGGAGCTACGGCGGGCCCCGCGGAATCCTATCCAATTCGCCTTGGGCCCCTATGAATAATCTATTCCACGTCATATGGACTCGACTTGACCAAGCGTTTACCAACCGCACGTCCTCAAAAACCATGTCCCCAAAAAAAAAAAATCACGGAAGTTTTCCCCAAGCCCACTCTTCTCCACTGCACACATTATCCCAAGGAGACAGTGCGTGATGAATACGTGGCGGAGGGGAACGATAAAAAAAAAAAAAAAGAGCAAAAGCGGCCACGTGCAGAGCCTTTCAACCAAAATCCAATCCCACCGACTCACGACAGAAATGTACACACAGTGGCACAGCCCTACACTTTGGAACTTACTCCAAAACTGTCCTTAAAAGCAAAAGAGAGAGAAAAAGAGAGAGAGAGGGAGGGAGCTGCTTTACAGGCCATTCAATGCAATTGCCATTGCCATTGCGGCACGTAAGGTACTGTTCTGCAAAATTTTCGCCCCCGTTCCTTGACGAAGCACAGCGACGCCACCAGTGAATATTATTGGTTGCCCCCACCACCGCAAAATTCCTAGCCCGCCTTCTGCCCGTTTCCAGCGCCTTCCAGAACCGTAGGATTTGGACTATTCTTTTTTTTCCCTTATCGTTTAGGAAAAAGTGCATTTGAGAATGCAATTAAATTCTAAAAACCTTTAAAGAGTACAATCAAATCTTAAAATTTGAAGTGCAATTAATGTTGAGATGTGATTTATACTCTTTTATGATAAAAAAGCATGTGAGGATCCGAGGGAGTCGCCCCGACGGAGGCCTCAAAGGAGCAGCACCCTCGAAAATTAGATGGCTTTTACGACTTAAGTCCATAATTTTTCATTAGTAGTTTAAGTTTATGCTCATGAATAGCTACTGCTAAATATGCTCTTGTTCGCTTGTAATTGAGTGATGTAACGAGAGGTACGATATGCTAATTATAGTGAAATCGTATGCTAGACGTAACCCTAATTTAAGGGTGAATCATGATAAAATCTCGTGTCTCAAATTTTCTCTTTCTCGCTAGTTTTACTTCCCCGTGATTGCGAACCGATCCTAACAATTGAGTCATAAAACTTTCAAAAAGTGCAATCAAGCCTTAACACTTATAGTGAAAGTACAATTGAGTCCTAAAATTTTCAAAAAGTTCAATCAACATAAGCTCTTTGATTGGACCAGTTTGATAAGTTTTAGGGGTTTTATTGCACTTTTTGAAAGTTTTATGACCGAATTGCACATTTGCGATAAGTTTCAAGACTTTATTATACTTTTTAAAAGTTTTAGTACTCAATTGTATTTTCTTAATAAGTTTTAAGACTTTTAGTACATTTATCCCGCTTTAATTCTTTAGATGTTGGGGGTAGATATGGCAAGGGAAATTCGAAATTTAAGGTGACAATTGTTAAATTGGACCGGGAATTTAGGTAGTTTTAGTGTTGCAATCAGATTCTTTTTATCTGGCAACAATTAAGTCCGGTCCCGGGATCACACGTGTCCTTTCCATTTTAGAAAGTGAGAAATGCATCCGACCTTTTTTTTCGAAGTCTATATGTAAAAGCATTCGTGTCAATAATGAGCTATCGACTCAACGGTACTATTTTCCTGTATACGAAATAATTGCTAATTTAATTTTTCTGTATCCATAGTAGGGTCACCATTCAAAATTACAGATACATGTGGGGGACTAAATTGGACGATCATAAATCACATTTGACTTGGTGGTTGGTTGAAATCGATGGACGATGCTGGTGCATAAATGATGGTCCCCCCCGATATTTGTCTTTCAGTCGACTATAGATCAATCTTTGTCGCCAAATCGGGCATTGACCGATTATCGTACCACTTAACTATTGTAACATGGGCTCGCGATTGTGGAACACACGTCGACACGATCCTTATTGGAAGAGTGATTCCAACCCTCAAGATCGGAGGAATGCATGTATGAATTCTAATGCCCGCAGTCTCCTAATCATAGGGTTTAGGTACAAATTTTGCCAATAGTATTTATAAAGCGCCATATAAGTGTTTTTTTTTTTTTTTATATTCCCTCCTTATTGAGATAAGACATTAGGCTGCGTTTGATTATTTAGCTTTTTGAGATAGGATTTGATAAGAAATAATATGTAATTCAGAAATTTTGCAATGTCACGCACATTATTTGGCGAACAATATTTGTGCGCGAGCGAATTTAAAAACACACAAATGGATGTGATAATAATCTCTCATGATTCGTTGCTAAAAAAATAATAAATTGGATAAACGAAGACAGCCTTCATCTATCAATCCATAATTAGTGTACGATCTAAATTAGGAGCAATCGGTTTCCGATCCGGTCTAGTCTCACCCATGAACAGGGAACCGGACCAAAAGAATCGGTTCTCAGGTTTCGGGATCGAAAATTAGACCGATCGGTCGGATTCCTAGGCGGTCCAATAAAACCGATGGAATCGCGGCTAATAAGCTCATAACTCCACGAACCCTCTTCTTAGACATCATATGCTCGATGGATTGCACAGAGGTGAACGTGTAAATTATGTTTCATATTCTAATTCTCTCCCTCATATCGAGGTTGGCAATATAATGAAAGCTGAAGCTTGGAGTTAGATGCATAATGATAGAATTTCTACACAGAAATGCTCGCAGAGTCAGTTAGTTAAGCCCAATTAGCAGACGAAGTTTCTTAACTTAAGCCGGCACTGTTGGATGGCAAGGATATTACGTGCTGAAAAATTCCAATAATCCGAAGCCGTCCCGAGCGTAAAGAGAGGGAAAGAGAGGCGTCCGCGAGGTATTGATTTGGGTTTATATTTAACAAAATTTTAAAAAAAATTATTCGGTTTGGTCTGATTTTCCCTTAGAATCATGAACCATATCAACTATAATCGGTTCCAATTTCATAGGACTGGGAATCAGACAGGAGCCCCCGAGAACCATGCCAAACTTGCAAGTTCAATCCATCGGAGTTTCTTGCGGTCTAATCTAAATCTTCAAGTTCATTGGAAAATTTCAAGTTCACATGTTAACATGATCGAATTGAGCTCCAAAACATGGGGTATGCTTAGTCCTAATCTAAATCTTCAACAGAATCGGAGCTCATTGCAAATTTTCAAGTTCTATTTATTTCTTTTCCATCAAAATAATATGATATCGATGAACTGATGATCGAAATTGTAAAGAAGCTCCAACAACATCGATAAGGTTGGAGCGAGTAATTTTTTTTTAAATAGAGGGGGCTTCCTGACGCTTTTTTCCAAATTGGCATCGGTTTCGACCAATTTAAAAAAAAATTTTTTTCCTTTTTTTTTTTTTTTATGCCGTACCCGTGCAAAAAAAAAACCCCCCCCCACTCAACAAATGCCAAATTTGGTAAGAGAGAGAAAATATGATCATTTATTTTTCGATTCTGAAGAATATAGTCTTTTACTCTTTCATCGTTTTTTTTATGGATTTTTTACTTGACCAAAAAATTAAGAAAGGGTCATGAAGCTTTAATATGAACAAGATATATGGAGAAAAAGGAAACGGAGACAATAGAGTTTTCAAAGAACTTTCGCTACCCTTTATTCTTTGAGGATTAGAAATATCCTTTTGAAGTTTGAATTTGTTCATTTAAAATTTGGCTTCTTCTATTTTATTTTTATTTATTTTGTATTATTTTTCCCTCTATCTTTTTTTCCTTTTTTCCCCTTCCACCATTCCTTAATAAAAAAAAAATTATCAAACAATAAATCAAAACGATATACCGAAAATATTTATCAAATTATACACATAGAAAGAAATTCGAATAAGTTAATAAAAATACGAATAAACAAATCTAAAATTGTGTTTATCTCGTCGCTATTTTGAATTTTTTTATATTAAAATTTGAACATTAGTATTTTCGTTTCGTGACTTTTATCCTAGGTTTTTTTTTTTTTTGGTCGAATACTTTTATCCTAGTTAATAAAACCCCAAATGCATCCATTGCATCTAGCAGCAGCAGCAGCAGCAGCAATGGGGTCACACGAATCAAGTGAAGATTTTAGGCGGCAATAGCAGAAGTTGCCAACTTACATCGCAGGGAAATTAAATAATTGGCGGGACCAAAATGCAATGAAAACGGTCACGTGAAGAGCCCTCCAAGAAGGGTGGGGGGCGCGCGGCTGCCGCAGGCGCGATTGCCCGGAGGAGCCGCCGGATGACGACACGTGGCGCTCGCGCTCTCCGACAAAACGGAAACGGACCCGCCGTACGAGGAAAGCTTTTTTTTTTTTTTTTTTTGCCTTTTCATTTTCATTTTTTTCATTTTTTTTTGCGGAGGGAAGTGATTGGGATGTGATGTTCGTACGGGCCATTTCGGGCTTTGACGTGTCCCCTGGTTTATCCCTCCCCGCCGTACGCGTGTCCCCCTTTGTCGTCTTGTGCTTCTGCGACACGACAATCTGCGTGACTGCGCGCAGTCGGGGTAGGGGCTTACACGTGGCGAGATCCGACCTTCTCTGACCTCGAGATCTGGAAAAAATGAAAAAATATATATAATTCTTCTTCGCCACTGTTTACAGAGGAAAAGAAAAAAAAATAGTTGAACGGCCAGGAATGGGCCACGCATCTTAAAAAAATATAGTACGAATTATAACGATCGATTTATTTATTATTATTTTTTTTGTGGTCAGAGTTATCCGATCCATTTGAAGGCGACACATTCGTTGAACATACGGATTTATACCAATACAAGTACAGTAATGCTTTCGACCAAAAAAAAAAAAGGACAGTAATGCTGATGATAAAGGCACGTGACACGATTATCAAATGTGCCGCGTGTCGGAAATTTGTACCATGCAATTAAACCCGCCGAACGGGTGGATCAAGTAAAAAAAATCCAACTCAAATTAGACGCGGCCGGTTCGGTGGAACCGCCGGTTCCGGTTCGAGGAACCGGCGGTTCCGGTTCCACGAAAAGGTGGAACCGAACCGGCCGTGAAAAATGGCGGTTCCGGTTCGAACCGGAACCGCGGCTTCGGGCTTGTTCGGTTCGCTGGAATCGGCGGTTCCTGGTTGAACCGCCGGTTCATTCCGATTCATTTTTAATAATAATTTTTAAAATAATAAATAATAAAATAAATATAATAAATTATAAATTATAAAATACAATTAAATTGTACATTGTAATAAAATATGGGAAAAAAAAAAAGAAGGAATGGGCTTGAACTTAATGAATTATCATTAAGTCGACCTACATATCTTCTTGGGGATAGAAGAATCAAAGCCCATGTAGTTCTTTTTACCTTTGAGAACCCCAACTTACCTCATCGTCAATCGTCGCTACCCGTTGTGGTACACGTGGCGGTGGTATCTCCAACATCATCGCTAAAAAATTCGTGTTCACGATCTAACTCTTGGTGTCGATATTTCGCCCTCGTCCAATCGCCGACACAAGCTTGAGCTTCCACGAGTCCGGGCTTAATCTTGAACGGCGAGAGTCCAAAATTAATCCTCCGGAACTAAATGCTTGTTCAACCGCAACCGTTGAAGAAGGGGTTGCTAATATTTGACGAGCGATGAGGGCGAGAACTGGATACTCGATTTGGTGACTCTTCCACCACTTCGGGATTTCAAATCGTACTATGTTCCGCATCACGAAACTCAAATTGAGTGGTTAAATATTTTTCTAATTCGAAATATTACTGTTGCCCCTTTTTGTTTTTTTTGCCTACTCTTAAGCATATTATACCCTCTACTAAGTGAACTACCACCTTCGCTACGTGAGGCGTAGATTGTAAAGATCCGAATCACTTAAACCATATCTACTACAAAATTCTCCATATAATGCTACTATAGATTCTTTAACATGTCCTAATATATTTAAAATATCTATTGAATCATCCAAATGTAAACAATCATGATAATACACATTCAAATAATCTTGTAAACCGTCTAATTTAATACGTGGATCAAAAACAATACCAACTAAATAGACAAGAGGAATTTGCAAATAATAATGCAACCATTTTTCTCGCATTACTAAAATAGTTTGACCTAATTCGGTATCTTTTTCATATTCACTAAAAACACTACTAATATTAACACACTCTATTAAAAATAAATGCGTTGTAGGATAATAAATACCAGATAAAGTCTTAGTAGCATCATTAAAAATTTTCAAAATATCTAAAATTTTCTTGCAAACGTCCCAATGTTGAGGAAGTAAAGTAATTTCGGGAATATTTTGTGAAATAAACATACATAATAAATCTTTATATTCAAAAGTTTGCCGAAGCAACTCGTACGTAGAATTCCAACGAGTCGGAATATCTTTTGGAAATCTTCTTGGCCTTCTCCCATTTTGTTTACAAAATTTTCCCCATGATTTCATATATTGGGGACGACTCCATAAAAATTTAATTGCACTTTTTATTGGGGCGAGAGAAGTGTCAAGAGTTCGTAAACCATTTTGTACACATAAATTTAAAACATGACAAGCACATCTAATGTGAAAAATTGTCCGCCAAAAGTGGGTTTGCAAATATTTTCTAATTCGGGAATAGAAGCGGCATTTGCAGCGGCATTATCAAAACCAATTGAAAATACTTTATTTATTAAATTATATTCTTCTAAAACTTGCCTAATTATTCTATAAATATTATGAGCCGAATGGCTTTCATCAAAAACTCGAATGCAATAAGTCTTTTTTGAATCATCCAATTGTCATCTATCCAATGACACGTGACACCCATATAAGAATGAATTTGCCAAGGATCACTCCAAATATCGCTACCTATATGCACACGTCCATTGAATTCCGCAAAAAATTTTGCTAAAGATTTTTTTCCTTTTTTATAAAGATGAAAAACTTCCCGTTTAAGAGTATTTTTTGGAATAGTTGGCGCTTATGGAACCAACGCAAGTATTTATCAAATATTTCATATTAAAATTTTCACCAAGTATTAAACGGAGCATGATCAAGGGCAACATATTCACCTAATGTTTGTTTATAAAGTGCTTCGTGAAACGAAATAAAGGATGAGGCTTAGAAGTGGCGTACCCGGAAATTTGTTGTTGCGTATTGTCGATCCCCGCTTGCGTTGGATGTTTTTTCGTCAAATGCCGACGGAATGTTCCGTAACCGTCTCCTTTCGTGAATTTATAAGTTTGCGAACAATATTTACATTTTACATTATACTTACCTTCGACTTCATCACGTACCTTGTCGAAGTGTAGCCACAAGTCCGATGTATTATCTCGGCCCTTCCGTTCCGGCTCATTTGCCGTTGACGTTTCTTCGACACCAAGTGGGAGGATGAAGACTTTCTTGTGTTGGGATGTGCTCGACGTTCGAATCGGGACATAGTTGATATTATCGTCGTCGTCTTCCCAACTTGCATACTCACGAGGATCGTATTCATGAAAGGGATAGTCGGAATCTCCCATAGCCATCTTGCCCTTGTCGCATTTCCGCTTCCACTTGCCATTTTTTGAGAGAATTGATCGGGATTGAGAGAATTGGGAGAATTTGAACGATTTGAGAGGATTTCGGAGAGAATTCGAGAGATTGTTCGGAGAATTTGTGACAAAAATGAAAGGGGAAGCATATGTATTTATAGGCAAGAATCATTTTTTTTTTTATTATTTTTTTTAAAAAAAAGAAAAGCAACGGCCAAATTGGCCGTTACACAAAGCAACGGCCAATTTGGCCGTCAGACGTTGGCAACGGCCCAAAGCGGGCCGCGGGGGGGGGGGGCGGCGCAGAGCCCAACGGCTCTCGCCCCGGCCCACCATTTTTTTTTTTTTTTTTTTGCGGTTCGGAACCGGCCCGGAACCGCCGGTTCCGGGCCGGTTCCCGCGTTTCCGGAACCGTGGGCCCGGTCAACGGGCCGGTTCCGGGCCGGTTCCGGGCCCACGGGCCCAAATGGCACTCACTAACTCAAATTAACAAATTTTGTCAGTTTACGATCAATTTATTATAATGCAAATCTAACAAACAATATTTAACCTTAGCTCATAAACATTTTATAACCGATTCGATTCATATTCAACACATATCTAACTCGTATTTTTAAAATACTTTCATATTTAATTTAATCTAGGAGTAAGAGTACCGAGTGAGTGAGCGTAATATCAAGCAAAAGCTTTAAATATAATATGTTGATCAATTTATAAATATATGCTACCTTATGTATTACAAAAAGTTTTATGCAAAACGACTTATGCTTTCGTAATTACTACACTTCAACGGATACGAGTAATTTCATTGCACCGTAATAAAATGCAAATGCAAATGCAGCTTAGGCATCCCCCTTGGTAATAAGCGTGTTTGTACATTACCAAATACAAGAATTCAAGCCACAAAAGTTGTTCATTATGGACTTGGAATTTATGTTAAGCTTAAGGTTTTTCTTTACTCATGCTTTCCGTTTCAAATGATGACAGGTAACACTAGACAATGCCATTTGGGCCCGTGAGCCCGGAACCGGCCCGTTGACCGGGCCCACGGTTCCATAACCGTGGGAACCGGGGGAAAAAAAAAAGGGGCCCGTGGCCCGTGGGGCAGACCTGCAGGGGGTGGGCCCGGCCCGGGCCCACCCCCTTCCTCCCCCCCAACCGCTCTTTGGGCCGTTGGGAAAAAAAAATTAAAAATTAAAAATAATTCTTGCCTATAAATACATATGTTCCCCCTTTCATTTTTGTCACAAATTCTCAGAACAATCTCTCAAATTCTCTCAAATGGCTCAAATTCTCCCAATTCTCTCAACCCGACTCAATTCTCTCAATCGGATTTCCGATCAATTCTCTCAAAAATGGCAAGTGGAAGCGTAAATGCTAACAAGGGCAAGATAACTATGGGAGATTCCGAGCATCCTATTCCCGAATATGATCCTCGTGAGTATGCATGTTGGGAAGACAACGACGATAATATCAACTATGTCCCGATTCCGAACGTTAAGCACATCCCAACACAAGAAAGTCTTCAACCTCCCACTGGTGTCGAAGAAACGTCAACGGCAAATGAGCCGGAACGGAAGGGCCGAGATAACACATTCGATTTGTGGCTACACTTCGACAAGATACGTGATGAAGGCGAAGGTAAGTATAATATAAAATGTAAATATTGTTCGCAAACATATAAATTTACGAAAGGAAACGGGTACGGAACATTCTGTCGGCATTTGACGAAAAAACATCCAATGCAAGCGGGGATCGACAATACGCAACAACAAATTTCCGAGTACGCCACTTCTAATCCTCATCCTATATTTCGTTATACTGATGCATTTTATAAACAAACATTAGCTGAATATCTTACCATTTATCATGCTCCGTTTAATACTGATGAAAATTTTAATATGAAATATTTGATAAATACTGCGTTGGTTCCGCAAGCGCCAACTATTCCAAAAAATACTCTTAAACGCGAACTTTTTCATCTTTATAAAAAAGGAAAAAAAAATTTAGCAAATTTTTTTGCGAAATTCAATGAACGTGTGCATATAGGTAGCGATATTTGGAGTGATCCTTGGCAAATTCATTCTTATATGGGTGTCACGTGTCTTTGGATAGGTGACGATTGGATGATGCAAAAAAGACTTATTGCATTCTGAGTTTTTGATGAAAGACATTCGGCTCATAATATTTATAGAATAATTAGGCAAGTTTTAGAAGAATATAATTTGATAAATAAAGTATTTTCGATTTGATTTTGATAATGCCGCCGCAAATACCGCTTCTATTCCCGAATTAGAAAATATTTGCAAACCCACTTTTGGCGGACAATTTTTTCACATTAGATGTGCTTGTCATGTTTTAAATTTATGTGTACAATATGGTTTGCAAACTCTTGACACTTCTCTCGCCCCAATAAAGGGTGCAATTAAATTTTTATGGAGTCGTCCCCATTTTATGAAATCATGGGGAAAATTTTGTAAACAAAATGGGAGAAGGGCAAGAAGATTTCCAAAAGATATTCCGACTCGTTGGAATTCTACGTACGAGTTACTTCGGCAAACTTTTGATTATAAAGATTTATTATGTATATTTATTTCACAAAATATTCCCGAAATTACTTTACTTCCTCAACATTGAGACGTTTGCAAAAAAAATTTAGATTTTTTGAAAATTTTTAATGATGCTACTAAGACTTTATCTGGTATTTATTATCCTATTACACATTTATTTTTAATAGAGTGTGTTAATATTGGTAGTGTTTTTAGTGAATATGAAAATGATACCGAATTAGCTCGAACTATTTTAGTAATGCGAGAAAAATGGTTGCATTATCATTTGCAAATTCCTCTTGTCTATTTAGTTGGTATTGTTTTTGATCCACGTATTAAATTAAACGGTTTACTAGATTATTTGAACGTGTATTATCATGATTGTTTACATTTCGAAGATTCAATAGATATTTCAAATATACTAGGACATGTTAAAGAATCTATAGTAGCATTATATGGAGAATTTTGTAGTAGATATGGTTTAAGTGATTCTGGATCTTTACAATCTACCGCCTCACGTAGCGAAGATGGTAGTTCACTTAGTAGAGGGTATAATATGCTTAAGAGTAGGCAAAAAAAATAAAAAGGGGGCAATAAGTAGTATTTCTGAATTAGAAAAATATTTAACCACTCAATTTGAGTTTCGTGATGCGTAACATAGTACGGATTTCGAAATCCTCAAGTGGTGGAAGAGTCACCAAAGCGATTATCCAGTTCTCGCCCTCATCGCTCGTCAGATATTAGCAACCCCTTCTTTAACGGTTGTAGTTGAACAAGCATTTAGTGCTGGAGGATTAATTTTGGATTCTCGCCGTTTAAGATTAAGCCCGGACTCTGTTGAAGCTTAAGTTTGTGTCGACGATTGGACAAGGGCAAAATATCGACACCAAGAGCTGGATCGTGAACACGAATTTTTTAGCGATGATATTAGAGATACCATCGCCACGAGTACCACAACGGGTAGTGACGATTGACGATGAGGTAAGTTGGGGTTCTCAAAAGTAAAAGAACTACATGGGCTTTGAATATTCTATCCCCAATAAGATATGTAGGCGCTTAATGATAATTTATTAAGTTCAAGCTCATTCCTCCTCTTTTTTTTTTTTTCTCCATATTTTATTACAATGTACAATTTAATTGTATTTTATAATTTATAATTTATTATGTTTATTTTATAATTTATTATTTTAAAAATTAATATTAAAAAAGGAACCGGAATGAACCGCCGATTCCGAACTCGGAACCGGAACCAGCCCGAACCGGAATTTCCAACGGCCGGTTCTGGTTCCACCTTTTCGTGGAACCGGAACCGGCCGTGACTAGGTGACACTACAACTTAAACATGTTGGTTTATGTTTAAACAAAGCAACGGGCCATTTCGTTTATATCAAATCCAATTCCATATTGAAAGCGTATGTTTAGGATTAAGCGTACCCCGAACATTCCAGTCACCGAGAATTTCATTGCACCAAAATAAAATGCAAATGCAGCTTAGGCATCCCCCTTGGTAATAAGCGTGTTTGTACATTACCAAATACAAGAATTCAAGCCACAAAAGTTGTTCATTATGGACTTGGAATTTAGATTAAGCTTAAGGTTTTTCTTTACTCATGAGTCATGCCTTTCGTTTCGAATGATGACACGGTAACACCGCAACTTAAACATGTCGGTTTATGTTTAAACGGGTTATGCAACGGGCCATTTTGTTTATATCAAATCCAAGTCCATATCGAAAGCATATGTTTAAGTCGAAACTGTTAGGGATTAAGCGTACCCCAAACATTCCAATCACCGAGAGCCACTGTGGCCGAAGAAATGCCCAATATTGTGTTTTGATAAAGACATAAAATAAAAAGCGATGCCCACGGCCTATTAATTTGCTCGATAGTATATTTGTCACATGGAGAAGTATAAAAAAGGAGCCATAAACCTATTGCATAGATACAAATTTAATCACAAAACTTTTAATTTGTCCAATTTAATTATGAATCTTTTCGTATTGATATCAATTCAGTAGTATTCGATCACTTTAGATCTGAAATTACTGACGTGAACTATAAGAACGGTCTGAAACCAGCCTATGGGTCCTCGACTTTCCATTATTTCTCTCCTTTTTCGGTAGTGGGTCAAGAGAAATATGATCCAAGAGGGTCCCCGGAGATTCATCATGCATCGCATGGGCGTGGCTCCGGATGAGCGATCTTAGCTCGCCTTTGGCCGACCAGTCTCAACCAAGTCGTCGTCTTTTAGGTGAGGCCACAGCGCTTCGATTCGATCGCCAGACAAATCACGTTTTCGATTTGATTTGACTAAGCAAAAGCCTGTTTGCCCTATCCTTGCATGTAAGGCCAGCACCATCGTCCAAAGTTCCGTCTTCTTCTGTCCTTTAGCCCTTGGGTGAAAATCTGGGTTCGATTGGAAGGACAATTTTCCCAAAATTTTGAAGGGCAGCAATTAAAAAAAAAATTTATCTACAACAGTGCCGGTGCTCGCGTCAACGATTCTCAATCAAAATTAATTGGATAGATTTGATTGACAGAACGTGAAAATGATTGGGACTGAATTGATAAAATTAAGAGGTTTAGGATTGAATCAGCAAAAACGCAATAAATTTATGACTTTTTGGATAATTTTCTCAAAAGTTTACCTACTTGGAACCTAGCCGAAGGTCTTGAAGAGGAGGGGAGGACGAATTGCGGTAGTTTTTTTTTTTTTTTTTTTTTGCAGATATTTCGAGCCCTCGTTTGTCACGAAGAATTTCATTGTTTGAATGCGATGTGGCGAAAATTAGGGTACTAGATAGCACGAAGCAATTGATTTAAGATGGACTTTAGTAGCTCAGACGGGATGCTATGAGCAGTAAAAGGGGGAAACCACTTCATCTTAAACGTAAAATCCAAAGGGACCCTCCCAAATGGGCGAAAGCGACTTAGCCTTAGTGGAAGATGTTGCCATAGATCTCATAATTCGTGGAAGACTTCGTCAAAAAGCTTAAAAAATCCAAATATGCTGGCCAGATTCCCATGGGAAAAAATTAAAATGACTGACGATGAAATTTTAATTTTTTTTTTATCCATAGAAGACGAAATGAGAACTTGTACTCTGTTTATTTCTTTTTAGCTAAGCTACCATTGACTTGTAATTCGTGGGTCGAGTTTTCGCACCATGAAAATATCGGTCGAAATTTGAGATTTATCTCGTCAGTCGGGGCTCTCTCGTCTTTAGAAGGTTCGACTCATAACCTCAAATTAATCGATAAAGGTAGATCACTTGTATAAAAGGGCACAAAAATCACGTAGACAGGAGATAGGAGCACCCGAAGAATCAGGTGCCGATAGGGGATGACCGGTTTCATACTCCACTTGATACCCGTAACATTCTCATCGGAATCGATTCTCCAAATTTTGAAACTTATAACTTACCTTGCAAATCTGCAAACATGGAACTTATCCCGTATTCTTAGTCGAACGATTACGGATAATCATTATTTCTAATGACCACAATATGATGTTACAATTCATTAAGCACAACTCATATTTAGATACACGAAAATTAGGAAACATTAACAAAGTAAAAGTGTCAGTCATGAATATCGCCGGAAATGGAAGTTCAAACTAATGGTTTTAGATTACACACTCATCATAGACCATGAAATACAACAGGATCGCGTGAATATATATATATATAACAAAGACATGTTTCCAATTTCACTTGGAACCCGAAACCTATCGGTTGAAAACAATTTCTCAATTTTTAGAACCTAAAACTTATTTTGCATCCTCGAAAACCCGGAAACGGATCGGAGAGAACCGGTCGATTTCTCCGATTCTTGATAATATGCTGAAACCATCCTCATCTCTAGGCACCGACACAACGCTAGAAAATTTCAAATCGGTAGCACAAATTGATGAATCGACACAAATCATATGTATATAAAGAGCATATAAACAACGCAAACAGGATATTTCAGCTCACGCGTGATACATAAAATGAGGATAAGCGATGGGGGAGTGATGCGTCAATCCACTCCGGGAACAGTGGGGGATCGTTCCTGCATGTTTGAATTATGAACAAGGGGCCCTATCGACTTCGTGTGAAAGCGACGGTCTCGGAATGGGGGGTGGGGCTTGTCAACGTTGGGAGAGATATGGGGGATCTTGCGGGACTCGTAAACTTGGAAAGCGACGGACAAATGTCACGGTTGATGTCCCTTTAGAAAATACATTTACCGATTATCATTATTGTTATTATTTTATACTTTTGGTAGTCCAATGGGGGGGAAAAGTAGTCTCGATTTGGTGGAGTTCCAATAGTCAATGTCGAGCCGTCTAGGGGGCACATCGTGGTAAAATCATCGACATCGATGGACATAGTTTTCTCGTAAAAAAATATGGAGATGGTTCTTGAAATGTCAGATCTCGATATCAAAGCAAAAGATACCGAATTCAAATCTTTTCGGATCCCACATTTACCTCCCTTATCATAAAGTTTCATATTCATCTCCCTTGTTCAATTTTGATCGTGTATCTCTGCGATGAGCGTAATGTCACAAATCAAAATAGACGATATGTCGATGAAATGAATGTCATCAAAACTACCAAATGCCGCCCATCTTCTTAAGTAAAATTTGTGGGACCTCTGCATATTATTTTAAAAGCTTAAACCGATTGACGGATGCGTCGTTTAAAATATTTATATATCTCAGCATTCCCTCTCACGCATAAGATGTATCCTACCCTAAGACTAAAGCGTGAAAATATTTAATAAAGCATGAAATAGATAATACACGAGGTAATTAAAAGGTCTTGAAAATTTTGAATTCGGGGACTCTTACTCTGATACCATACAAATTTCTACAAAACCACCTCCGGATGTTGTTCTAAAAACTTAAACCAACAGACAAAGAAGTCTAGCCTTTCTTAATAATGACAACAACAATAATTTCTTTATATGTCTTCAATATCCCAAGCAGCCAAAAATTTCAAAATCCCTTCCTCGGCATACAATCTTCTCTCTTCTCCGTGCATCAATATACGGTTGCACTCGAACGTTCTGCTTCGCGAGAAAGACAAACGGGCGATCAAAATTGGACGATACGATGTCAATCTTAAGCATAAGCTTCTTCTTCTGACCGGTCCCTAAGAGCGGTAATTATATGGTCCCGCAATCAAATTATTTAGGAGGACTTTGGACTCTATGAATCTAGAGTTTAGTCCCATCGTTATCAAGGAAAAAAAGCCAAAGCAAAGGCATGGACCATCTTGAACGTGACTTCGATAGACCTCCTCCAACCCCACGTCCCACTCAAGCCCAGATGCATGTTACCTGCCGACAAGTTTCGCAGTTGCCCATGCTTGCTGCAAGGGGGCAAAACCTTACATCAATTTTGAAGAATACCAACTAAATTTACACCTGTGTTTTTTGTTTTTTTTTGGTAAAATGTTATTAGTTTAGTGCCTTGACATACTTGTCGAGTATACTTAATTAGACGATAGTCTGATTTTCAAAACATTAATCATACCCAATACAAGGGAAGAAAATGAATATGCTTATGTGTTAGTTTTTTTATTTGCCGTTACAATGATAATATATTGTGAGCCACAAAAATTAATGACAAATAATTAAAATTATTGTGGGGTCCACTCCTTCAAGAATCTGGAGTCCATAACATGCTGTTATTCTCATAGTCACAAAAGAAAAAACTGTTATGCTAGCAAAGCGTGGAAGGAAAAAAGAACAGTTCATCGATAGTGGCAAATTTCCCTTATTTAGTTGCTTAACCTTATTTAGTTGTTTAGCCAATGAAAAATAAATTTTCATCGTTCGCGAAAATATTTAAACATAACTTATTGTCGTTAATGAGAACATTTTTTATTGGGTAGTTATTTCAAGGAGTATAACCAATCGCTTTTAGGACCGAATCATTCATTTTCGCGAAACAAACGTACCATGATTAATCCTTTTGAATGTTTATGTGGATTGCGGAGTAGGACTACACCCACTTGGCCATCTCTTGTTGAGTGGAGAATCGACTCAATTAGTCTACAAGATTAAATCTTTGAAAATTAATTTGGCGGTCGAAATGGGTTATTATAAGTGATATGTAGTTGTCTAATGTGTGTCCAATTGAGTTAAATATTTGAGAGGCACATTACATTGGCCAAAGCTTTAGCGGTGGGTAAAAGTTCTTGGAGGTAGCTCCGTGAAAATGACATTATGAAATCCTAAGTTATAGGTTGACAATGAAAGGGAGTGGGGGAAAAGAAAAAGAAATGAAGGTGACAACTTCTTTTGTTTCTTTTTTGGCGGGTAAATTGACGTGGGGTTAATTTGCCGCCGTTGAGTGTCACTTTACATGATGGTAGCCGATTCGTGTTATGTTATATGTGGGGCATGGGGCTGAGGATTCAATCTAGTGCTCTCAATAATGACCACACAACCATCGTTTCAAGACACTGGCGGGATATTTGGCTGCCTAGAAAAAAGCCGGGAAAGTATTTTATGCATCGAACGCATCACGCAGCAATGGCATGTTAAGGGCGATCCGATCATACACGATCATCGTTAATAATTGAAATGTAATACTAGCGGTAATGCATATCACAAGACAATACAGTTAAATCGTTCCGCCATGTCAGTTTTGCAACTAATACATATGGTACTTTCTCGGAGTAAGAGATGGAATATAAGGGTAGCAAAGTCCCTCTATTGAATAAAAAATGTATGATGATTATATCCATTATAATAACTTGATTCCAAAGATGAGACCCAATTTGAACCTAGACAGGAGCTATCTAGATCTTACCCATAACATGATGTTTATATGCGGTTTGCCTCCAATTATGCGTTAGTTTGATTGCCTCCAACAATCAGCCATGCTTCCACTAAACTTCTACAAATTCACCGTGTGTCCGGTAATAGTTATAATCAGGGAGGGACGAAAGCACATCAAACGATCATCTATCTAGGGACTTAATTTGCACTCGGGCGGGTAAGAACTATCCAGCTTCTACTATTTCACGAGCATATCCATATACAACTTTCGTATGCATACGTAGTTTTGACTTCGTAACAGTCGTTCACAATCTTTCATATAGAGGATAGGAGCTAGATAGCTCTTATCCAAGTCAAAGGATACATGTTTTCCTAAATTCTCTTCTCATTCCTTTTGTTTTTTTGTGTTTTTCCTTTGCACCATGCAAAAATCATTTTTCTCTTCCTATTGCTGAGATGGTGAAGAAGGGAGATCACTTTTAGCAAATCCCAATTTGGGGCATCCCTCCTTTACCTTAACCATGGTCTCACATTGGGCCCCAAAGAAGGCCCACATGCCATCAAAGAACTCAGACCTGGATAGGCTCCTCCACAAGCTTGTTCAAAAAGCATGTGAAATGGCCCCCAAAGGCCACTCATCAATCTGATAAAAATATGAACAAATCCATGTGAACCATGATTGGGTTCACAGCATTGGACCTGCTAAAGTTGCCTTCTTTCCAAAGATAGAATAATTGAGGGACTTCTTTAAACACTAAAAGCACACACTAAACCATCTTCCTAGTCCTCAGCTCACTTTCTAAGCACATTGATAATTGGCTTTGCCTTTTTACCTAACCAATTGACAAACAGAACAAAATCGTGCTTTTCTTCATATTCCCATCTATAAATTAATCCGGAGCAAGTACAGATTTGGTCGATAAAATAGTGGGCTGGACCACTGTGAGATTCCTCGATATCGGCGAAATCGACGGGCCGGCCCACGCGAATATTCAAATACGAGAATTGTTTGGAAATCTCAGGCGTTGGATTAAAAATTGAACCAGATGGCTGATCCTGCTCTACCTCCCTAGGTGCTTTCAGCTGGAACCTTTTGACTCTTTACAATCTTTCTGATTTTTTTTTTGTTTGTTTGTTTACTTTTGGAGAAAAAAACATTTGTGGGGATGTGGACTATGCATATGAGCCAACCCAAGTACAAAACTCCATCATCTTGGGCTCGAGAAGCCAGTGAAGAACTGTGTAGTGACTAGGGAGTGATTCGGCTTTGTTTAGTGGTTCCTAATTGGGCCAATTTTGGCCCATTAGGAACTATGACGTTGAAGTAGTCCACTAATTGATGCATAATTGGTGATCAAATTCCATTTGCCAGTGGGCTTATTAGATCGAATTCGAGTCTAAATTTTCCGAATCATAAGATGATTGAATGGGTAACATCATTTCATTCCGCTTCATTTATCATGGTGAAACATAGAGAAGTTAATTTACTGTCACGGCCCTATCGAATCGAACCGAACCGAGCCGTGAATGAAACCTATTCAATTTCCATCCTAGAGTCGTGCAAATTTGGGCCTGGATTGACCTCCACCTAATTATTGGCCCAATTGAAAAAAAAATAATCCTAAATGGACAAATAAATAAAAACAATTGGGGTCTTTCGAAGAGCGCACACGTGCGATGCACATGTGCCGCTTTCCGTCCACCTGTTCATCTTTCTTCTTCCTCTTCCCCTTCCCCTACTGGATGGACACACCTTTCGACGTCCCTTTTCTTGACGACGATTCAACCGTAATTTCATCAGAACCAACTTATTATAATTACGCAGAAATTCAACCTCCAATTCACCAGTCCAATCTCGCACCGTTTCCTCCCTCCCCAAGCAACTTCCTGTCCCCAATCCAGAGGATAATTCGATCGAATCATCACGCAATATCAAGAAAATTGCTCGACCGCATTGTGCCCGATGACCCGCCAGAGCTTCTCCAATTCCTCCCTCTGAGCCCTTGTTTCCGACGAGCCTCTTCATTGGGAAATGGCTCGAATCGCAATCAAAGCTCTGTGCTTCATAATTCTTCACATTCTTGATGTTTCCACCATAAGGCCCGCTCTTTCTGGTGGTCTAGGGGACGAGTTCTCGGTTGTCGCTGACCACGACGTGCTCGGGTTCCACGGCGACTACACGCCACCCTCGCCGCCTCCGCCGCCTGCCCTGCCGCTCCCACCCCCTTGTCATGCGAGGATCTTGAAGGAGTTGGTTCTATTGATTCGACCTGTGAGCTGAATAAAACCTTAGAGTTCGATGGCGATGTGTATATTAAAGGTTTAGGGAATTTATATATACTTCCGGGTGTTCATCTTAGCTGCCCATTTGGGGGCTGTTTCATGTTGTTTAATATAAGTGGCAATTTTAGTCTAGGCCAAAATGGGGTTATTGTCGCTGGTACAGTGCATGTGGTAGCTCAGAGTGTTAGTTTGATTGACGGGTCTCTGATAAATGTTTCCGGATTGGCCGGCGAGCCGCCGGCGGAGACAAGCGGCACCCCGCAGGGGGTGCAGGGGGCGGGCGGCGGACATGGTGGAAGAGGGGCGAATTGTTTGACTGATAATAAGAAGCTCCCCGATGATGTGTGGGGTGGAGATGCATATTCTTGGCAGTCTTTGGACGAGCCATATAGCTATGGGAGTAAGGGAGGGACCACAAGTAAGGAAGAGGATTATGGTGGGGAGGGAGGTGGGAGGATTAAGTTCGAGGTGGAGAGTGAAATCGAGGTCTCGGGGAGTCTTTTGGCGGATGGAGGTGATGGTGGTGTCAAGGGTGGAGGAGGCAGTGGCGGCAGCATTTATATTCAGGCACATAGGATGTAATGTCTCTTCCTTTTGAGTAATTTAAGCCACATTTCGATGTTCTTCTTAGCCTCCTAGTGCATCATGATTTCTGGAATTGATTGTAGTTAGTGTTCTGTGTATCATGGCCGGTGTAAAAGTTGAGTGACATTAGATTTGATGTCCCAAGTGTTTTTCATTGTTTTTGCTAGCTGATGACTATGTCAATCTTGTTTAGTGTAAGATTCTTAGTTGCATATATAGAGGGTTCTTTTCGTCTTATAATAGATACTGCAGCTGTTTTAAGAAAAGATAGTGACCTTATTCTTATTGATTCAGAATGACAATAAGTTGCTCTAACTTCAGTTATGAAACCAATTCTTTGTCTGTGAAGTACGTCATGGACGTGTCCATCCAATTATAGAGGGGGGCATGCATCATGAAGCTAGGGAGTATCTTCTTTTGATGGTTGGCTACGTAGAAATTTCTATCATTAAAGTGCTTCTTTATTGAAGGTGCTTGATGTAGGGAAAAACCGTAACAAGGGTTTCTGATACCAATTTGATGTAGTCGGAGATATAGAAGATAGCAAAAAGAACAAAAACTGGGCCAAACAAGTCGGATTGATGCTGGAACAGAGGAAAGATATCTAGGGTCAATGGAAAAACCAATACTTTCTATTGAATGAATAAACCTAATAAGAAAGAGACTTAAAGAACTATTTATGCTAGGATTTCAATCTCTCAACTCGTGATTTGATATATTAACTTCTAGTCTCACTGTTGGAGCTCATTGAAAGCCGCATGACTGGCACGACTGTTACCCTAATAACATCATTAAAGACTTAAGAAAAAGGAAAAGACTTAAGAAACTAAAAACTAAATTATGCTCCTGCATCACTGCTGAAGGGTAAACGTGGAAGTATATGCTAATATCTGGAGTCATACATAGGAATAGGATTTCTTATTCACTTTGAGAATAAATTTGATAGTTCATTCAACGTAACTGGTAGATTAATCCCCATATCTTGCTTTGATGCAACTTTTGCAAATTCTGATGTTGAAACTAGAACAGCCAAGCATAAAAAGCTATTGCTTTGATGGTGTGGCTGCATATATGCCTTACTATTTTTTGTAGCAGATGTCTTAAGTAGTTGGTATCCTGCTCTCTAATGTAATACTGGTGCCATCGTTTGTAATTTACGATCAAACTCTTTGTAATTCGTTTATTGACTGCTCATTTCAACTAAAATGATGTTGAAGGCCCAGTTGTTTTCATTCATGTTACTTCGCTTCTCGAAGGGTAAGAGCAGCAACTGCTGTTTATGTTTTGGTGGCAACTTGCAAGAGCACTCTAAGGGCTTCACGAGAAACTGGCTATATACTGCCGATCGTGAATTTTTTTTTACTAGAAATATGCATGCAGGCATACTGCTCTAGGGTTTTTTGTGTAGCATTATATTTGTTGCTATGCTTGCATCAAGCCACATCAATCAGATGCATCATTTATCAATGTAGTCATTTCTGTTTGATGAAGTGTCTTCTGTTATTGTGTTCATGTCAATGAGAATTGCATCAAATTGTGAACTAAACTAGATCCTTCTAGAATGCAGGATTGGAAGTGGCACTATTAGTGCTGCAGGTGGCAGCGGTTTTGCGGGAGGAGGGGGTGGAAGAATCTCCATAAATGTTTTCAGTAGACATGATGACACAGGATACTTTGTCCACGGTGAGACCAGACCCTAATTTTATATTCTAATGTACATCTAGAGTTATCCAATTGGAGTGCACTTAAAGTTATACAAAGATTCTCTGTGAGCTTCCCTTGTAGACTTACAGTAAGGAATTTCCCTGACTGCACTGTTATAATATCTCGACTTTTTTTTTTTTCAGGGGGAAGAAGCTTTGGTTGTCCTGAAAATTCAGGCGCTTCTGGGACCTACTATGATGCTGTACCTCGGAGTCTTACTGTCAACAATCACAACTTGTCCACTCATACTGACACTCTTCTGCTGGAGTTCCCTAAACAGCCGCTTTGGACAAATGTTTATATTCAGAATCATGCTAAGGCTTGTGTTCCTCTGTATTGGGGTCGTGTCCAGGTTGGTGAAAAACTTTCTTGCTCTATTTCTGCTGTGTTATATTCTCTCCAAAATTATTGTGGTTTGTTGAAACTCTTTTCAACTTCTCAAGAATATATGCATTCCTTGTTTATTTGGTAAGTTTCTAGTAGGCCATAAAGTGCTTCAACCATCGGATTGGTTCAGGTCTCAATACTGTGTTTCACAGTTATGCTTTTGAGTCGATTGTGCTTGGTAGAAATCCTTTGTTGTTTCGACCTTTAGGCATCAGAGGGCTTGGTTTTTTTCCTAATCAGGTGGCCATTGTGCACTTTCTCTGGAAATACTTACCAGCGGATGTGTAATCTAATATTTATTGAATGCATCTTGAGTTAGTCAAAGAATGAAGCTTCTCAACCTCATTTTCTCTCGTAATCTTAATAGAACCAAAAAAAATAGTGGAAAGAGTATAACAAAATTAAATTCAGCATACCAAATGGGGTTCCAAGTTTTGGCCCCTTCTTTATGTGGTTCCTGACTTTATTTTTCTTGTACTTGAATAGTTTCTATATGACATGTTTAATTAATTCAAGAATGGAGGGTTATCTGTTTTTCGTGAACTCACATGACCCTAGCATAGTGAACTTGCTAATTATAGGAGACAATGTAGGATTTTGAAACCTAAAGTCTGTACTGTCCATCTTTTCTTGAGGTTTTGCTTGTGCAACACGGCATGCTTTAGTTCTCATTCTTCTCCCCTTTTATGATTGATTATACCAAATACTGGAGTTAAAATTCAATAGTTTCAGTTTAAAATTTGCCAATCGGGGTGAATAATATGTGGAACTTTGCCCTCTATTTAGTCCTTAGGCTCCTAAGTTTTGGTTTCTTTTTCTGTGCTTTGGTTTACTTAGGAAACAGTATTTTCAAGTAAAAAATATTACTTGTTTGCAATCTGTCAGAAAATTTAACTTTTGTGGTTCCACCTCCCTTCCGTTCTGTATGATGCGGGAACTTTATTTGCTTGCTCATATTATCTTTGACTCATGAATGCTTTAGTCATGATTTTGCTCGGAGACATGATCTGGCTTTTGGGATTAGTTTGCAATATGCTTACAATCATGTGCCCAGAAAAGAATGCTTACAAGATATTCAAATGTTGCCCACATGTTCAATTGGAAGTTCCTTGAGGTGTTTTTGGTAGTAACACAATTTACCGTGCCTTTGTCCTTTGACTAGGCTGGTTTGGCCAGATGAAGCAGAGGCTTCTGCTGTAAGAAAAAATTATGGAGAAAGAGTGGGCATTCATTATCGACAGAAAAGAGCATAAGCGCAGGAAATTGTAATTCATGTACATTGGCACGTTCGATATGAGGCTGTACGCTTTAACTGACAATTTAAGCTAATTAAATTGCTTGAAGAAATTGTTTATCAGACTTTCCCCTCGAGTTAGCCGAAACAGTGGTCTTGGTTTTAACTTTTAGGTAGCAAGGCAATTCTTGCTATATTGCGTTGTCATTTTCTCTTTGCTAATAGAGCATGGATGTGTAGGTTCGAGGCCAACTTCGGTTGTCATCTGGTGCTATGCTGAGCTTTGGACTGGCACATCTTGGCACATCAGAATTTGAGTTAATGGCAGAAGAGCTTTTAATGAGCGACTCTGTAATGAAGGCAAGTCACTGGCCTTATTGCCTCCTTCCTTTGCATTTATCTCTGCAAGTTTAATATTTATGACTGCAGCTTTACACGGATACAAATATGCATTCTCTTCTGTGCATGATTTATAGTCAGGTTTGGGAATAAGTACTGCATTCGAACTTTTAGTACTTACTATTCTTGTCCTAATGTACAGTAGCATCTCAACTATGTAATTGTTGAGACACAAAAAGATGTGTTAATTATCTATGCTGTTATACTATGAAAGCTTGTTCTCCTTGTTAGAACTTTATTGAATTGATACTAGTTCCATTCCTAGAAGTTGTGCGGGAGTTTGCTGTGAGTAGTATTTAAACAATTTTCAAATCGTAATCTAGACTAAGAGTGCCAATAGAAGGAAATTAAGAAATCGTGACTGATAAACCTTCTTTTGCTGCTGATCTCATATTTAGAGCAGCCCAAAAGGTCAATGCTAGTTAGAGATGGATATACCATCCTGATGTCTTTTTGAAGGTGCATCACTTGTTAGTTTTGTTGATATAAAGTTCCTGGTATGGCTACAAATTGATTTAAGATTATCAGACTTATAGCGGATTCCATGGATTCTGCACCATACTCAGAAATTACCGGATAACCCGAGATTCATTGCTTTGGACACTTACTGGGGATTTGCAAGCCTCTTATCCAATTACTATCATAATATGTGGAGAAGGTTCTTCTTTAGAGTAAGCAAAAATGGATAGCGTTTTGGCTGGCACAACTTGATTTATTGAAAGAATGTGGTTTAAAAGATGTTTTCAAACATAACTTCAAAAATAATCGTGTAAGTGGCACAACATCTAGCCTTGTTATGCTGAATGAATTATAAATGAGGAAGTAAGAAAAATGCATCAAATTGTTACTCTTTCATTCGTTAGAATAGAACTTCCAGTTTCCATCATTGTCTATACCCGTGGAAGGACTATGACCTAATTTTCTGTACGGGTACTTGCAACTAGAAGTGCTATTCTTCCAAACCCAACATCTTATAAATGACAAAAAATTGAAGTATTGAAAATCCTGAATGGAAGTCATGTTGACGCCATATCATGTTACTCTGAATCTTGATCTAAGACAATAAAGTTTGTCTTTCAAATGAGTAATATGAGAGCATGCAAGCTTCTGCAGAGAAAACCATAACGACGATCAAACCTGAAATGTGGAACCCTTGCTTTTCCTTTTGGTTTTTTGGGTTTGTCAATGACTGATTAATGAAGTTAATGTCTCAATCACACTTTATTACTTTAGATTTATGGAGCACTTCGTATGTCGGTCAAAATGCACTTGATGTGGAACTCCAAGATGCTTATTGATGGTGGCCACGATGCAATTTTGGCGACATCCTTGCTTGAGGCTAGCAATCTTGTGGTTCTGAGGGTAGTTTATCTCTTCCTACTTTCGTTTTTGTTCCAGACTTGGGTTGTGGTGTGCTATAAAATAACACACATTCTCCTTGTACCAGGAATCATCTGTAATACATTCAAATGCAAATCTAGGAGTTCATGGACAAGGTTCCCTGAATTTATCAGGGCCAGGCGATCTCATTGAGGCTCAACGCTTGGTTATATCATTATTCTACTGCATCAGTGTAAGATGAAGACCCATTTTCTCCTAATTCCCTTATATAGACTACTATTCTTTGTCAAGTACGAGTCATATCCACATTAGATTTATTTTCAACCGTTACATATTTGGACTGAAGTATTATGCTGAAACTCCTGATGTTTTCTCTCGCCTTTCACCTTTTGACTGGCTGAACAACTAAACTTTCTCGATGACTTGCTCAGATAGCTGTCATTACAGAGAATAGAGATTTTCTTGCAATCATTAGCTTGACTCCATTGGAATATTTTACGCTGACTTCATTTCTTGGTTTCGCTTTAGTGGGTTATGTCTTGCTTTTCTAGTTTCCAAGTTTTGCTAAATGAATCAGTTTGACGTAGCTGTTGTTGTTTGATTTTAATTTGTTGTCTCCAATTGATTCCATTGGTCTATCGAACAAGAAATACGAGGCACAGTGTTGGTGGTCATATTATATAGCATGGGATTACCTACATTAGTCCCCATGTAACTGGATTTTTGCTTAGAGTAAAATCTCATATGCTTCTTGTGCTTTGTCTTGAACTTATTTTTCTCTCTATTGCATATTCTCTACACATTGGGCTGATTATCTACTAATTTGTGAAGGTTGGACCAGGGTCTATGCTGCGAGGTCCTTTGGAAACTGCCAGTGATGATGACTTGTAAGTTGGGGGGCTTGCCAATTGCAGATAGTGCATGTTGATGCAATCGCATCTTTAAGTTCATTTTTGTGTTTTATAGGACTCCACAACTTTATTGTGAGCTCCAGGATTGTCCAAGAGAGTTACTACATCCACCTGAAGACTGCAATGTCAATTCTTCATTGTCATTCACTCTTCAGGTTTCTTACTGGCCAGCTGGTTCACCCTGTATAAGTCAGATCTGTTTCTTTCACTGGAAAATGATTTGGCCTTTGTGTTCTGACATCGGTTTTGCAGATCTGTCGTGTCGAAGATATAAATGTTGAAGGAAGCATTACAGGTTCCGTGCTGCATTTTCACTGGGTCAGAACAGTACTTGTACACTCCACAGGAAGAGTCACTGTATCTGGGCTTGGTAGGGAGGATACACTATCTCATTTGTGTGTGTGTGTGTGTGTGTATTTCATGATGATTAGGTTTTGCAAAATCATTGTTTTTAAGTACAAGGAGCATCTTAATTTCAACACTTTTACATTCATTATCCGCTGTTTATTATGTTTGCATGAGTTTTACAGATCTTCATTATGCCCTGCAGGATGCACTGGTGGCGTTGGTAGAGGTAAAATTATGGATAATGGGGTCGGTGGTGGTGGTGGGCATGGTGGGAAAGGTGGGGATGGATATCATGATGGGATTTTTATCTTAGGTGGGGTCTCATATGGGAATGCCGAATTGCCTTGTGAGCTTGGTAGTGGTAGTGGGAATGATAGTCTTGCCGGTGCAACTGCTGGGGGTGGTATCATAGGTAAAGTTTCAGTAAAACACGGCTGCCATGTCGATTTCACACTTATTTTTTCTTTCAGACATTTGTGATAATGCGGTTTTAGTCATTACTCGTAGGATATCTTTTGAGGACCAGCTTGCTTGGGATCTTTACATTAAGTTAGACATTAAGTTAGTGATCTCACTTTTGTGGCACAGATGCTGATCTTTTTTTTATTGATTTGAGCAGTAATGGGTTCGCTGGAGCACTCATTGTCAAGTCTGTCGATTGATGGTTCCATTAGAGCAGATGGAGAGAGTTTTGGAGAGCGTATAAGAGAAACAAATGGTAGGACCATCTCAGAAGTAGGACCTGGAGGTGGATCTGGTGGAACTATTCTTCTGTTTATTCACGCCTTGGTTCTTGGTGACTCTTCTATCATATCTACGGTCGGAGGACATGGGAGTCCCAATGGGGGTGGTGGTGGAGGTGGTGGGAGAGTTCACTTTCACTGGTCAAGTATTCCTGTTGGGGACGAATATTACCCTCTAGCCAGTGTCAAAGGAAACATCCACACGGGGTTTGTATCTACTAATTTCTTCATTCAAATTTGAGTGCATCAATTAGCATGCTTATGTACATGCACATGTTCACTGCTTGATTCGGATAAATTACTCTAGCTCTAGGTTTTGATGCGGTTGAGGTTTTTCATTTTTACTTACTGATTTTTGACCTGACCTCTTTTTTCAATTGGCTGACCAGTCATCATACATTCTTTCCATGTGTCGATTAATGCTTGCCAAATTTCGCTCCAAGCTTTTGTTTCTCTGGGCTGCTATATAGTCTTTAGAAATGTAAATAAATGGCTTAAAGAAGGAGAAATGTGCCTTGTAGGAGTTTGTTCTTTTGTCATCATGACAGAACACTCGCTACATTTCTTCAAGTTTTCTCAGAAAGTTTTAGGTTTTTTAACATAATTGACTTTCTTGGCTGCAAGCCTTCTGGCAACCAAAGTTTATTCCTACAATAATCGTGTGAGCGTAGACTTGCATGGTTTATTTGTACGCGAAGACAGAGGATACTCTAATCATGTTAGGCTGTCATCACTCAAGAAAGCTGACCTCTGTTGGCGTTGGGGTGCAAGGGCTGGTACTTGAATTGAGGTGCACAGTCTTTGCACTAAAATTCTTTGGATATACCGTTTTCATCCCGCTTAAAAAGTTGAAAAGTAAAATTTGATGCCTGAACCAATACCCTCTCCTCTAGTGCTAAACAGACTTTCAGATAGCCTCAAAGTTTTTTAGTTGCTTTCCACGTTGTCATCTCTTTACCATCTAGGATGAATAAAAGACCACTACGTGAAACGTTAGTGATGCTACCAAATAAACATTGTGATTTTGCCATGTGGATTGGTTTCATACTTAGGTGGCCTACATCAGTAAAGTATGGTTGTTCTAATGGTCTGAATTCTTTTCCTAATGGCAGGGGAGGATTAGGCAGAGGCCGTGGTCGTCCTGGTGAAAATGGAACTATAACGGGAAAGGCCTGCCCAAAGGGGCTTTATGGTGTTTTTTGCAAGGTAAACTATCATCAAATCTGTTGATGTTTCAAAAATCAAGTATAATAGATTGTTTAGAGTGGGTTTGTCATTAGAGAAGATAATGTATGATCTTGGTTTTCAACACTGAGAAATCGCTTATTGACTTAGCTGTACTCCTATTTAACTCATTTAACTATAATTTGTTTAAATTTGGTCAATGAACTTCATAAAGTGTATCCACAGGTTGCTGCCATTGCTTTCTGTCTAGATTTCTCTTTGCCCATAGTGGAATGTGGCATCTATGTGCTGGTATAAGTGAAAGAAGTACAAGAAATGAGAATAACAATTTTAATCATTAACCCATTGCCGATGACTAGAAAAGACATCTGTCTCGTCACCGAAGACCAGGGGATTGAATTGAAACAAGTAAGAAACCGCACACAGGAAGGCGGTGAAAACCTGGTAAAGGGCCTAATCTCGCTTCAAATTGGTTGCTGGCAACAAGAGAGGAGAGAGAAAATGCCTGGACCCACTCGATTTGATGCTCTACTAATTGCCTTTGTGTGGGATGGGGAGTATGGTACTAAGTGGTGACAAGTCTTATGCTTGAAGAGCCTCGGACACCTCATCATGGTAAAGAAATCCTCCTAATTACTAACAATCTAATTAACATCAGCATTCGACCAAAAAAAAAAAAAAATTAACATCAGCATGGTTGATGATCAACAAGTGGGACCTATTAATGCTATCAAACATTGGAATGGCACCAAATTCAACATGTCGACAATAGCAGGTAGCAACCATCTAAAAAGGAAAATCATATAAGGATAATGGAGGCCAGTCAGAGGGAGCTGATCAATGGACTTACTTAGTGACAAATTGAGACAATTGAAAGTTTAGTGGCCATGATAGACCAAATGATAATCGATTTAATAGTCTGTTAGATAGGTGCACTTCACAGGGTCTCAGCAAGTTATACAAGTCGTGGATTAGAATCTACTCGCACTAGAATGCCCTTGTTGACGAGTACTAAAGTTGCAAAAGCTGAGATGACTTCAAGTATGCTCTGCAATGCCTGTATGGTTCACTTAGTACCATCCAGCTCATGCGATTTTGCTGAATTTACTCTTTTGTATGATTGGCATAGGCTGATGCAATTACTATTTTCCTTTATGTGTTCCAACTTAATCTCTCAAAATCTGTGGCAGGAATGCCCCTTGGGTACTTATAAGAATGTAAGTGGATCAGATAGAGCCCTTTGTCAGGATTGTCCACTTCACGAACTTCCCCACCGTGCAATATACATGGCAGTGAGAGGTGTCTGATATTTCATTGTGATTTTGAAATGTACTATTAGGAGCTTTCAAATTTCTTGAAGCTCTAGTTATTGATTTTGTGTGGCCTTCGTCTTCTTTAACAGGTGGCGTGACAGAAACTCCTTGCCCATACAAATGCGTTTCCGAAAGATTTCATATGCCAAATTGTTATACTGCACTTGAAGAGCTAATATACACTTTTGGTGGGCCATGGTTATTTAGTCTAATACTCCTGACTGTCCTCATCCTGTTAGCTCTAGTCCTTAGTGTTGCACGGATGAAGTATGTTGGTGGTGAAGAATTGCCGGCCATTGTTCCTCCTCGACGTAGTTCTCGAATAGATCATTCTTTCCCTTTTCTGGAGTCACTAAATGAGGTACTTCCCTTAATTGCTCTCTTCCATCTTATTGCTTCTGATACCTAAAATTCTGTTACCAACTTCTCGTATGTATTATGTTATTGATGTAATCTTTCAGGTTATGGAAACAAATAGGATTGAGGAATCTCAAAGCCACGTTCACAGAATGTACTTCATGGGGGCAAATACCTTTAGTCAACCTTGGCATCTACCTCACTCTCCTCCTGAAGAAATTATAGAGATTGTGTAAGTGCCCCTCTCCCTAGGACCCTCACTGCTTAAATAAAGATACCATGGGATTCAAATCCACCTCTCTGCCTGTCTGGAATTTTAGTTTTCCCATAGCTTCATTATCCATACTCATGACGATTCTTCTCACCTAAATATATGCAGATTCGAGGATGCATTTAACAGATTTGTAGATGAGATTAATAGTTTAGCTGCTTACCAATGGTGGGAGGGATCGGTCTACAGGATTCTCTCTCTTCTCGCCTATCCACTGTCATGGTCATGGCTCCAGCGTTGTCGCAAAAGCAAACTACAGCAACTTCGAGAATTTGTCCGGTCGGAATATGATCATGCTTGCTTACGTTCTTGCCGTTCACGTGCTCTTTACGAGGGAATTAAGGTTTGATATCGGCAAAGCTTGTAGATCTATTAGCTTGACGTTGGCTGGTCTTTTTGATATATCTTCTCACTTCAATTTACCATCTGTTGCGGAGGTTGATGGTGTCAGTTCACACATCCTACAGTCTTTTTTTCCGATTTTTTATATTACCGAACAGTGTAAACATAGTGCCCTAGAAATAGTACTTTTCAGTTTCTAGAATTTTGGCACTTCACACTGGCTGGTAAAAGAATTGGAGAGGTTGGTTTTTGTACCTTATGATCATATTGTGGGTTTGAATCGTATTTAACTATATAAGAAGAGTATCCATTGGTAGATATATCCGTTTCTAAACATCATATATCCCAATACAAATATGTTGTAGAAGTTTATGCTATGGTGGTGTCATTTTGTCCAAGAACAGTAGCTATGCTAAAATTCAGGCTATCAGCTTCTTTTAGGATTTTGATAAGAGGAAAAAAAAAAAAATTTCTTCTAGGATTCATCTTCATGTCATAATGCAGGTGGCCTCAACATCTGACCTAATGCTTGGCTATTTGGATTTTTTCCTCGGTGGAGATGAAAAGCGAGCTGATCTTCCTCCTCCTCTGAATCAAAGATTTCCTATGTCCTTGATATTTGGAGGAGACGGGAGCTACATGGCTCCTTTTTGCCTTCACAATGATAATATCCTCACTAGCCTCATGAGCCAAGTAAGATTGCTAGTACTTACAATCATTTTTCTGCACGTCATTGGAGTAATATTTCTTAAAGCCATGTTCTTTATTATCTGATCTCAGGCAATACCGCCTACAATATGGTATCGACTAGTGGCGGGTCTGAATGCTCAATTGCGATTGGTGCGCCGTGGACAACTAAGAGTAACACTTGGCCGTATTGTTAGCTGGCTAGAAACACATGCAAACCCTACTTTAGTTACATATGACGTGCATCTCAACCTAGCTTCCTTTCAGCCTACTGCTTCGGGATATTGCCAGTTTGGTCTTATAGCATGTGCCATTGAAAATCAAAATTTACCATCATCCATTGAAGGTCAAGATGGTTTGTTGCAACCTCAGCAGCAACCATGGTAACTATATTCGTGCAAGCTACTTTGAGGCCAGAGTTTTGGTAGTGCCGTTAAGTTGAAGTTTCTGGTGTATTTGCAGTTTGCCTCGAACTTACATGGATGATCTGGTGGACCACTCAGCAGTGAAACAATCTCTACCTCTAATGACGTGTAGAAGGATGTGTGGTGGTGTTCTAAATTCCAAAAGCTTTCGAACTTTCAAAGAGAAGAAGTCTATGTTTTATCCCCTATCTTTCGTCGTCTATAATACTAAACCAGCTGGTCATCAGGTATAAATGCTTTAAATGAGGTCCATCCAGTTTGCCAATAAACCTTTCTCTCTGACATCCAGATGGATTTATAGAATACTGTTTTGATGGATTCTCTCGTTGATGCAGGATCTCGTTGGTTTGGTGGTCTCAATGCTGCTATTGGGAGACTTTAGCTTAGTCTTGCTTACTTTGCTGCAGCTCTACTCCATTTCTCTGGTGGACTTCCTTTTAGCATTGTCTATACTCCCTCTTGCAATTCTTTATCCTTTCCCGGCTGGAATTAGTGCATTATTTAGTCATGGACCAAGGCGATCAGCTGGCCTGTCGCGTGTATATGCTTTATGGAACATCGCGTCCTTGATCAATGTCGTAAGTTCTCTTCATCTTGAGCTTACATTTATACTGGAGTGCAGAATTTGTAATCACTTGTGCCTTGCATGTACTAGTATGTCTGATGGTGTCCACTAATGAGATGAAGATTCAAGATTATTGTTTTGCTGCTGTCAGTTAATAAGATGGCGTTACTCCAGGAACATAATTTTTAGGATATGCCAATGAGCTGGAAGACTAACTTCTTCCGTTGGTTTGTTGTGGGTTCAAGTACCTTCATCATGTTCCTTGTCTTATTATATTCACACTGCTTCTCAAGTGTACACTTATGCTGAGACGCACATCTGTCACACAGCAGCTAATGTTGGAGATATCTTTCCTTCATATTCTGATCTGATAGTAAAAGAGTTAGCTTTCTTAAGTATTACTATCTGATAGAGAAGCAATGCAAGAATAAGAGTGTGCATCTATCCTCCTTCCTACTCACCTATGCTGCCTGCTGTTTACGGCAGTTTTAGCAAATGAGACATGTCGAACACCATATTCAAGTGGTGATTTTTGTTTTGGCAAGAAAGCAGATTCTAACCATCTCTATGACTTCACACTTGAACAGGTAGTTGCTTTTATTTGTGGACTTCTTCATTACAGGAACCACAGTGGAAAAAAGCATTCAAACTCAAACTTTCAGTCCTGGAATTTTAGTGCGTAAGTATCTGTCTTTGGCTGCCGTGGCATGGCCATTGTTGATGCCTTCTTCTCTTTTGCTGGACACTGCATCGGCCAGAGTAAAAATATTAATGTTCTCATTTCGATGGCAAATAGGGATGAAAGTGAATGGTGGATGCTTCCTTCTGGGCTGGTGCTGTGCAAAATCATACAAGCTCGTCTCATTGATTGGCACGTGGCTAACCAGGAAATCCAAGATCACTCCCTGTACAGCAACGATCCCGAGGTGTTCTGGCAGTTCTAATGTGCATACTAATCAGGTAGAGTTTAGCTGGGCAAGCGGGACTATAGTTGTATACAATTTATCTTTTTGTTTCCATGGGGATCTTCAGATGTTTGTAAAGAGCAGGGTCTTTTTTATTACCTTCTCTTTTCAACTTATAAATGGTGGGGTTCTTGGGAGAAAGGAGTTCTAAGTCATGCAGCAGCTCTTCGGTTACGACGACTCGATCTGGTATCCCGTTAATAATGGAAAAGGTCAGAGCTCTCAATGCCGCTCTTTCTAGAGGCATTCTTTCTTCCGGGTTCGGCACAAAGTACAGGATGTGATGATGTAGCACCTCTAATTCTAGCCATTGTGTTACTTACTAAGAAGCAAGGATTAGTCATAAGATTCACATAAGTTGTAAAGTGATTGTGATCGTGTCATAAGATTTACATGAGCTGTAAAGTGAGCGTAATCATGTAAAGTGGGGACCGTCAATTCTTGGCTCTGGGAAAGCGTGTCAGCTTAGTTTTGGTTTTGTACTGATCGCTTACGTTGTCACTGCGCTATTGTTTTGTATGTAAAGGATCTCACTGTTTATGGAAGCATAGATTTGTTCTTCATTTACTGTTACTTTGGTTGCTTGTTTGCTTTCTTCTAGTTCTTTGTTTTTAATTGCTTGACAGATTCTTCTTTTATCTTATCTGGTTGAGTCTCACTAGTTGCTGATTGCTGAAGGCTAAGGCTCTTTGCTTGCGGTATAAGGATGAACTAGTTTTATCCATCTATGGAAAAGCACAGCTAGCAAGCTGTGTTGCTAAACCGGAGAACAAATCCAGTTACAGTCTCAGTGAGCCTTTAAGCAGTTCCCGTTTTCCTTTGCTAAGCACAAAAACAGACTTTGATGTGAATTGAGGTTATAAACGCAATTCGGATGTGGTCTCCCATTTCCATATAGAAGTGGACTTTGCATATGCCAATCTCATGTCGTATAGATCGGTAACCTCTTGGATGAACCGATGAATGTACGCCATGTCCACGTCGAGAAAGCCCGAGTAGCGAGTAGGGCCCCAAATATATGTCCAGTGGAAAAGCGTGATTTGTATATGAATTTGTCGCATTCATATCAATCGATTCGCTACTCTGCCGATCCTTTGGGGTTAACCTCTGTCACTACTTAGTCATCCCTGAGCTAGTCATCCCTTAGCCAACTACTCTGTTTCATGGACGCTACATTAGACGGAACGAAAAGGGTTTGCCTCGATATTGGAATGAGACAGATTTCATTTGATTCAATTAACTCGATATAAATCTTATCTTCCATGCACAGCAATGCCACTTGCTTCCATCCGGGGTTCGTCAATTTCCAGGTTTATTCATAGAATGACCAACAAAGAGCCATATATACTTGCTTGGCACCGGGTATTGTGGCATTCCACCTTGCTTTGATCATCAATGGCTCTGAATAAGCTAAGTGTTTTTGGGATCGCACTGGTCTGGATACTCTTCCTACTCCGCTCGAATTGACTCGAGTAAGGAAACTGAAGTTGGAGAACGACAACATGCCCTTGCGGGCAATGCTTGAAAAGCATGCTAAGGAAGATGGCCGAGGAGGTTGAAAACATCCTCGGGAGGCATTTAGGCCGATGTGTCCTGGTCATAGTCCCAGCGTAGGAAATGCCGGCTCTGATCTGTTGTTTCTCCCTTAGCCGAGCATAGGGCAATAGACGTTCATCATGCTTATGCCAATGTTTCTCTGTTGCTCTTATGGACATATCTACAGGCACCGAGTTCGGTTTTCCATTACTCCCTACGTCTTGCTTACTTTGATATCATCTCTACATCAGAATAACAAAGTGGCTTCGTGCATGGTTAACGAGATAAATCGGCAGGACACATTATCAAGTTTTGGAATCTTTATACTCGTTTCTTTCGCCATACAAGAAACCATTCATTATTGAATAACACTGGCTTCCGGATTGCGTGATATCTGTCTTCACAACTAAACCACTACATGTATCAGCTTGCCAAAGAGAGCCGCTTTTTGTCTCTTCGGAGACATCCGATAAAAAAAAAAGAGAGAGCCGCTTTTGATGGTTTTCTAGTTCTTCCTCCTCTTCCAAATGTACCTAAGAAGTGCTGTAGACCAGTATCTCGTAGAACTCCTTTATCGATCTATGACACATTTACATACGCGAAATTTCTTGTTTCTCTTCCATACTTATACAGGAGCAATGAATAGGTTAATGACGACGGGTCAGCTTGATTTCTCCCCATTCGAAAGACAGGACAAGAAGGAATCTGTGAATGGTTTCATTCGACTAGTGAAAACGAATCCGGTTGCATAAGTGATGACGAATAAGTCAAAACTCAACAACCTTCATTTTGGTTTTGGCTTCCTATACACAAACTAGCTGAGGGGTAAAACAAAACTTTAAAGGATGATCGGGAATTTCTTCTCGTAAGGATATCAAAGAATATTTGTTGAAAATAACAGATCAATACACCAGCATAATCACGAGTTCAGAAAAGCCGGTTCAGCAAGGAAGGATTTTCAACCCCATGAGCCTCACCGGTGGAGCCAAGAAACATAAAAGATGGTAGTGGCAACAGCAGACTCATTGATTTGGGCAATGGCGCCATGCCCATATTACCTACGTCGGGATAAAGCTATAACTTAAACTACATTGTGTTCGAGCATGAGATCCAAGTCAATTGCAGTAGATCTCTTTCTTGACCAAATTGCTCATATCCGGGTTGCTCTGGTTATCTAACAACTGGGTTGGTGACTCATCTTCTCTCTTGTCCTCGATAACATCTTTCGCAGTCAAAAAGCTAGGCTGGTTAGTTGACGACAGAAGCCTCGCCCACATTCTATCGGTTATCACAACTTTGTTTTGCTTCTCAGTAATTCGCTGCAGAACAATTAAGAGAATCATCAGTCGACTATAAGAAGTAATCTCCAGTCTTATAAGCAAATAGAGTGATTGGGTTGTCACATGATCCAATAGTTTACTTCTTTTGATCAGTAAATGCATATGCATGATCAGAGATAGTCAGCTTAAACATGAGAGAGCATGTAGAAGCTGGAAATTCGGAAGCAATCGGGACCGTGGTTTGCTATTTTCTGCATAAAGCATACTAGATAGTGGTGAGTAACTCACTGATATTCAGCACAAAATTGAGTTGCCAAAGCAATTCTTTTTCAGAATGTTGATACGACACATAACATAGATATAGAAGGAAGCATGGGTCCATTCAGTAGAAGATTTTTTTTTTTTCCTGTCTTGGTCTGGATTCAAAATCAGACTGGTTGAAACTAATTGCATACTATCAGCTAATCATGTTTCTTATTGCTTTCAGAATCTGCTTGCTGTCTCAATCCACTGAAATGAATGACAAAGGTAGGCATCCTTCCTTTATGTAAATGGGATAGAATGAACTTACATAGAAAGGTATGTACGAATGTCTTCCATTGACAAGCCCACTTGTAAAGCCTGTATAACCTGCCATTGCCCCATGGACTGCACTTTGAGCGAGAAGCGTACAGTATACATTGTCAGAAGCGTTGCTTGGGACAGCCCGGATCATGTAAGTAGGATCTGCAGAACAAAACAAAGAGGAATATTGAATGAAATAGTCATTTCCCAGCCATTCAAGTTTAAGAGAGCAAGAATATTTCTGACCTATATACTTGAGATTTATGATCATTTTATTCTTCTTGGTGAAATGTCCCTGCCAAAATGGAAAATCTTAAGATTTCATGATAGAGTCTGAAGTCCAGCATCAGAAACAGATGATGCAGAATGGGGAAGCATCATCTGATTTAACCGTCCCCAAGACTACTTATAGCAGAGCTTTGACTCGGATACTAGCAAACAAGATTATCACGGCCTCTGAATCTCCATCTCATTGGAGAGTTATTTATGGTTGTGTTGTAAAGAGGCAATAAATCACGAAAGCCAAATATGAGTTACAAGATAATGCTCACCAGTCTGGAAAAAATCAAACTAATGCATTCCCTCTGCTATCTTAATAAAGGAGCAATAACCAACACTCAACTCGTGGTAATCCTGCTGGTAGAGAAAACAGACATGGGTGTACATTGACATGATAATGCAACAGACCATGCTAATAGATTAGAAATATACACCTCTAGACTATTACCGGAACGTGCTGTATCACTGAATCGAGACACTCCACCTCAATCACATACATCATCCTATAAAACAACAGCCACCAGGATGTTTGAGAACAGAGAAAGTGCAAGCAAGTTTATCGGGTCACGCTCAATACATAATTAATGAATAAGTCAAGCAGGAGCAATTAGAACTATAATCTACCAGCCAAAAACAAAGATATACAGAGCAAAACTTAATTGAAAGACTCTTCAATGTTCTCATTGCTAAATCAGAATCAAATTGCATGAAGTTTCAAAAAGGGTGAAAAGTCCCATAAAATGATATGAGCATCAAACTCATGACAGTAATTTAAGTAGGATAGTCACCTTGATCTTCTGGGATAGCCAAAGGCCGACATCTAGGAGAAGCTTGTTTCCGGAAGCATCCTTCTTATCTGCAGAATGCATGCTCTCAGAAAGAAGCTCCTGCCCTGCACCTTCAGCAATGACAATAACCATGTGCCCGTTTTCCTTGAGCCGTCTCTCTACATACTCAAATAATCCACCAGCCCCTTCAAGGTAAAAGGGCGACTCAGGAATGAGGCAACAGTCGACATCCCTGCTAGCAAGAGTAGCATACATTGCAATGAACCCTGCAGATTATTTCCATTCAGCATAAAAAGAACATAAAACATTGAATATAACTGGTTACATTAAGAAACAAGCATATGCACTCATGAAAATTGCATCATGAAAATTGCATTGACTTTCTGCAATTCAAATTTCAATAGCAACTTCTATTCATCACCAATTAGACATTTACAATTGCAAAATCTGTGGCCAAGAGTTCAAGCTGGATTCCTGGATGTTTATACTTGTAGGTCAATATGCTTTTAGAGGCACAATATAGGAAGTCAATTTAATTCCTGAATCTTATCTTTCAAGTTCGCATTGCCCCTTTTTTGCTTTTCTTGTCCTGATAAAACCTCTTAAGCCAGAGAAATTAATTTGGTAAAGATTTTCCTGATCAAGCATCATGGAAAGTAAAGTGAGGGCATGTGGCAAATTACCGCTATAGCGACCCATCACTTTCACAAGACCGATGCCATTCTCGCCACTTTCTGCTTCAACATGTGCAGCATTGATAGCACGTTGAGCTTCTTCAACAGCAGTATCAAAGCCAAAGGACCTGTCTATGACCTATTTAAACAAGGAGGTAGTTCAAACAAAGGCTTCGAGATCCATCAACAGCGTTTTCAGAGATTGGGTTATGCATGAATTACCGGGATGTCATTATCAATGGTTTTTGGGATTCCTGCCACTGCTACCTTAAGACCACGCCTCTTAATTTCCTGAAGCAGTGTAGTGGAAAAATTACACAAGAAAATAGAATAGACATAATACGATTATTGCTCAGAAATCCGACCAATAACTATTTTGTACTGAAAGAACTTCAACATTTGTTGAAATGTATAAATGACATTGATTAGTATCCTATGGTTCCTATTCTACCTCAAAAATGACAGATGCGCCCTTTTGAGTTCCATCTCCACCAATTATGTAAACCTGGAACAAGAGAACAAGAGAAACTATTTCTGATGCATCGAAGAAGCAAAAAAAAGTGTAACTGAATCCTAATGCAACTGTTAACCCAGCTTTCTGACTGATCAATGTCTTAAAGTGACCTGATTTATTCCACGGTCATGGATGCTGTCAACAATCTTTGAGGTATCATGGCCACCTCGCGAAGTTCCAAGGATGGTCCCACCACGTTTATGGATATCATTGACAACTTTTGGAGTAAGAGGGATGGTATTTCGAGAATAAAAGCCCTTGTAACCACCCTGCATAATATGTTGACCTTAGTACGAATGCAAGTTTTCCTCCAGATAAAACACTTCACATTGACATAGAAAAGCAAAACTGAGGGATGTAATTAACAATGCTTTGTCAGTGCAGTATGTGTCGACAAGCTAGTCTAGTTTTCTTTCACTTGTACAAGAACATAAAGAGGGTTCTTTCGGCCCAGCCACCACCTCAACTCTGTAGGTAAATGATCCCATCCAAAGACCTGAAGAAGGAACTTGAAGTGGTGCAGAACCAGCAGACATGTGAAAATTTAAACCACCTCATCTGCTTGGTTGTGGCTCATAATCTCTTATGAAAAAAAAAAAAGTTAGGTCACGTTTAAGAATCACCTTGCTGATAAAGCATGCGCTTCATGTCAGAAAACATAGTGCTAATTGATTTTGTACCACTACAAGAAAAGAAAGATATAACTGGTTTAATTAGCAAAAGAAGAAAATGGTGGGGGAGGCCAATCCGTTGCAAGTGACAACCCCACAGAAAGATTAAAATGCCAAGCTCTTCCTCTACCAAGCAACGAACTTGCACTCAAAATGCCTCCTCAACCCTCTAGCACCTTTCCTAATCTAACCTTAGCGGTAGGAATATGCTGAGAGTCTACCTAATTCATCTATAAGAATGAAAATGGGAAAGGTCTTAAAAGAGCCTCTCGTCCCTTTCTCCTTCTAAAATTTCCAGAGGTGACATTTTTGCGACAAAGTTTGGGACCTCGAACCAAACATTGGAGTGAGTCCTCATGAAATTATTTCCATGCTGCCTTGACTCTGAGAATGGCTACCGATACAATGGACACCATGGTACACTGAGTATGGGTACTGATACCATGAACACCATGGTACACTAAGCTTGCAACTTCTCCTAGCTTTTGAGGGGAAAAAAGAAAGGAAAAAAAAAAAAACCTCTCGTTATTGTCACATTGGACCTCATGCTGCTTCTACTAATGGACAGCATTTAACACAGCTAGAAAAGCAACAAAGAAGAATTGACACTGATTACTTACATCAATTCCAAGAACTCTCTTCACACCATACATGTGGTACAATCCGCACACGATTTCCCTGATGACGGTGTTGAGCCCTGGACAGAGACCTCCGCATGTGACAATACATGCATGAACCTCATCTGGCTCAAAATAGACCTAAAAAATTCATTCAAGAATCGCTGTCAGCTCCCCAGCAATAAATACTCCAATCTACATACCTATTTTCATGCTCAAGAAACACCATCATACCTTTTGACGAGGTCCAGCCCGTCGAAAATGTAAACCTCTGGGACCGTTTTTGTGGGCAATAACCTACAAAATGGAATCCAACCTGACTAAGTGACAACAACTAAGAGGAGCTTTTGCATTCTGAGTTAATGCATCTACAAACTCTAAATTATAACAACCGAGCATGCCAAAGTTCCATCATATGATTCAATCTTTGAATTAAGGCGACAACTATGCAGCACGCCTTGATGAATAAAACTTCAACAATCAGAGTCAATGAGTTGAAATACTTCAAGGGTATTACCAAAACAATGAAACCAAAATCTGTTTCTCAAAAATCAAGGGCATGGCTGATTACCCTGAAATTCTTTCACCACCATCGAACCGAGCACACGCAAACAAACAGAGACAATAAAGAATTCGCAAGTATAAACTGACCTTTTCTGTGACAGTATCCTCATCGTGAACAAAATACTGCCTGGTTCGAAATGTAACAGTATGTTATTAACGGTGAGGAGGAACGATTTGCTGCATTCACGACTAATGGCAACAAGTTTTCATGTGAATTTACAAAGAGCAAAAGAATGGAACTCACTTCACGACACAATACGCAGGATGGTCTTGCAAGGGATTGCAATGAGTCTGCCAGAACATGTGATGACGAGAATCAACATGAAGGTAATGTTAAAAAGACAACGCAACACAAAAGGAAAAAAGAAGTCTCTGCATGAACATGAATAAATATTGGAGTAAAGCTACAGAAGAAGCGCGCAACGAACAGGGAGATCGGGAATGTAATCGGTGAAATGGGGGACGTCCTCGAGGACGTAACCGGCGTCACCGGTGACGATCTTCTTCGAACTGCCGCCCATCTTGCTCACGTAGGCACCAATTTTGGCCGGTTTTTTTCCTTGTCCGAACGGCGAACAACCTCCTCGATATTGGGGAGCGAAGACTCTGCGTTCGTGTCTGCAGGTCGTCGTGTCACTCGCGGCGATCACCACCATGGTCGAAGTGATCCGAGGAGGGCTTTTATGGGTCGAAGCGCGATGCGGGAGACACGGAGTGAATGTACTCCATTGGAATGGAGAGAGAAGCGAGACCGAGGAGAGAGAAGCAGCGAGCGCCATGAAAGTAGGAGACAACTGTTTGACCCGAACGTAGCACGTTGAAATGAAAATCGATTAAATATTAAAAAAAGAGGGGAAGAAAAGGACAAAAACATTTACGAGGTTTTTTTTTTTTGTCGGAACAAACATTACATATATGTATTTATTTATTTATCGAAACAAACGTGATAGTTTGCCCACCAATGTTTTTAGCTAATTTCATTTTAACCCTTTAGAATGTAATTTGTCACAAATTGTAACCGATTATCTTTAAAATTTTACTTTATGACCCAATGACATCGCGTTTTCACTATAATGTACAGCTATGAATAAGATTTAAAAGGGGAAATTTGGCTAAAGCTCAATTTTCAATCCATTCAAGCGGAGTCATATAGAATTGGCTAGCCATTTTAAATGTCAAATTCGATAAATATCGCCCATCTTGTATTGATCGTAGGACATCCTATAGAATTGGGTGCAACATGTGTCATTTCACGAATGTTGGACGTCACAGTGAAGAAAGGAGCTTTCAAGGGCACCATGACATAATTTTAAAGAAAATGATATTAATAGTCTAAGAACTTTAACTTAATGTACAATATAGTCTCTAAACTTTCAATTTATTCAATATAACCCATGAACTTTTGATACATGTTCAATCTAGTTCTTAGACTATATGAAAATATTCAATCATGAACTTGAATTAATAAAAGGATAACATTGTATATTTTCATATAATTGATGAACTAACTTGATCATGTATCAAAAGTTCAAAAATCATATTGAAAAAAAATGAAAGTTCATGGACCTCATTGCACATTGGGCTAAAGTTTAGGGACACATTGAATAAATTAAAAATTTAGGGATTACATTGCATATTGAATCAAAGTTCATGGACTATTTATGTCATTATCCCCGATTTAGACTTAAGAGAGTAAAATGGCACTGATTTAAAAACTCAGGGGCAATGCATAATTTTCCATTTTTTTTCCAATCGTTGGTTGATTACTTGATCAACACCACCAATAATTATTTCAAAAAAAAATTGAGAGAATCTAAAATTGTTTTTGTCTTTGTAATATCATTAATATACACGTACATAATTCAACATGTAAAGTTGGGAGATGATTGTGGAAGAAATTTAAAAAAAATTGTGAAAGCAACCATTTCACATGCTAAGCTCTTGAAAAAAAAAATATTAACAATGTGTGGCGTAATACCCAAAAAAACCTCCATAGTCACTCAAGATAGTACGTTTCGTATTTTATTCGACACTTAATAGCCTAAAGAATGGTTAGACATAGAGATATTCGGATGAACTATCTAAACCTACTATTTCTAAATTTCAAATATTCATTGATAAGTTTGGCGAAAAAATTTGAGTCACATAAGACTAACTAACGTTAATTATAAATAGAAAGGTGACGGTGGTAGAATTGAGATAAAAGTAAAACTTAATGATTTTTTTGTGAGATAAAAATTTTTTTGGATATAATTGGAATATGTGTTAAAGTTGAGGATTTTTTTGAGTATTAGACTGGTAGAATTGAGACAAAAGTAAAAGTTATGGGTTTTTTATGAAACAAAAAAAAATTTTTTGGATATAATTGTCACAAATGCTAAAGTTGAAGATTTTTTTGGGTACTAGGCCACAATGTGTTGATATCATTACTCAACAACGTAGTTGTACACGACCGAAAGGGTATATGAAATTTTTTTCCTCAATTAGACGTGGTCAAATTATAATATTCATCACTAGGACCCTTGCAAGTCTTGTAATCTAGCCATTAGAGCGAAATAAATTACTCACATGAAATGAAATGAATACTTTTAAATGGATAAATCAAATTCGATTATCTATATCAAAAGGCGGAAAATATTTTTGGTTTCATAGACTCATGCACAATTTCATCCACCTGAAAATGAACCGAAAAATATGTTCCGCCATTTGGTATGGATAATTGAATTTAATTTTCATCCGTCCACTCCTTTTAATTATTTTTATTTTTATTTACTTTATTTTTTTATATTTTAGAGTATTCAAAAAATTTTATTTTTTATTTTTTCCTTTTTCGTCTTCTTCGGCCAATCACCGGCGAGGCTTGAGATCATGGGCCTTGCTCACCCGAGGCCAGCTGAAGAAGAAGGGAAAAAAAAAAAGAGAAAAATAAAAATAAAAATTTTGATTAAAAAAATGTGAAGGAGTTGAGGAAAGAAAACTAAGGAAAAATATTTTCCTTTTATCGAAACGAGGAAATCATTTTTTCCCTTTTGAAGGTACTTTTTCATAAAGGAAAATGTTTTTCCTTGACTTATTTATTTTTTGTGAAACGAACACTAGAAAATTTGAAAAATATTTTTCTGAAAGTTGCTTTTAGGTCTCTCCAATATATTTATGAGGGGACCCACTATAAAGTAGATTGATTGTAGATTATATATCCATCTATAAATTTAATAAAAATAGCTAAAATTTATTTTTCGTTCAAGCGGGGTCACTGGGAAAAATTATAAAAGAGTCATGAACTTATTATAAAGATATTAATTCAGTTCTAAATCATTCAATTTGGCCAATTTAATCTTAAACATTTTGACGATTTTGCCAATTTAGTCATTGGTAATTGTGGGCAAAAATCATTGATGTGGATGTTAACCATCCTACGTGGCATAAGTGATATTGATATGAACAAATTATCTATTTTTTAGAATTCTTTGAATTTCTTACGATTTTTTTCCTTTTTTCATTTCTTTGCTATATTATCACTAACCCTCACTGGCTATAGCAAGGGCTCTAGGCTCCTCATATAAATCTAGCAAGGGTCATGACGCCCTCACTTGAGGCCAGCGAAGGGAAATAAAAAAAAAAAGAAAGAAATAAAAGGTAACGGAAAAAAAAGATAAAATGAAAAAAATCAGAAAACTAAAAAAAAAAATTCATCTACATCGGCGCCAACCGTATCATGTAGGATGGTTAGCATTCATGTTAGCAATTTATGGCCAAATTTGATTGTAAAGGCCATATTGGCAAATCATCAAAAAGCTTAGAGCTAAATTAGGCAAATTGAAAGCTTCATTACTAAATTTACATTCGTACTATAAATTTATGACTTTTTTTAAGCCGGTTAAAACATATTTCAAAAGAATAGCACTAAAATAAGGTCTTATAAAATTTAAAACATTGTTAATGTGGAAATAACTAGGTCAAAGAGTTAGAATATCTACGGGTTCCAGTATGACTGAAAAACCAAGTAGAACAACCCAAATTTCAAATGAATAAATTCAAATTTGAAAATAATGTTTCTAATTCTAAAGAAAAAATAAACTAGTTTAGGACCTTTTTTTTAAGCTAGTGAGGGGCAAGCAAATTTCTAAAGAAACACTATCCTCTTCTTCTCCTTCTTTTTTGTAGTTTTTGTAGTTTTGGCTCACGTTGAAACTTCAAGTCTCCTATAGAGCTCTTTGGTTTATGTTGAAACTTCATAAAAACGGCAAAAGAGTTGAAACTCCTTTTTCTCTATAACTCTCTAGTTCATCAAAAGCAGAGAGCCGAAGCTCTTTTTCCTTCATAACTTTTTGGTTTACGTAAAAGTTTCAAGAAAGCGACAAACGAGTTGAAGCACTCTAATTTTTTAGAATCACGAATTGAATGATTGTGCTCTCTCTCTTTGATTGGATTTGGCATTCACTATCTGATTTATATCGACAATATCATCGTAACTCGTCTACATTTCTTTTTATAGTCGAACATGTGAATTTGGATGCTCTAATTAGCGAAGGTTCCGTTTAAGGTTTATATTATACAATAGTCATTGGTTGATTGCCAGAGGTTTTCTTCGTTTATATATATGTGCTTTTTCTGGCAGTCAAACATGAGTGATTCTTGCTATATCCTTTTTTGTGCATTTTCGAGTTCATTTACCCTCATATACATGTCAAAAAAATGAACATGATATCATATAAAAATATTTGGCTTTACTATTTTGATTATCGATCGGATATAGTAAGATCCCTACATTTCACATCTTATTACATCCAATCCTATTTTAGCTAAAAATTCAGATAACCAAACACAGCCTTAGGGATTAAAAGATTGATTCTACGAAACTCTTCGAGCAACCGGCTAATCATCACGGAGTATTGCTCTCACCCGTCCCGCACATCTCCGACAATCATCGGAGCGGGAAGCAAGGACACAAGCCCATTGGGCCATCGAAGTGATTCGTCAAGTTTGAGTGGGCTTGGACATATGGAACAAGCCCGGAAAAATGGGCCTTAGAGTCTTCCTATTGGCCCGGCCCGTCGAATCGATCAGCTACTCCACCCGAACCCCCAGCCAGTGAACCGCTCCAGCCGGTGTCCGGTTGACCAGTAGAACTGCTTCTCCTCGCAGCTAGAAGCCCAAATATCCAGATTACAGAAGAAGAAGAAGAAGACGACGAGGTAGGGAGGACACGGAAGATCGAACATGTATCGAGCAGCAGCTTCGAGACTTAGGGCTTTGAAGGTCAGTTTCGTTTCGTTCTTCGAGAAGTGACAGTCTGATCTACACTGATTTCGGCGTTCTTAATCCGATTCGATTTAGCTGGATGAGCTGTTTATAATGAGCTTGTCACTAGCTCAATGGGGATTCTTCGAATTCCTCTTCTTCTGTTGATTGTAGACCGCTTCGTTGTCCATGGGATTTTGGAAAGTTCAGAGATTAGCGAGAGGGAATGACGGTTGGGATTGTGAGGTTGGATTGCTCGCCAATATGGGGCCTTAAACAAATCCTTTGTGTAATTGATGGAAACGTGGTATCCAAGAGCTTGGACTGTTGAGGTGCTCCTGATTTTAGGAGTTCCCGGTGACTTGAATTGGAGTTAGATTCAGCCTCACGTGAAATTCGAAGAGATCGGATAAGAAAATGTGCAAATATTAGGTTTATAGTTGAAATCCTGCTTAAAATTCGTGAATGGTTGGCAATGCAAAGACCATTTTATCGGTCTGTCTTCCAAACTCCAAAGTAATACGATTTCACATCTTGCACCTCCAAGCTCGTGTTCCTCAATCAGAAGCCTCATGTATCAAAGTTCGTTCAAGCTCGCATTCCTTGATCAGAAGCCTCCCTCCAATCTCAATGCTTTGCTTCCATCTTGTCTGAGACTACACTCCTGAATGGCTGACCTCTATCTGCCTTGCAACACTAGGCATGTTGCTTCTACCTTACCATGACCCTGTATACATGAAGACTAGAGACCCATTGAACCCGAGTTGCTGTGCCTTACAGTTCTTCATTGTGGCATTTCCAATGTAATCTGGTTTCTTGCAGCACAAAAATTCGCTTTGGAAATGGTGTTTAGTAATTTCAGTGGAAGCCGATGTTTCTTTGGTAAGGTGAAGATGTAGAGATGAAATCTAGTTGATAAGTCCACCCATATCTGATTCCACTCAAAAGTTTAACTTGTGGAGTTACTGACAAATATTTCACATTCTCCTTTTTAATTTTGGACAATGTCCATAGCTTGCTAAGGCGACGATCAATAGCTGGTCCAAGGGGATGATCAACCACACTGGGACTGAGAAGAGTCCAACTCAGAGTCCCAATAGCGAGTAGCAGCCCTTGTCATGTTCTCAGTAGTGTCTGTGGATGGAACCAAAATAGTCATTATGAGATCTTGTCCCTATAGGCTGTATTTGTGTGGATCATGTTATTCTCTTTGAAGTGTGGATGTAGTTGCTGCACAGTTTCATCAAAAGAAAGTTCTCTGAGTTGTGTTGGCATTTCAAATTTGGTCAAAGAAGGCTATACACCTTCTTAGTTGCATTTACTTATTGTGTTCCCTTTGAATTTACTTAGCTGCTACACCTTGCTTCATTATGTACATTCTGTTAAGCTATACGCTTGTCTAGAATATGGCCATGAAAATGTATGTTGTAATTTGTTGTATCTTTTTTGTAGGGCCATGCTTGCAACAAGCAGTTGGTGAGATCTGCCAGTGCCAGCACTGTCGCGACAAAATCCTCATCTTCAGGGGGCATCTTGAGCTGGCTGACTGGTGGGAGCTCCAGTGCTTCGACTCCCCTTGAATATCCACTTTCAGGTCTTGACCTTCCGCCACCATTGCCAGATTATGTTGAACCGGGTAAAACCAAGATTTCAGTTCTTCCGAATGGCGTCCAAATAGCCTCTGAAACATCCACAGTATGTAGGCTTTCTTCTTTCTCATTGTGCGTCTTTGTGCTCTGCAATGTCTCCATCCAAAGGGCATGGCCTTGTTCAAACTTATTTGACAAAGTTGTGTTTGCTTGTTTTGGTTACCAGAATCCTGCTGCTTCAATAGGTTTATATGTAGATTGTGGCTCAATTTATGAGACCCCAATCTCTTCTGGAGCCACACATCTCTTAGAACGGATGGCCTTTAAGACCACAAAGAACCGTAGCCATTTACGCGTCGTCCGGGAAGTGGAGGCGATTGGTGGCAATGTGCAAGCTTCAGCTTCTAGAGAGCACATGGGATATACCTATGATGCCCTGAAGACTTATGTTCCTGAAATGGTTGAACTGCTTATTGATTCTGTGAGGAACCCTGCATTCCTTGATTGGGAGGTCAATGAACAGGTGTGTTTTATTACATCTTTGCTTTAACTGCTGATATATTTTCCTTTAAATCCAGTAAGTTGTTAAATGATGTAGTGCTTTTCTTCAAATGTTGATCACATCCAGCTTCAAAAGGTCAAGGCTGAGATAGCTGAAGTCTCGAATAACCCACATGGCTTGCTTCTAGAAGCACTTCATTCCGCTGGTTATTCCGGTGCATTGGCCAATCCTCTTCTAGCCCCTGAGTCTGCCATAAACAGATTGAACAGTGCAATTTTAGAGGAATTTGTTTCCGTAAGTCCTTGGGAATTCAGTCTGTATTTCATACTATGTGGCTCAAGAACTGAAGTTATCCCTTTTTGGTTAACTGCTTCTTCATGTGGATTTTGTGGTTAAAAGTGATGTGCATACAAAACTTACAGGAACATTATACTGCTTCTAGAATGGTGCTTGCTGCTTCAGGGGTAGAACACGAGGAACTATTATCAATTGCCGAACCGCTAGTATCTGATTTGCCAGGTGTACCCCATCTTGAGGAGCCCAAATCTGTGTATACGGGAGGTGATTATCGTTGTCAAGGTGAATCAGGGGTGCGTATGATAATCTTTCTCCCACGTTTTCTTGTAGCTCTGCTGTACTTGCTTTAGATTTTTGAAACTATGATTAATTTTGCTTTGTATGTTAGAGAACCCACTTTGCTGTTGCATTTGAACTACCTGGCGGATGGCATAAGGAGAAGGAAGCAATGACTTTGACTGTTCTTCAGGTCTCAATACTGATTTTTGTAATTGCTGTGTGGGATTCAATTTTCTTTATCTTTCTAATATCTTCAGAGGAAGTTGGTGGGCTTTTGCTATTAGTATAGGAGCAGAATGAAGAAACAACAGGAAATCCTTTATATGGGTTTTTGACAATTTTTGTTCATTTTGTGTTTTTGTAGATGCTTTTGGGGGGTGGTGGATCCTTCTCTGCGGGTGGTCCCGGGAAGGGAATGTATTCGCGGTTATGTGAGTCATCATTACTTTCTTGTCTTTTTCTTTATAAGAAGTGGAGCCTTGGCGCAACAGTGGAGTTGTTGCCGAGTGTGACCTAGAGGTCACAAGTTTGAGTCATGGAAGCAGCCTCTTGCAAAAATTGCAAGGTAAGGCTGTGTACATTAGACCCAAAGTGTTCTGACACCTCCCTGGACCCCGTGCATTGCGGGATCTTTGGGCATCGGGCTGCCATTATCATGTATTATTCTGTAAATGTTATAACAGTACTTGGTACATTTAACTTGGTTTGGGATCTGGTGCATATCCTTCTGTGCCCTTGTCCTATTGAATTTATGTTTGACTACATTTTTTGCATTTTGGGTTGTTAATCATATTGACATCATGTATATTGAGCAGATCTTCGTGTTTTAAACGAGTATCCCCAAGTTCAGTCCTTCTCAGCTTTCAGCAACGTCTACAATAACACTGGCATTTTTGGCATTCAAGCAACTACCGTAAGCCACTTCTCAGAATCTTTTTCATTCTGTGTGACAGTGTGGATATTCTTTTCCCTCACTATGCATGCCACTATCTTCTCCTGCAAGGGGTGCTCTTTTATGTTATGAAGCAAAGAGGCCCCTCATGTGGGGAAACTCGTTATATGCTCAGTAAGAATTGGAGAAAGGGTAAGGAGAGAAACAAGGACTGAATAGCTGCATAAGTCAGGGACTCTGTTTTACAAAATGGTCTTGAGAGGTGGAAGTACATTCCTTCTATAGAACTGAACGTTTTGTGCAGTCGATGAAGGTGAACAAATATTGAAATTTACGGTTATCAGCAGCTATTGATATGACTGACATGTATACAATGGTAGCTAGTTGGTTATGGATAGGATGGTGTGAATTACGTAAAGTGAGCTGCAACAATGGTTAGAAGGTATACCATTGCTAGGGTAGGAGACATTTCATAAAGTGACCATGCCATATTCCTCTTGAGATGGACTTGGGAGAGGGTGACATGTCAAGTTGTCGCTTAATGTCTATCTTCGTTGGACTATCCTGGTTGTATACTGCAACCTCGGTGGTAAGATGTGATACTTAATTCTTCTTTGAAATTGCTTTTTTTGTTTTTTTGAGTGGATAGGCGCTTCAGGCATATTGATGATTTAGCTTAGGTGTCGTCAAACTCTGCATGGAATTTTGAGAAATTTCAGAGAAGATAGCATATTGAACAAGGAAGGTCCTGCACAAGATGGATGACTTAGCATGAAGTCCTGTGCAACAATGGATGTCATATTTAGGAAAGGTTCTGACTAAGCCTATTTTGGAAGACTAAAACAATATCTAGAGTAGGCTGCCATATCATTCTAGATCCTAATCCTGAATATGAACTGTTGAATAAGGAACTTTTTCATTATTGCTTTGAATAAAATTTTAGGTTGTACTTTGCCATTACTTTCTCCTTCTCATCATATGCTCCCACACTCCATGGTCACCTGTTCTTCCTTTGATATTACCTACTTCAGGACTATTTTGTGATGAATTTACCATTGAATAAGTTGATGCTGTCAATAAATTTTCTTATCTCTGGACTCTTTTTGTTGGCCAGAATATGCTAGTAATAGGATGTTACGATATACAGGGAAAAATGATCTTTGCCCTGTTTTTGCTTCTTTTTCAAAAAACATGCCTTGGCAATCTCATGCGAGTGGTTGCTGGTAGTGGTGAGCATAATATAGGTCAACCTGTTGAACATACTGAACCGAACCGTTTTAGCAGTTTGGCATGAGTTCCAAAAATTCATAACCAAACCAAATTGAAAAACCGCAGTTTGCATATATGATATAGATCAAGAGTTATCAATGTTTGTTGTCATGTTTTTGTTATTGATGTTCAACGTATCATCCTGAAGAAAATCATATTTTGTGTTCAATTTGGACTTTTGTTGGTCAATTTGGATCAAGGTGCTTAGATTGATAATGTATTTCTCTTATGGTGATATTGCAAATATCATTGGTCATGGTTTGGTTCGGTTGGCTTCCAATGAGTAAAATGGTTTGGCTTGAGTTTTTATCAAACCATATTTTTATGATTTCGTTTGGTTTTGGCCTTAAAAGCATACCAAACCGCACCATGCTCAGCCCTAGTTCCTTGACTTAATTATTACCATTATCTTAAGAATTTGCAGCTCCTTTTTTGACTCGCAATTTTTATGTTTTGTGGTCTTTTTCCTTATTTACTAATTATGCACTTAAGGAATTAAACTTTCTGGCTTTCAGGGTTCTGATTTTGCGGCCCAAGCCATTGATATTGCAGCAAGGGAGCTTATAGCAGTAGCAACACCAGGAGAAGGTTGAGTGCTGCGCCTTTATGTTGATAGTGCTTTTCCTATAGTGTTTGCTCCGAAATCTATTAATGAGTACTTCATTTTGCTTACAGTTGATCAGGTGCAGCTGGATCGTGCCAAAATGTCAACGAGGGCAGCCATTTTGATGAACTTAGAGTCTAGAGTATGTGAAAATTGCCTCTTATTTATTTCCTCTGCATTATAGACTTAGTCGTTGACTTAAGTTGATGCATATCCTTCTCAAGGATCAGTTTTCACATTGTTTATTAAAAATCTTATTTTCCTTTAGATGGTTGCCTCAGAAGATATAGCCAGACAAGTTTTGACGTATGGTGAGAGGTAAGACCTATGTACAGACTATGCTTCTATTTCCTGATGAATTATCTTTATGTCTTTGCATAAGAAACTCTGATCTTTGTTTGTTGCATTACAAATTTACTTTATATATGTTTTCTACTGTTTCTCGTGGAAGATTTCATGTCTTTTGCTGATGGGGTAGCAGGACAAAGACCCCTGCGAAAAAGGTTCTACTTTTAGGATAAGTGTTGGAGGCTGGTTGAATTTGTAGTCTACCTGCCAGTTATAGATGATTTTTTTGTGATTTTTGAGACCAGGGGATTCAGTTGTCTTCAAAGAATCAGATGGAATTTCCTAGATGATAGTTATGGGTTTTGCTTTTTTGACTCGTAAGTGTCCTGGAAATATGCTTCTTTAAATTGGACTGAGAAAAGAAGTACATATTGGAGCTAACTGCCCTTTCAAGGTTAGGAGAAAGCTTCGTGCATGTTTCAGAAACTTGCCTGTCCCTGTAGATTTTCTGGAGCTTTTGGGTTGGATCTAGGAACTTGTTCTGGAGATTTTGAGACTTGCATACTGATCTCACATGTTGCTGGACCAATATTTTCTGTGGTGTCTGCATTTCCGAATTTGTTGAGATCTTTGTTAACTTTCTATTCTATGATTCTGCAGACTTTCAGTCCGTAATAAGCTATTCTGACATGGTATTAGTTTACATGATTTGCTGGTTAGATTGTTCCAAAATGCAGTCTCCACTGCTGTAATCATTCTTTGGTTCTTTCCGTCTAGCTCATGGTGCTTTTACTTGCATATTGCATATCTGACAATAGATACTCAACTTGTTTCTGAGAATTTCTTGGTCATCTTAAGGAGATTTCCTTCATTCATTCCAGGAAACCTGTAGAGCATTTCCTAAAGGCTGTTGATGAAGTAACACCAAAGGATATCGCGTCTATTGCCCAAAAGCTCCTAAAATCTCCATTAACAATGGCATCATATGGGGACGGTAATTTCTGCGATTGTGATTTTCTTTCCTGGATTGTCAGCTTATGCACCTCAATCTATCCTAACATTGGAATCCCCTTGCTTTTGCAGTTATTTATCTTCCGACTTATGATTCGATCAGCAGGAAGTTCCACGTGAAATGATGATTGACTATACTGGCTTGTGACGTGATAGTCTTTACAGTTTATCCTTCTTTAACAGTGCATATCTTCGAGCGCTCTTTGCCACATTTCTGGTGAAAAATAAGGACTCTGATTCTTTGTTGAACGATAATCAGTGAAACAGGGAAGCAGCAGCTCATGCGGGAGATTTTTGTTGGGGCCTAGTTTGCCTGTCGACTCTTTTGGTTTTTACTTATTAATTTTTTATGGCCATCTGATGTAAGCTACCTCATCTGGATATTTTCGCGATATTTTGTGCAATGTTTTAGATCTAATAATATTTTTCTTAAAACAATATCTTGGCTGAACTCCTGACTCGGACAGATTACATATGGCTTGGCCGTCGGCTTTGGCTCGTTGCCATTTTTAACATTTACTAATATTTGAAGCAAGTGCTTGATACTCATGATTATTGATTCATGCTTGGAAAAGGGTATGTACTTTGGGACATGATAACTTGACGTCATCCTCACCTTCTTGTTGAAAGGCTCAAAGCCAATCCCTAGGAGTGGATTTCTCCCATATAAAGTGTTAATACAACTATTCTAATGGTTAACTATCTTTGTAACTCTAGAGCTGTTTTAGTTAGTTTAAATTATTTTAAGCTACATTAAAGGCTGATTATTTTGGACAATTTATGCCACATAGCTAAATGTCAAAGGAATTTCTTTCTTAGCTCTCACTCTCGTTCCCAAGGATCATACAATTGAGGGGAGAGAACACCTATGTTTATAAAGACTAGAGATGCATCTCCCTATCTATTAATATGAGTGCACAGCTTTTGTCCAATCATATTACAAGAAATTCTCTGTAGTACAATACATTGACATATTGTCTGCCCCTAGGAATCTTCTATCTAAGAATCTTCTATATAACCCGAGAGAGACATCCGTTCTTCTTGCATGGTTCACGGTCCCTCGAGCTTGAAAACCTCTGAACCGTGACACGAGCATTTCCATATTAAATTTTGTGCTGTCCATGCTATTGATAGGCCAATTATACGAAACACAACATGCCGTTAGACATATCGTTCATTTCTATTACTTAGGTGTGTTTCACTAAAGAAGCAAACATATATTTCTCAACATTATGGACTTGCATATATCTAGATGCATCTTTTTGTATAAGTGCAACATTTACGAATGGATGCATTTCGTTTCGTCGTTTCTAATGACTTCTAATTTGTGCAATTAACTCTCATAATCATGTCCTTTGTTCATCAACCCATAAAACCAGTCTGTTCATGCGGCTGCTGACATGTGTAAATTATAATTTTATAATATCGAATATATTAGCTTATCTCGACGACGCATGAAGAGAGGGGGAGGAGAGAGACTGGCTGCCACGGACTGCACAGCCACCTCCAACAACAGCACCGGCAGCAGCCAAACTCGCCAGCTGAGTGTCGAGATGACTTACGAAGTGTCAGGACTCGCCTCTCCCCAAGGCCTCTCGAAAATCCTATGTCATAACATACCATTGGTATCACAGCCACAGTCAACTAGGAAGTTAATAAAAACCCGAAGATCAAAGCAATCAAAAAGCTGCCCGCCACGAGTATTTGGTAATCCAGGGACACCCGTAACCGCAGATATCACCGTCAAGTGGGTAAATCCATTTGCCAACAAGAAAAAGCGTCAGAATTCACTGAAAAGACTCAATTACAACAAAATGAAGCAGGATACACCACACAACAATAGCTCTTTTGTTCGTATCTTCATACTCACTTGACCTTTTTTCTCTCTCTCTCTCTCTCTCTTAGACACAAGATACCGGGGACAATTCCTACTCAATACAACTTATTCCCAGAAGATTTCATGTACAAACGTCAAAAAGACTCGCCATGACATGCAAATGCCTTAGCATGCACGTGCCTCCGGTACTGGCAACCGCCTTGGCAGACTCCCAATACCACCAGATACTTTTAGCGAAGCGAAAAGACAAGACAACTTTGCAATCATGGGTCTTGACCTTGTCACCTTGGGGATGATGGCCAGCTCCTTACCATAATTATCTTCCGAGGTGCACTGGTACCCTTCGAGATCAGCCTTTGTTATAAAGACTGTGTCCCCCGATCCTGAAGGAGAACATACCGCCATCGTTCTTTGGCCCTTGCTATATTCTTGAACTGCCTGCTCAGAAAAAAAATTGAGGAGTGGCAAACAATAACTTAGAACCGTTAAGACAAGGACACAATTGCCTAAAACGCACTGGATAAGAACGTATACAGCTAAAACTAAAGCCAAAAATATTCTAATAGCATCTACCCGCACATCTACAGCTAGAACAACCAAACTTCTCTCGTAGCTTCTATAATCTACCATTCATCGAGTCATTAACATAGTACTAGACTCTGGTATCTATTTGTCCATGTCACTAGATTAGACTCACGTGTCTCAGCTCGACTAGTATGATAATACAGGAATAGAGATCATGGGCTAGCTTAATATGAACAAATCCTTAGCAAATAAGTGTTTAGTTACTTTTGTGGCACCAAAGGTCAAAATCCTATCTCTCCCTCATGCACATTGACACAAGGAAACAGAATTTTCAAGATCAATAAAAATCCTAAAATTTTAGTTTTGCAGTTTGAGTCAAATTTGTTTATGAAAACTTGATGATCATTCCAGCTCAAGAGTCGAGGTCTTCAAAAATTCAACTTCAATATTCGATTGTGTTGACTCAATTTGACTTGATCACATGCATATTATCCCTTTCCAACCAAGGAAAGAAATAACTATAAACACGATCCAAAAACGAAAACCAGCAAGCTTGTCCTTACCTTCCACTGCGCAGGGGCAAGGAGTACACGAGGCCTTCTAGACCTAACATATTCGAGAGCAGCACCAGGAGTCATCTGTTTATACTTTACCTGCAAACAAAGAGGAGCTCAATCTTCTATCTGATAAAAAAGAGGAACAAACTTCCATGCCAGAAATAACAAGTTATGCATCTATTCCTCTGTAAGAGATGAAACTTACCAAATAGCAGAGCACTATTGTCGTGCTCCTCCCACGACCAGCTTTACAATGGACATATGTTGTTTGGCCACATGATGACTTTCCTAAACGAAGATAGCAGAACAATATCAGATGATTGAAGAAATCCTCATGGCAGAGACGACAACATAGAGCCAGAGTCAAAAGGAACATGCAGAAAAACAAAAAGCCAGCTTCAAAGATGTCATACTGTAAATGAAGTCCACTGCATGGTCAATGTCAATGAAAGATGGAGCAAAGAGATAATCCCTGGTAGGCATTACAAGGTGGTCAATCCCATGGGCCTGAAGCAAACAAGTGAGTTAAGTAGTGAGTAAGATATCATAAGCAAACCAAACATAGATCAGCTCGCAAAAGAAAGATATCTCAAGAATCTGTTGATAGGTAATCATGGATGGAAACTGTATCACAAACAATAGCATGAAATGAACCCTCTTTATAGTCTACCCTGTCGAGAGCAAGGGTCCCGAGGAAATGAATTGGTAGAGAAAACTCAGCACATGGCAAAAAATAAGCACATGACATGATCTCAAGGATATACGCACATGGTACAAAGATGACGGCACCAAAGTTTCATAAGGTTCATTTAAGGTGATGACACCACCAACACCAAGCTGCTTAAGTCTTGGAACGTCCTTGGGAAATGGCACTGCACCCAGCAAAAGAAACTGCAGAACATCAAAAGAAAACAACTCTGTGAGAATACCATAAAATCAATCTTAGTATCTATCTTTGGAAAGGTCAGGACAAACAATTTATTTCATAAACGATGAAAGGCACTTAGCTACTATCTTTTCAGTAGCAACAGTAGTATGTTTCTGGTCCATCAGCTGCAAATTTAATCTCAGCAAACACCACCATAGATGAGCTTAACCTTCCCTCGATTTTCAAAATTGTAAACCTGAAGAGAAAATCCTTCCGCGCCCAAGATTGTGTCAACGCTCCAGCTTCCCGGTGTGCCCATTCATTTACTTCACATGCACTTCTCAGCCATCCAAACTAACAAATAACACACAAAAACACACAGAACACACCAATACGAAAGACGCAGTTCTCGACTATCTGATCAACACCTCCCAGCACTCCCTCAAAGACCAATCAGCCGCACCAACCAACCAAACCTCATAACATGTCTCGGTAAATAGTCAACAGGATGCACATAAGGAGACCGCAGCAATTTCTTAAATTTCCACCAAAAAAAAAAAAAGAAACAGAATGAAACCTGATCGATTTCATCCCACCATCTGAACTCAGCTTGGATCTTGTTTCGAAACACATTATACAAGAGCGTGGGGTAAAACAAGATCCTCGCCCCCGCACCCACCAAAACCATCTTCGTATCGTAGCTCACGACCATCTTCCCGTGAACCCCATCGTCCCTCTCCCTCTCCCTCTCCACATCCTCCAATTCCTCGATCTTCATCCCCCTTAACCCTAACTCCGGACCCAGAATCTCGACGACCCGGGAAAACCGAAGTCGAGAACGAAGCGCCACCAATTCAGACAACCTCACACCGGTGCACGTGGGGGTCTCAGGAAGCCGAGGAAAGGCAAATGAATCGGAGATGGGTATGCAAGGAATCGCGATTGGGGGGGCCCTGATTCGGGAAGGCTTTTGAGCTGGAGAGAGTTCACACTCAGATTCGTTGATGCACAGAATAAGGAAAGGGAATCGGACAGTGCACGATTGGATTCGTTTCCTTCTCCAGATTCGTATTCAAGAACTCCATCAATTCCATGGAGATTTCTCTCTATCTCTCTCTCTCTCTCCTCGTTCTGGAAAGTGACGAAATGAAATTTGGAAGTCAAAACGCATGGGGACTGAGGTGGTCCGAATTTGGGCTCCGTGTTGGGATCAAATTACTGAACTGCCATTTTCTCTTTCCCCTTTCTTTGGCTATCGTTGTTTCTGGAGCTCCGCCACTCAAAAAAAAAATTCAAAAGCCTGATCAGGCCAGGTCTCTCGGGGTAAATTTCCTAAAACGCCCCTCTACTTCAGGTGTATTCTCAATTTTGCCCTCGAATTTTTTTTTTTGTCTGAAAGAAATTTCAAACCCATTCCCCAAATCTGATCATGCTTTCCGATAGATCGCGCCCATTTCTTTAAGATTATCGATATCAAAAGGTTATTGTTACTTCGTACGAAGTCGAGGGTGTTGAAGAAGCCGCGAATTTTGATTGCGAATTTCTAATTGGCCATGATGTTAATCATCTAAGGAAACAGATGGCAAATACTGAAGGCATGAGTAGATTTGAAACTAGAGTGAAAGTTGAAACTTTTTTTAAAAAAAAGTATTCGGAACAAGAGTTGCGATCGAACCTAAAATTAAGAATACTTTTTAAAGAATATATATGTCCATTAGAAGTCATAAAACTTGTCATGAAAGTACAATTAAGTCCTAAAACTTGCAAAAAATGCAATCAAATTATAAAATTTGACAAATTAGTACAATCGAGTTATTCCGTTAACTCAATCCAATTTAGTTAACGGAATATTTTCTCTCCTACACGACGATGATATGGCTAAAACGATGTTGTGTTGGTCCAAATCTGATTTTTTATATATTTTATTCAAAATAATTTTAAAAATAAGATAAAATTAAATAAATAATTAATAAGATAAGCAGAAGCAAAATTGTTAGCAAGGGCTGGAGCCCTCGCCACCGCCGCTGCCGCCCACCATTGCCAGAAAGGGCATGCGTTGGTGGGGAAATGGTCAACAAGCCTGATTGCAGGAGAGGGTTGGCTGGCCCTCATCCAAATCGGGTGAGGGTCATTAGCCCCTAGCTGGGGTTCAGCAACTCCTGCCGACCATTTCCCCACCATCATCGACCATTTTCGGAAGTGGTGGGATGGTAGCGATGAGGGCTTTCTACTTTTTTTTTAAACCTTAAATTTTAAATATTTTTATAAAAAATTATATTAAAAATCAAATTTAGACTAAAACAATATTGTTTTAACCACGACATCACCATATATGAGAGAGAAAATATTAAAAAAAGCCATGTCAGCATTTTTCATTAGCCAAATTGGAGAGAGTTAACCGAAGGATTGGATTGCATCTTCCGCAAGTTTTATACCTCAATCTCATTTTCGTGACAAATTTTAGAACTTCGAGTGAACATATCCTTTTAAAGAATTATGCCCTCTCTCAAGCTTTTTCTCATTTCCTTTTTTCCTGTTTTTTCAGCCCATTTTTGGCCCAAAGCTCTCTTTGTTGTGGACAATTTTGGGTTGTTTGGGGGGTTTTGGGGCGGGGGGTTGGTGGGGCGTGGTTAGGCAATTTGATGACCTAACAATTACCTAATCCTGAATTTCTTTATCACTGCAAATATCTTATTAAGTACGTGTTTAAGTGACCCGTGCCTTTTGAGACGTTACACTTTTGCCTTGTGGCGTAGAATTCCTTTCTATATAACCGTTATAATATAGTTACAAACATGGTAGGAATATCATCAATAACCGTGATATTATTCGATATTTCCTCATATTCTAGGATCATTAGTTCCCTTATTAGATTAAATCATCTCGTATCTTTTACACATTGTTCAAGTCTATATATCCCTTAATTGCGATACATTATAACGTCGAGTGATATGGTAATCTTTTTCTTATTTTTCAGTTCTAATGTGTCAAATTGTTGAAACGATTCACATGAAAAATCACCATAGTAAGTATTTGTTCATAATCTTATCATTTCTACAATATCGTGCTATAGGCCCATAGCTAAGACATTTTTTAATGAACAAGGCAAATTAGGATAAGGTGTTCATATGGAAGTGGGGATTGTGAAAATTTGTGCATAAAAAGTTTTTGGGAATTACTAGACAATAATAATAATTTGTTCCTCGTTTATCTCTTCGAAATTAATAAATCAGATGTGATGAACGCATTTATATTTTACCAAGTGAACAGCACGACTTTCGACCCCAACAAAAAAAAAAAAAAAAACAATACAACTTCATTGTGTCACTTGTCACACGTACTTTTTATTGGACTATTTCATTGTTATTTGTCTCTTTACATGAAGCAGTAGCCTCAGTAACATTTGCCGGTAATTAATATTTTAAGGATGTGTTTATTTTACGAAAAATCCATGGATCGAGAAACATTCTCTAAAAACGATTATCTATTTTGCTTACAAAAATGAAAAGAGAAAATGGAAAAAAAAGAATTTTTTCCTCATCCACAAAAACGTTTATGCATAAATTATTGGGTCCAATACAGAAAAAAAAAAACCTCAAATTTTAGCATTTGTGACAATTTTATCCAAAAAAATTTCTTATAAAAAACCTCCAACTTTTACATTTGTCTCAAATTCTACCCCAAACTTTTCCTTTTGTTCAAATTCTACCGGTCTAGTACCAAAAAAGCATTCAACTTTAGCATATGTCCAAATTATATCCAAAACTCTATTTTTTTTTGTCTCATAAAAAATCTCAAACTGTTACTTTTGTCCCAATTCTACCATTGTTAGCTTTCTGTTCATAATCACCATTAATTAATCTTATGTGGCATTTTTACGTTGTTAATGAATTACACCTTAGTAAAACTTCTCTTATGTAGTTTGCTTCCCCTACATATTGTCGAGAGATATAGAGTCACTCAAAACGGCACGTTTTGTATTCTTTTCGGCACTCAGCAGCCCAAAAATCGGCTAGACATGGAGATATTTGGACTAACAATCTAAAACCTTGACGTCCCTGAAATCTACCGTTTCTAAATTTCGAAGATTCATTGGTAAATTTGACGAGAAAACTTGATCCATATTGAATTAACTAATGGTGATTATGGACGAAAGACTAACGGTGGTAGAATTATGATAAAAGTAAAAGTTGAAGATTTTTATAAGACAAAAAAAATGTTTTGAATATAATTGGAACATATGCTAAAGTTGAGTTTTTTTGGGTATTAGATCGGTAGAATTTGAGACAAAAGTAAAAGTTAGGGAGTTTTTTATGAGATAAAAAAAAGTTTTAAATATAATTGTCAGAAATGCTAAAGTTGGAGTTTTTTTTTTTACATTAAGCCTAAATTATTGTAGACATTGGAAATGTTTTCCGTTGACTGGCTTTTCTAAGCGATATGACCAATCAATTTTAAGAAAATAGTTTCGAAATCATCGGCTTTTTAGGACCGGCACGAGAAATTTCCCCGTGTTTAAGTTGAAAGAGAGCTTATCGAAAAAATAAAAATAAACGAGCTTTTAATGAGATGTCATTACTTGGATTCTCGATCTCATTAACTGCCCTCTTTGACTCCAATATTCATGGAAAATTTAATGTGCTTTGATCGGTTTAGGGATCTCAATTATCAATGTATGCGCACGTGATTAATCCCGAGAATCACGTTTGAAAATTAATTGCACCTTTATATCCACGTCTTGGTTTGACTAGTCAAGTTCATGTTTTCGACCAAAAAAAAAATGGTTCACGGTACTTTTTTTTTTTTTTTACTTTTGTAATTATGAGATTGATAGAGTCATATACTCACTTAATTTGTTTTTTTGGAATCTTGATTAATGCTGCTATATACGGTGTCATTCCATATGAAAGTAACGAAAATAATCTCTCGTTCATATGGTTCGAAAGTTAAAACTCCGCGATCCATGTTCATCTTCGTGCCTAGATCACGAGAATCGCATGCGAAAGTTGATTTCCCGCACCCTTTATTAGCTCACAGTTCTTGGAAGCTCTTATTATGTATTCCATTTTTAGCTTGGGTCGGGAATAATTGTCCATTGAATGTAGTATTTATAGTAAATGAATCCAGGCTAGTGAAAACATCGGATCTCATGCATGTTCAGTGAGATTTGACCGTACATACTTGTTTTATGCATATGTTAAATTTACTTAATCACGAGAATCATGTGAAAAATGAATTGTGCCGTTATCATTTTGGTTTGACTGATAAAGCTCTGGACACATTTTTTTTCCGGAATGATCGAATAAAAAATTCACTTAATTATTTTTTGTAATTCGAGTTGACACTAATATATAATAGAATACATTATATGAAAATAACGAAAATGATCGCTCGTCGAAACGGTTCGACGGTTGAAACTCTGCAATTCACATTCTTCTTCGTGTTTAAATCACGAGAATCGTATGTGGAAATCGATTTCCCTTTGCCCTCTTTTCAGCTCACAATTCCAACATGTTGTTGATAGAAGATAGTGTTGCACATTTAATTTTTAGTTTGGGTCGGGAATAACGGTACAAACGACGTAGCATTTATAGCAAACGAATCCAGACTATTAAAAACAACAGGTCTCGTACGGAATCCGTGAGGCCTGACGGTACATAAACAATTGATACATGTATTGAATTTACCAAACAATTATCCTTTCGTATACATAAATTTTGGCTTTCATACCAATCACAATAAACTAACAAGAATTACAAAAGGCCAAAGAAGTAAATGCGCATTTTTTTTTTAATTACGAAAGAATCACATTACCAGGAAGAATGGTAGGTTATGGATTGTGAACGCGCTGTATGATTGAGAGAATATTCGAGCCAAAAAATAAAGAATAAAGAATAGGGTCCAAAAAAACGAAACAAACAAAATAAAAAAGAACAATTAACTTTATTATCTTTGGACATGTTTAAGGATAATGCGCGAGTGTGTGAATTGACAGGCGGATTAGCATCAAGATTAGGCCCTTCTTCCTGTTCCTTTTTTTTTTAAATTATGTGATGTTGACTACTTGACTAGGTGACACGAGACTTTTATATTTCTCAATGCAAAATTATTTTGTCTTTAGATATATAAATTTTTTTAATCTTGAAAATGATTGAAATCCGTTCACTATCTTGAAACTGGCAAAATTCTTAGGTTTTAGATAGTAATATAAAATATTTGCTAATCATAAGCCTGGTTTACCTATTATTATATATTTTTTCCTATTCATAACACGTGTTATCGAGATTACACCGTTGTCTTATTACACTATCTACCTCTCTTAAATCTCAATTCATTAGTAAGAAAGGTCACTAGTATTTTAATCAATAATGGGTCCGCATGTCGACAGAAGAAGTCAAGAAGGTGATGTGATTCTAGGGCAACGGCACTTTTCAGGAGCGTTCTTGAAAAAAAAAAACTCGTAAAAGATTATAATTAAAGACTAAAAAAAAGGGGGCAACAGGTGTAGACTTAAATATTAAGAGAGTTTGCTCTGGGGTTCAAGTCTTGTTAAGGGCACTCTAACAAAATCCAAACCATGCCCTTCAAATTGCCCGGGCAGGAGGTCTAATTGAGGTGTTCATCCTATTAGGGATGACAAGACAAACCGATCGAACCGAGAATAGCCCGGATCATACCGAACCGAACCGATCAGTTTGATTAGGTTCTCGGAGACGCCGATTCGGTTCCCAATTTCTGAAAATGAAACCAATGACCAAGCGGTCCGATTCTAGATTCTATGAGGTACGAGAGTTTTTCTTTAAAAAACCATAAAACTAATTAGTATTTTCGCGAGACTCACGGTCTCTGATTCGTCTGTACTCTTTCCCACGTAGGGATTTCAAATATTAAGCATTAGTTTGTGAGATCCGAATGGTGCCGGAGGAATGATCGGTTTGTCTTTGAAACAAAAACATTTTTAAACTTCTCCATCAAAGTTTCATAAAAGACGTTGATAAAATTTTTTCTAAAATTTTTACTTTTAATAAAAGACTCTCGTCTCTCACGGGCGGGCTGTACTCTTTCCCACAGAGGAATTTCAAATATTAAGCATGAGTTTGTGAAATCTGAATGGTGCCAGAGGAATTTTTAGGATTTCGGTTTAGCACTTTTAAAAAATTTTTTTTAAAAAAATTATAAAAAAAAAAAACAAAAAAAAAAAAAAATAAAAAATTTAGTGTCCATAATCCAGATTCAGAGAAAAGAACTTTTTGTCCGATCTAATAACAGTTCCCCAAAGAGCCATTACCAGCACTGGGACAGAAGCAAGGGGGAAACAAAAATCAGTTCTTATTGGTTATTAGACCCGCGTGCAGAGGAATGCCGATAACAAGAGCCAGGCTTCTTAAAATTTAACTTCACATGCAACAATGAAGTCCTGTAATCCACGCATAGGCAGATGTCAATTTCGAAATGAAGTCCTGCAATCCACGCACCAATGAAGTCCTGCAATCCATGCTGACAACAAGAGCTAGGCTTCTCAAAAATCAATTTTGACTGGTTCCATTGGACCGGCCGGGTCGATCCGGTCCACGATTTCAAAATTTGGGCACCGGTCCCTCCAATCGGTTCTTGGTTCTTGTGCAGGCACGAACCGGATCAGGAATCGATCACTCCTACTCCCTACTACTTTGAGAGCCATGAAACACCATGCAAGCCTCATTAGTAGGTTAACTCCAGACCTTTGCCCTGAACAGATGGCTCAAGCCTAGAGTAGCTTGCACGCAGTTGGTGGAGTTCATGTTGGAAAAACATCGACAGAAGGACAACTCAAGTGTCAAAGTTTATCCATGGCACTCGCTTTGGTGCTAAAATTTTTTGCCGACTCACTTAAGTGCTCAATCGAAGAAAAAATGATCACTTGAATGCCAAAGACAAGAGATTCCAGGACCAAAAAATATACGTGACATTTATACTTTAAATATTTTAGTGTCACGTCATTTCTAAGTCCATGTGGCAACTTTTTTAGAAAAACCAGTCTAGTTGGACCCCACGTGGAAATTTTATTTTAACAAAAAAGTCCACGTAGCAGTTTTTTGTTAAAAAGTCCCCACCGACTGTTAGACTCCACGTGGAAATTTTATTTTAAAATAAGTCCACATAGCAATTTTTATTAAAAAGTCCACGTCGACCGCTAGTCTTCGCCAGCGGTCGGCAGGGGTCACGCATTGCGGTGCCGGCGACGAGGGATTGCATAGCCCTCGCCTGCTGCACCCCTTTGTTTTTTTTTTTTTTTACATTTTTTAAAGTTATTTAGCTTATTTTTCTAATTTTTTGTTTTTCTAGTACAAATAAGTGAGCAAATTTTGATGTTTTATAGATAAAAATGCTGGAGATTGCATTGTCATTTTGCAGATTATAATGCTAAAGTCCTCATGCTGTTTAGCTATTTTTTTAACTGTCTTTATTTTTTAAATTTATATATTTTTTAGTTTTTTAGCTTATTTTTAAAATTTTAATATTATGTGAAAAATTTTATTAATTTTTAGCCTTTTTTTATTACTTGTTGGGATCCTCCGGTGAGCCACATAAGATTTCCGGCAAAGCTCCCTAATAACATTTAAAAAAATTTTATAAAAAAAAAAATAGGCACCAAAGTGAGTGTCATACACAAACTTTGGCACTTGCGGTGTCCTTCTATCGAAAAACATCCCATAATATTTTGAAATCGACAAAACCATATATTTCTCATTATTAATTGGTAGATGCAGATGTTATCTTATTGCAAGTAATGCCAACAAAAATAACGCTCTAGAAGTGTTGTCATGCACCTCCAATGTCAGCGCACGCCGATGGAGATATGACGGAAACTTGAGAAAGCTACAAAAGTCGATATAATGTCATGCTTATCGTGTTGCAGGCTTGATTTTATTGACTTGTGTTCCACGCTGTCGAGAATTGTTATTACTCATTGTAATCCCTATTTTAAGGAGTACACAAGTTTGTGGGCAGTGCTTGTCGATTGGTAGTGAGATCGATCTATTGGCTTCGGGTAGAACCATCACGTGCTTTGTTGTAACTACTCACAAGATTATAAGTGGATTCCATCTTATTGATGACCCTTTAATTTGAGAGAGTTGACGTAGGCTTGATCTAAAGTGGCCACTATAAAGATTTGCATATATCGTCTTCAGTTGTTTTGCTTGTTTTTTTCTATTTATCTGATAAAAACATGCGTGTTGTATATGATATTATCAAACTGTTTTTGTACCTAGGGGTTGTTGCCTGCCCTTGAGTTGGCTTTGTCACCACCCCATTGATATATACCCAGTTGAGTATCAAATCAATTGAGGCCATGAACTTGTTATTGCTAGAAATCACATTGCAAATTAGGAGGTCATTTCGACCAAGAAAAAAAAAAAAGGAGGTCACAAATCAGATTTTTGACTAGTCGAACTTTGCCCTCGATCTTATCTCCAAAATGCCAGGGCGGGCTCTATCAGTGAGCTCCTTTGATCCGACGTCGTTTCTCACGGTTCATCGTTATTGTTTGTAATGCAAAATCCGCTAATCCGACAAAAGCAGCATTCTAATTAATGACGCGACTTTGTCTATAGGAGAAACGAAAATTTACTCAAATGAATTTCATCCCCCACCAAATTGAAAGAATAGGAGTAATTGCTGGAGTAAGGCTCTGTTTATTTCACGGAAAATGAATGATTCAGAAAATATTTTTCAATAATTAGTTAACGAATAATACTTTCACTATCAATGCCTAAACAATCTCATGGATGATGAAAATATTTTTCATTCATTCAGTTTTGTAAGCGATATAAGCAATATTTTTTGAAAAAAATTTCTAAATGATCTATTTCTGTTGTTTGCTAATACTATCACCTGGAGGAGGTGAATAAGTGATTATAATCAAACTAGATAAAATAGTGTGAAAATAAAAACTCCAAGTTTGATAGGAGCGGATATAAAAAAATAGAACTGTGCAATGCTTTTATCATATTGTAAATAGATGTGAGTAAAAGAATAGAAAGCAATGCAAAAAGGTATATAATGGTTTGTTTTTCGCTAAAGCCTATGTCCACTACTAGCTGGATTTTCCACTAAATAATCAAATGAGAGATTACAGAAAAATGTGATGGCTAATGCTTAAGCACTCCAATAGAAGCGAATATTGCTTTTACCCAAAGTTTTCTCACTCTACACACTTTTAAACTCTTTACAACACCTCTCACAACATCTCAATGATAAGCTGGAAGAAGATAATTTAGAATATGTGTAGCTCTCTCGAAATATGGAGATGAACTCTTGATCTCTCTCTATAGGGCCTTGTGCTCCTTATAAACTCCTCAACATCCAAGTTTTCCATTGGACAAAATACTTTGAGGAAAGATCACGTAGCCGTTGAGATTGAAATATCATAGATTTGAGAAGATTTGCTCGCATATACAATTAAATTCTTGAATTCACAAATCTAATTCCTAAGAAAGTAAATTATTTACGGGGTAATTGCCAATCAATCAAGATTCATCGTATGGAAAGTTACGAAGATGATCTTTGATATTGCTTGACAATCAATATAACTTAGAAAAGAAATACCAGCCATATCATAAGCCATTAGTGAAAGATATTTTACAATAAAAACAATTAAGATTGAGTTTATAAAAAATCCGAGGATTGCTTGAATAGTCAGAATATAGCTTGCCACAAATGAACGAAGATGTCTCGAGAGAGAGTCTATTTTTGTCCACGTAACGTGCTTCTATAAGTATATAAGCATTTACTCACAAAGTGTCCTAAGTACTTCACAAAATATTTTCAAGATGTTATAGCGGTTTTGTCAACTTTAAAGTCTAATAGAATTTCTCAACAATTTCCAACGAAACTAACGCATCCTAAATTTTAATCGATTGTGCCTTTAAACAAAGTAGATTACATTTTGACATAGTTTTTTTTTTTTTTTTTTGGGTCGAACATTTTGACATAGTTGCGTAAGTTGTAATTTCTATTGAAAGTCGAGATGCATTCTTTATTCCCTTTTATCTATAAATGTTCCCATTCCACGTCGATTTCAAGATGAGTGTCGAAGAGAGAGAGTTGGTCTAATTTATTACATTATCTATGGCCATTGTTGGGCACATGCGGCAGGCAGAATCAGGAGAAAGAGTACTAGGGAGCACAAAATGTCTTCGATTCTTTCACGGATAAGAAGCGAATGCAACCTTCTTTTTCCCCCAACAACGGCATTTCAACAGCAAAATTAGGGTTAAAAAAAAAGGTGTAAGTTTGCTATGGGCACATTTGTCTAAAAAGTCCTAATCTATCGTACGGCGGCTAAATCCGAAAGAAGTCATCGCCCGCAGCCGGCGAAAGCTTTGCAGGCTCTTGCCTAGTGGCCGATGAGCTGCCGCCCCGATGACCCCATCAGCCCTTTTGGGAAGATGTACAATGGAAATGAAATTTAAAAAAGAAAAAAAATAATAATTTAGATAATTGAATTAAAAATGCAAAAATCATCCATGTCAGCATCAAATATGCCACGTAAGAAGGCCGGTGACCGCGCCATCGATTGCAGGCCAAAATTGATTGGAATGATTATGTTGAAAATTTGTCAATATTTTTAGGACTAAAATAATCCTATTGAAAAGTTTAAAATTGAATTGACCGCTACACATTGAATTCATAACTTTTGACGATTTGCCATGGGCACATATTTGCATCCTTGACATAACATCTGGATAAATTTATTCAACTTCCTATGTTGATGGAGAATATGATGCATCAACGCATATTTAAAAGAGCGGGAAAAAAAATAGATTGCGATGTCATAATAAGAATCTAATCTTGCGTGTTTTGTCGTGCCGGTTCTCTCTCAGATAGCCAGTTAATTACGATCAAATCCTTAATTATTCAAAAAAATCTCGGATGATTCACGTTTTGGGGTTGATATATCCACGACAAAAGTTAATTATAACTTAACTTTTGCTTGAAACATGTACCTTTTGTGGGTTCCATTTGCATCCATTGAATCATAAGATGAAAGCTCGATCTCCTTTAATTTTGCAGGGTGAAGCTTTCCCAGTGCAAATAATCCACGGATCATTCTGTACTTTAAATCGTATATGAAATGCAAATTCATTTTTCGTCCTAGTCATAGTAACATGGTGTTAGAATGCACGTATGAGTTGTGTTAGAGAAGTCCCACATTGAAGAATTAATATGGTGTGGAGCAGTTAATATATCCAAGTTGGCCCATAACTCATTAGCTTAAGCTTTTGAGTGAAGGTGGGTCCAACTAGATATATTAATGAGCTCTAACTTGGGATCCGGTGACCAACGCCGATACTTGGATTAAGGGATAGCAAATCTAACACTGTTGGCCCGTAACTCATTAGTTCACACGTGAGGGGGAGATTGTTAGAATGCATATGTATATCCAAGTTGGCCCATAACTCATTAGTTTAAACTTTTGAGTGAAGGTGGGTCCAACTAAATATGTTATTTTTTTTTTTATCTTTCCTATCTCTAACTTTCATCTTTCTGACTTTCGCTTTGTAGAGAGCGAGAATCGACATTTACAGCTTTACCAATAGGGTCACATGCCTATTGACAAACTTTCGTTGTGCGAAATTACTTTTCTCCGAATAATTCTATCCAACTCAGTCGTGCAAATTATTCAATGGCTAATTATTAGCTTGGAAAATTAATCAGATACACAAAGAAATCCAAATATTCCAAATTTGATAAGATCCAAAAAGATCGAGAGATCAACTTGAAATCTCATCACGAGGTTAATTCACGTGATTAATCATTCGATTAACATGTATCGATATTAATCATTGGACTTTCACGTGATTGAACAAAAGTAAAGGAAAAAGTAAATTCCCTTTTGTCCGAACTACACGAAACAGGAGAAGAAATTGAAAGTTCGTGGGCCTAAGCTTGGTTAGTGAATTATGAGGTGAAGGCGACCATGGCAAGGACATTATTGTCGGCTACCATTGTCCATTACCTGGCAACCATTATCAGCTCTTATTTTTCCAAGGATTAGGAAAAATATGTAATAACGACATACATGTGAATTAGGGCAGCTACTTTCTTTGGATAATGTGATCAAGCGTACGAAGGAATCAAAACAAAGTTAATCTCAAACAATCATCTCATTAAAACGGATCGGTCTCAGCACTAAAGCAGAACGAATGGCGCTCAATGACCAAATCTCACATCGTCATCGGTGATGGGCGCACATCGTAATCCCCTTCTCCAATAGCTATGAGTTTGGCCAGTGGGCAGTGCATGCCTAAGTTCAACATCCTCAATTCCATCGTCATGCAGAAACACACACCACCAAAAAAAAAAAAAAAATTTTGAATCAACTCATAGATCTAAATTTAGAGAGGATGGGCGAGGACATAAACACCTTTAAAGAACTCCTAGATCTAGACCTAAATCGGTAGAGAAGAGCTCCCAAATCTAGATTTAGATTGTGAGATGAGAGCTTCCAAAACTCGAAGAAGTCATGTAGTTGCTTCTAGGGCAGTAGAAACTCACTGTATTCCTTGTCGATTCTGGTGGAATTCTTGATCTAGAGGATCTAAAGTAGCGGGTTGATTCCTAACGATGAAAGTGAAAGGTAAGCCCAACGAACGAAGAAGAGCATCAGAAGCAAGCAAAGAAAAAAAAAATAGATGAAGATAATAAAATACTCCTGAATCATATTAGGAGAAATAATCATAACTCGAGTTGAAAAGATGGAGCCTTCCTTGGCTGACAGTTATTTCTCAAATGAGGGAGCTCGACTCTTAGATCCGACTTGCCTCTTTTCGACCTTGATCTTGAACTTGACACTTAACTTGATCGGGTAGCGGCTTGAGCGGTTACGTTGCTTCTCGTTGATTTGATTATAATCACGAAAGATACATGAATTCTTCTTATTTTGCCGTTGTAGTTCCTTCTTTCATCTTCGGTCCAAAATGCGAAAATCAGAAAAGAAAACTTCTCAAAATTCAGAAAATTGCAGAAAAGAATGATATACGATTTTTCGTATTCATAAAAGAAATTCTTGATCAAATATGTTTTGGTCCGAACATCATCTTCTCCTGCAGGGATCCGAGAAGGGTGGTCGCATCAGGAAATTGCCTGCAGGTTCCCTTTTCGCTCATCTGCTGTGAAAACAAACAGGACCGGACAAACTGGGCAAAAGGATGATGGTATCAGCATCCAAACACACCCAGACCTGTTTTGTCTTCTAGTACCCGGAAACAAAAAAATCTTAACTTTAATCAAACCTGGCGATGGTTATTACATTGGTAAAGTTACTGCGATGAAAATCTGAGTGAAAGCCAAGATCCGTACGGGCTCTGCATGTTTTGCAGGCCCCAATTCAATCCAGGCCTTACCCTTTTGGCGAGCAATTAATCGCATCGCAAACTCACCTACCCTTTTCTTCTTCACCTGCAATGAATCAGCAGTGACTAGTCAAAAAGAAGACATTGCACATAGGAACCAAAAGCCTAGGAAGCTAGCTAGAGACTGGAAGTTCTGAATCATGGACGGAGAAGAGAGATATTTCATGGAAACCCCCAAAAGAGTTTTGAGATGAGAAGAGCTTGGAGGCACATTCAATACCCCGCCCCATAAACTGACAAACCCCAAAGCCATTCTCTCGCTCTTTCTCTCCCTCTCCCTTTCAATGCATCAGCCACATTTCTGGGCGACATTCCAAGAAACACCCTCGAGCAGGAAGACGTATCTTTGGTCGACACCTCCACGTCGAGGAATGGAGAGAACCTGGCTTCTGGCTCTCTTCCTCCTCCAAATCATGCCCAAGGAGGAGGCTTTCGGCGTCGGAGCCGGAGCCGGTGTAGGCGTCGGCGTCGGGGGCGGGGGCGGGGGCGGCGGCGTCGTCTGGATTGGTGGAGGAATAAACAGCCCGCCAAACCCAAACCCGCCTGGGTCTTCTTCATCGCCCAACCTCGAAGTGGCCTACAATGCCCTCCAAGCGTGGAAGTCCTCAATCACGGAAGACCCCCAGGGGTTCTTGCAGTCCTGGGTCGGTCCCAACGTGTGCTCCTACAGGGGGATCTTCTGTGCAGATTCCCAGGACAATTTCCTGGAAAACAATGGTCCTGTTCTCGCAGGCATAGACCTGAACCACGCAAATCTGCAGGGCACTCTGGTGGCAGAGCTGTCTTCCCTCACGGACCTGACCCTCCTCCACCTCAACAGCAACAGGCTCTCAGGCTCGGTCCCCAGCTCCTTCACTGGCCTCACCTCTCTCCAGGAGCTCGACCTCAGCAACAATCGCTTCTCTGGCACATTCCCGAGCTCGGTCCTTTCCATGCCCAGCTTGCTCTACCTTGATCTCAGGTACAACGGCTTCTCTGGGCCCATCCCACCCGAGCTCTTCACCAATGGCAAGCTTGATGCAATCTTGCTTAACAACAACCGCTTCGATGGTGATCTGCCCGAGACATTGGGAAGCTCTCAGGCCTCCGTGATCAATTTGGCCAACAACAGGCTCAGTGGAAGCATCCCGGCCACTCTCGGCCTCCCGAGCGGCAACAAGATCAGAGAGATCCTGCTCTTGAACAATCAGCTCACCGGGTGCATCCCCGAGGGGATCGGGCTGTTCTCGGACATGGAGGTGTTCGACGCGAGCTACAATTCGCTGATGGGTCACTTGCCGGACACCGTCTCGTGCCTCACCCAGATCGAGGTCATGAACCTTGGACACAACAAGCTGTCCGGGGTCTTGCCCGACGTCGTCTGCTCGCTCAGGAGCCTGGTGAACCTCACCGTGGCCTACAATTTCTTCTCCGGGTTCAGCGAAGAATGCACGACCCTCCCGTTCCGGAACGTCGGCTTCGATTTCGCGGCCAATTGCATACCGAACCGGCAGATGCAGAGGCCTCAGCCGGAATGCTCGGTGATCCCAGGAGGGGGTTTGAATTGCCTGAGGATCCCTGGCGCTGCTAAGTCTCTGGTTTGCGGGGCAATCGGGGGGCTGTCGAGAACAGTTGGCGATCTCGCCGGGACTGTCGGTGATCTCATCCCGGCATCTCCATGACGGAAGAGATAGGGACAAAGAAAGAGAGTCTCCCATTTTTGTTTTTGCAAAGAGAAGAGGTCGGTGATGCCGGTGTCTCTGCATGAATTAGACTATTTAGTTCTGTCGCTCATCCTCTGATGCATCAACTCATTAGTTCACGATACCAGTACATACGGTAGGTGAAGAGCAGTGTTTATCTCTCTTCTTTCTAGGTGAAGTATGAAGATAGTTACCACAAAACCCAGAGTAACTGTCACAATAATTTCCCTCTACTCTGCTCCAATCAATTGATCTCTTATTACAATCTGCCCACTTAAATCTTCTCTGGAGTTGTCGCCGACTATCTCGAGACTATTTTTGCGATCTTCCCTCCTTATCTTTCGATATAAATCGCAACATCCCGATTGATTTGGAGTCCGGTTGATCGAACGGAAGGAACGGAAGGCTACTCGAGCACGCAGCGAAGCGATTCTTGAAATTTTTGCTTGGCCTGGTTCGGGCAATGAACTCCGATTGAGAACAACTGTGAATTACAATGTCTCCGTCTCGCTTTGAACATTCTCCTTTATCGGGGATCCTAGCCCCAACCAAAGGGTTTCTAGAGAAAATTCGTTCTTCCTCGTGACATTCCTCCTCTAGCGCCACACAGGTCTTTCGTTCATCAAAGGAGTCCGGACTGTGAGACAGCCCGTTCTGCAGAAGATGGAGATGAAAGTGGGGCATGTAAGAAATCAGATCGGAGGACTTGAAATATTCTGGCTTTGGTAAAAGTTAGTCTGCGTTAAGTTTTACTTGTTACTTTTCTCCGCGAGAGATGGAAAACGCCTTTCCTTCACGGGAAGAGCAAAAAGTCCTAAACCTATTATATTAGTCAATTTAACCTTTTTGTTGTCAGTCCTAAACCTTTAGTGACGGTCATTAAGCGGGCCTATTTTATTTCAATTGAGTATTTGGCCATTTTGATTGGAAATAACCTGGACATCAATTATCCTACGTGGACGGTTGGGCTAACGGGATTTTTTAAATATTTTTTGATATTTTAAATAATTTTTAAAAATAATTTGAAAAAACCAAAAATTGCTTAAAAATTATTTAAAATATTAAAAAATTCCAAGTCTCCGATGTGTCCATTATGTAGGCAATAAATCAAATTGGGATTAATCAATTGGCATAAATACAAAATTTTTAGACTAAATTAGCACTATTATAAAAGCTTTCCAGCCGTAAATGCTCATTTCTAAAAACCTTCCGATTTCCTCCTTTTGTGCAAAGTTTCGATTTTATTGTAAATTTTTTTTTTTTTTTATCTAAAAAAACCAGAAAATTTAATTCAGATCTTGGCTACAAAAATCATGATGTCAATTGAAAATAACGTTAATATCATGAAAAATCCTAAACTTGTACACCTATGATAAATTTATTTCAAACTATTTTTTTGATCACAAAAAATTCGAACTAGTACAATTGTGACAAATTTACAATAAATTTATTTTTTTGATTACTAAAAATCTCAAAATGGTATACTTTTAATAAATTTATCCTCCATTAAATTATGTTAATGCCACGAAAATTTTCAAATTGATACACATATGACACACTGAAGATAAAAACCTCAAACTAATACACCCGTCAATTGTCACGTGTTATACAACTTATAATGAAAATTAACGGAGGATAAATTTATCATGAATATATCGATTTGGAGTAAATTTATGGCAAGCGTATCAATTTGAATTTTTTGTGATTAAAAAAAAATTTGAGTAAATTTATGTTAATACCACGAAAAATTTAAAAAAAAACACAAATAACAAAAAAAAAAAAAAAACCCAAACTAATATACCTATTTGAAATTTTTACAACTGGTAATGAAAATTAACGGGCTATTTTTCATAAATATATCGATTTGGACGTAAATTTATAGCAAGGTATCAATTTGAATTTTTTGTCATTAAAAAAAAATTGGAGTAAATTTATCAAAAATATATCTATTTGAAATTTTTCGTGGTATTAACCTTCAAAAAAATCTACGATTTCAAGCAATATTTTCAAAAAATTAACTTTCAAGAAAAAGCTGCACAAAAATTTTACTCAAAATTATAAATAAAAAAAAAAGTGGTGGTCCGGTAAGACCCGATCAGTTGGGCCACGGCGGGCCTGAGCAGCACCGACCCGTTGTCCTTCCACTGCCGAGAGCGGGAGGTTTTCGCTGCTCTGTGAAGCCAGCCTCACGCAGGCCCCTCCGCTCTAGTGCACACGAGAGCCCGAGCCTTCGCCCGGGCCACATGAGCCAACTCCCGGCTTGGAACGGGCGGGCCGGAAAACAGCCACGGCAGGCCCGGCCCAATTGATTCTAGGTAACGTTCCACCAGCTTGTTGCCCCCACATGGGTTACAAGCTCGCGTTGCTGAGCTCGGCGGCACAGTTCCACGCGCATGATGCTTATTAAGCGCTTATTATGTGTGTTTGCCATCGATGTGGGACAAACCCAGCTTCTTCGGAGCAGAACGACTCACCCGTTGTGGATGACTTCAAAACTCAGTTCCCATTCTCTTGTTCTAAACTGGTCGAGCGCCGGAACCGACGAGCGCAGCTTCATGATGAAGCGAGGGAAAGGTAGGACCACTGGCGAGGCCCGGCAGAACTTCTCTTCGCACGACATGCTCATGTAACAACGGATACAGCCATAAAAAAACTGTCTTCGAGATCGATTTGCACACACTAAAGACATTATACCGTGTTACGAAATTTGCCTTTCGCCTGGTCAAAGATTTCAAACAGGAAAATATGCATCCTTTTTGCTCTGTGGATCAATTTGATCCAACAAAAGAAATCGTTTAGTTCTCTTTATGTTTGGGTAGAAGACACAATCATTCAAAGAATCAGTTAATATATTCATATGAACAAGCAACTGTAGCAAACCCAGACCTCCCTGTCTGTACAATTACGATAAGTAAATTATACAAAAAGAAGAAGAAAAAGAAAAAACTTGTCTCCAGCAAAAGAGAGAACCCCTCCAAAAGTGTCGGTATTGACAGCACCAGTATCAAACTCCCCAACTCTACAAGTACCAAAATCATCAAAAATCCAATCGAAGAAGCAATCGTGATCGCGGCAAGAGAAATTTGCGAAGCACGCAATGATGTCTTTTCCGCTCAAACCCGAAGTTTTTTTCTCTTCGGGGCGAGGAAGTACTGATCAGTCGTCACTGCGGAAAAATTGGTTAGCAGGGGCATATGTTTCAAATTCAGATGTTTTGCTTTCTCAGGTATAGCAATCTTGATCATCATGGCATAGTTCTTTCCTCAGCTTATGCGAGAACAGGTGGCACGCGTCCATGCTGAGGTCGATGGCGGCGGAGAGCGCAATGAAGAGGGCGGCGTCGGGCATGCAGGTCACATGCTGCACGCCCACCTGCACTGCTGGCTTGCTCGTCTTCCCCTCTCCCTCCACCGTGGACGCCATCACGAAGCCCTTCACGGGCGACTTCAGGCTCGACCCGACGTCGATGCTGAACTGCCCGCCCTTCTTGACGCTCATTGTCGCCTCGGCTATGGGGATCCCCCTCGTGGGCCCGCCCTCCATGACCAGCTCGAACTTGTACCCCAGTCCGTCCGTGGGGCCCCGCTCCCGCCACGCCTCGAGCCGGCCCCACGGCTTCCAGCTGCTGACCGAGTACCCGTTGGGGCGGAGGATGAGCCACGCGCCGGGGTTCGACCTGGAGACCCGGTCGGAGCCTGGGGAGGGCACAAAAGGGGGTCACCATCGAGGCGGCCGCCACGGGCGAGCCCGAGAGGTCGTGGATCGTGACCATCCACCCCTTCCGCTCCCGGCTCTGCCGTTCTCGCTCCCCAGACAAAGTCCTCATCCATCCTCTGGTGTTGGTGAAATCCGATGGCAATGATCTGGTTTTTTCCAACACACAGGTCAAGAATCAAAATTGTCAAAACCAAATGATGGAATCAGTTGCTGTTAAACTAGAACAACGACATACATAATGAGGCCGACCGGACTAGACCGCCTAGTCATTCATTAGTCGTGGTACCAAACCCAAACTAAACAATCAAATGTTCTGCAATCAACACTAATTAATTAAATAATCGAGGGTCAATCCAGAACTTATTGAAAACATCAATTCCTAACGATCGGTTTTGCAAATTTTAGTACAGTGAGAGCTAACTGCCAAGTACTAAGTAGTCGCACATGGGAAGAATCGAGGGTAGTTGCCGATGACAGTTGGAGAAGATTTGGAGCTGTCCCTCTGACCGACTGGCCCTGTTAGCCAGAGACGGCGTGCGTTTTCCTTAAACTAATCGCCCAATGCTTGTCCTAAAGATTCGAAGCCAACTACAAACTGCTTTATCTAATCACGACGACATAGAGCACAGATCGTGATTAGTGATGATTGAATCGACGCAATATTTGTGATGCGTCGCATATAACAAAGCCAGCAGAGGATCAAAACAAAGCTGGCGATGAAGTCTGAAACTCTCGTTGCTTGCAAACTCCTTCGAGAATATCCATCGAATTTTTTAATAATAAAAGAAAAAAAAAAGAAGACCAACCCACTTTCATTTATCGTTCGGGTTATATCGATCCTTTTACTTGAAATTAAGTTTGCTCATCTAGAAAAAGAGGAGATTAAAAAAGAAGAAAAAGAAGAAGAAGCTTCGTGCCTATAAGACAATATCGCAAATGATTCAGCTTAGTCGGATCAAAAACATGGGATGAGCGAGGTCTTGCTACCACAACATATGTTACGCGATCTGCACCTATTGAACGGCAGTTTCTTTTGGAAAGTTTTAAACTTGGTTTTCCTTTCAGATTACAGACAACCCAGGAACAGGAAAGCCATTGAAGACAACTCTTTTTATCGGTCAAGTTGCAATAGTGACATGCCTAAACTACCCTGTTGGATCTTTTACGGTGAAATTTCTACTCAATGACATTTTAGTGCAAATTAGAGAGAGAGAGAGAGAGAGAGAGAGAGAGAGAGAGGAGGGGGGGTGGGTGTCAAGGGGTTACCCACCATGAAAGAAAGGGGAGAGGAGGACCAGATTGGTACAATCCCATGTGCTTTAATTTCCCTTTTTCCAGTTTAGGAAAAGAAAATTGAAATTTCGACAACCCCACATGCGTAAGTTCAGCAGAAACCAAAAATCCTGAAAAATAATTCATAGCCTATATAGCCCACAGGCCCCCACTCTCTAATTAATAGACAGAGCATAATGGTCCATCACCCCCTTTCCCCGGAATGTTTTCATGGCCAGAAGCGCACGTTAGCACGGAGACGTGGGGTTAAGCTAAAAATGCGCCTGAGGACTCACCGGGATCTGCAATTCCGGTCGGCGCTGAACTTGCAGCTGAAGACCGGCTGCCGAATGTTGCTCCCCTGGATTTGGTACACGACCGGGCTGAGCTCCGGCTCGCCGCCGAACTGGAACAGGAACCTCGGGTCGGGCTCCGACCGGACCACCAGGTGGAGCCTCGCGGGCGCGGGCTTGCCTGGCGCGGGCCCGAGCTTCAGCCACCCGCTCTGGAAGACGACGGGCCGGGCCTGGGCCCCGTCGAGGCTGACGCTGACCTGGACCCGCCCCAGCAGCTTCTTCCCGCCGCTGACCCCGCAGGTCCGGCCCCCCATCCGGCCAGAGTAGACGGAGACCCGGAGTGCGAAGGGCTTGCCGGAGAGCCGGCGGAGCGCGGCGGGGTCGACGTGGAATCCGGGGGCGGAGGTGGCGGTGTCCGGCGGGGGTCCGCAGCGGAGGAGGAAGAGGAGGACAACGGGAGGAGGGCGGTCTGTGGGGGGAAGTTCTTGAGGCGGAGCTTGCAGAAGCAGGGGGTGGCGGAGGGGTGGATCCCCCCGCCGGCGACGGCGGGCTTGGACTGGTCGACGGGGAGCTTGAGGGACAGAGACTCAACGATCAGGCGGACGAAGGGGCACGGATCCATCCTCAGACGTCCCTCAGAAGATGTGAATGCCGAGTGTGAAGCTGGCGCTGGTCCGTGCGGAGGTCCTCGACGAGAAGTATTTTAGAGAGAGAAGCACAGCGACAGTAGACAGAGAGATAGAGAGAGAGAGAGAGAGAGAGAGCTCTTCGTGAACATCTAACTTCAGAGCCTGCGATGAATCATCTACTTAAAAGCTCGCCTGTTTTAACGTTCTCTCTCTCTCTCTGTTTCTCACGCTCGCATGGAGTGTAGCGTAGCTGTTTTCCTTGTTTGCTTCCTCCTTTCTTCTTATCTATGACTGGCTACCTTCACAATTTTTCTTTTTTCCTTTACCCAAGCGGTAAACAGGTGCCTTTTTAAAAAAGATAATTTACATTTTTTTTTCAAGAGAAATCCCATATTTTCCATTCGTCTAACGTTATTTCCGGTTGGACGAATTCTTACCGATAACATTTGAATCGCCCGCCTTGTCCGAAAAAATAATTTTCAAAATCAGTTGTTACCATCCTTTTTTTTTTTTAGGTATAGTGTCACGTTTATTTGGTAATTTAATCTTTTCTCTCTCTCTCTCTCATGCTCCCGGGAAAATGGATAGAAAAGGCGACGAACGGAGAAAATATTCTGTCGTTATTGAAAAACTACCGTGAAATATTCTGCATTCTACTAACTTTGGCGCCGCAGCTTGCCCTGTTTTTTTTTTTTTTTTGGTCAATTTATAAGTTTTCTGGGGAAAAATCCACCTAAGAGATGTTCTCTACTTCAGCCATGGTCGAAGAAGGTAGATTTGAAAATTGACAGGTCATATGTCAATCCCACTTTTTTCGAGTGAAAAAAGAGCTGATTACGAAAGTGAAAAAATTATTCTTTTTACCGAGTTTCCAAACTCTCAACGTTGACATGATAGGAAAAAAAGGCAAAATAAATGTTCATCCAGACATACGACTTTCGAAAACGATTTCGGCGATGACATGAGCCGTGCTTCTTCATTTTGAAACATCGAGCCTATGCATAAATAGCCCGAAATTAGATTAACACCCCGCTGTTCTTCTAAGTATTGGTAATGCCAGCTCGAGCATTGACTAAAAACATTAGTCCAATTATTAAGTTTCCTACCAATGTAGCCACAATTCAGATTTCCCCTGTATAACTACAGCAAATATTTATTGACCCATTTCTATACTTTCCTTAACTCAGTTTATTTATCTAGATAATTTTAATGTCCAGTCACAATTACCCAAAAAAAAAAATCCAGCATTCATGCCTTTTTCTAAATGTTCAAGAGACAAATTTGAGTAGTGTATTACAAGGCAAAAATGTCTTGCACTGTTAATGGCATGGCACTAGAAGATAATAGTGGGGCCCCCATGGAAGGTTAAGCAGATGGGAAAAATTGTCCTTTTGCGGGAAAAAAAAGAAGGAGCGAGAAAGGCAGATAAGCTGGGGAGAAAATATTTTCTCGGGAAAATCCGGACCCACTTTCTATGCATGGGCGGGGTCCAACCCAGCTAAGCCCAGGCTGTCACCACGTTGTGATGATGGGGGTAAAGAAAGATTGCATGGAAGATTGAAGAAGAGAGAGTAGTCTTGTTGAATTGTTGGCGTACACAGTTTCCCAATCATTTTCCTCCTTTTTCAGGTATTTTCATGTAAACAACATGCCGTAAATCACAAAATTCTCGAAGAAGTGGGCCCCACGAATTTTTTTTAATTATTTTTTTTGGCTCAAAATAGGCTGTTAATCTCACGGTGAATTAAGGACAGTCTCGTAATTATTTCTCTAATTTTTAATATGCAAAACACATAATATTGCCACAATCAAGAATCAACATGGCTTTCGCCGACAAATTTGCCAATTGTACTTTGAATGACAAACATTTGGCAGGGGGATTAACCACAAGTTTTTGGTTTCTGAGATCGAAGGATTAACCACATTAATAACATTAGTTAAGCAAATAAAACTCCAACCTTCTTAATTTGCCCCTGTATAATGAACTGGAATGTATGTAGGGACTTCTCTTGAGAGCTTATTGTATATATTTCTCATCAAGTATTGGAAGATAGTAAGTATAGTAGCATTTCTTGTGGGCAAAAAGGAATATCCGAAATTTACTACAGCTGGTGTTTATCATATCAACACAATGACTCTTGTCAAGTTTGGAAGAACAGCCAGCTAACATGAGGAATGGCTTCTATGGAAACTACCAAAACATCCAACCAAACTACTTTGAGAGAGAGAGAGAGAGAGAGAGAGAGAGGTTGGGATAATCATGAAACAGCTAATCATGGAGATGGGTCATCCAATTTTGAAAGTTGCTATATATATATATATATTATTCACATAAGGGTCTTATTCAGGGGTGTGCATCGGTCTCGATCCAACTCGAGAATCGAATTCGAACTAGTCAATTTTGAGCAATTCCTATAGGTTGTCTGGTTCCCAATTACAATTTTTTGGAACTGGAAAGAGCCAATCTAGTTTCTCATTCATGGGGAGGAATCGGACCGAACCGACGAAACCAACCCGCGGTATATTATTTTTTTGTTTTTCCATTCAACAAGGGCAATACTACGCATTATTTGTGGAAGTAATTTCTTCTTTTACTATATGTCCGGTCTAATTCCAGGATGAACAAGGCCGATTTCCGATTCTACAAACGGGGAACCAACCATGTCCCCACCCTAGTACCGATCCCCCTTAGTCTTGTTTGTTTTGTTATGTTTCCTTATTCGGGCGAGCCATACACCATAGTGGCTATTCTCTCCTTATATGAGGCACTACTTGTTTCGCAAAAAATGGATGATCTGGAAAATATTTTTTTAAAAATAATCATTTGTGTCGTTTAAAATAATTAGTTAATGCAAAATATATTTTATTATTGACAACCCAACAATTATTTTGAAATGTTGTCGGAGATGATGAAAATATTTTTCTATCACTCATTTTCATAAGCGATACAACCCATTATTTTTAGGAAAATATTTTTCTAAATCACTCTTAATATTTCGTTATATGAATGTCTTTTCGACAAAAAAAAAACAAATTTCTCAAGGGCATATGATTTACCTTGTTTCAATTATTTGAAAACATAGATGGCATGTCGACATGCATTTTAGAGGTGATATGTCGTGCTCTCGAAGGACATAAGTTAAGTTAAATCAAATTAAAGGAGGTGATGTGCTGTCGAATGTTTCACTCTAGTTAAGGGAGATGGCCCTTTTTGTCCGGGCACTTTGGCTCCTCGTACTACTTTGTTTTTTAAGCCTTTGATTCAAGTATTCAAATTAGAAATTTGAGGCCGCAATGCAAAAGATAATTTTATCTACACAATCTCAAAGCAGAGATGGTAAAAGCTGGTCCCCAATGGTAATTTTAGCTTCTACTGGATAGTTGATGAAAAAAGTGTGAAAGATATGGAATTTTATATGTAATTAAGGACGTTCAACTCATCCATTTTAAATTTACCGTCTATGATAAGAAATACCAATCTTTATTACAGTGAGTTATCCATGTTGTTTCGAGGTTTAAATTTGTCAATTCTTATTTGAGTTAATTACTAATTCATCTCATTTTTTTAGTTATCAATTTTTGTTATCATTTACCATCTTTTATTTGTATTTCTTACAAAACGCTTTACATTTCCCTACTTATCGACCCATTAAATCTATGAACTCTTTTTGTAAAATTCCTAACTTTAATTACAGTGATTACAATTTTTCTCTAATTGAATTACCAATTAGCTAGTTCTGTGTTATCAAATCTTATTTGAGTTAAAGCCTTTTTTTACTACCAACTTTTTTATCTAGGCAAAAAAAAAACTTGTCTAATCTTCTACCAACCTTAAATTTGCCTATCGAATTTTGTGAAATTGCGAATCTTTATTTGAAGTTTTCTCCGATCAAGTTCTCAATTGGTTTATTTTACCAACTCTTGTTTGCCGGATGAATTGCCAAAAAAATCATAAATCTATTGCAATTGTGTCATAAACTTTATTTTAAAATTCAAGTTTTCTTTTCTTTTCTTTAGTTCTTTTCCTTTTACCTCCATTTAGGGCCAGTAAGGGTGTCGCGGCCCTCACTTGGCCCGGGTGAGCGTGGCCATTGCCGGTCTCCTCGACCGGATGAGGACCGTGACATCCTCGACTAGCCAAATATGGCGAGGGCTGCAACGCCCTCTCCAGCCCTAAGTGGAGGTGAAAAAAATAAAATAAAAATTACAAAAACATTCAAAAAATTATTGAAATATTATTTATAAAAGTATACGTCGGCGCCCGCCGAGGGACAACGACTATCGGTTTTTCTTGTTGTTTATTTTGCTTGCCTATATTGGTATAGGGGACGCATAATCAAAAAGTTCAATTGAAAGAATCTTCAATCATCTGAGCCCCAGTCAAGAATATGCTACCCAATCTCTACACTTTGGAAGCTGCTACCCCATTTGACATTAAAGGCCATGATTATCGTAAAGTTGCAACCTTTTGCTGTTCACTTTTCTGACCTTATCCTTTGCCTTCACGGCATCAAATTTACCATGAAGACACTATGGTCTCCAACCCACTTTATTTATCAACTAATTTAATTCTTTATTTTATTGCTATATTTACAAATTGTGGGGTCTGAATTCTCTATGATCCGAGCGTGTTCGATATCCACCCAACCGTCTCGTACAAAAAGCATGCATCGATGCCTTTTGAGTCTTTTGTTGAATTGCTACGTTACGTGGGTCGGTATCATAGGGGGGACAATTCATGAATATATGATTTTGGTGAGAGACATGAGCTGTGCGAACAATAATTTATTGAGGTTTTAAAACTTTCGAGAGATCTCCATTAATGGAGTTTCTAATTTGGATTTAATGAAAAAGTACATGACACCCTCTTGAATATTAAGAGAGAATGCAACCCATTAATTGCAACCAAATAAAACAAATTTCTGCCTTGGCCCTTGGAAACCCCAAAGGGGAAATCGTCTTGTCTAAGGTTTTTCCAACTATTACAAGAATCTAATGCTGTCGGCTTCTAGTTTTCATGGGTGTACATGAGTAGATTTTCAGCAAATACGCCGAGGAAGGATTCGCGTAGTGATGGCGCTATACTCATTGTGCATCTATTGCTTTCACTAATTATTCATGTAAGGGGTAAATCGAAAAGGTAGGTTTCTGCCTATTATCAAAATCAAGCATATTTAGCTTGGACAAGCCTACTGCCAACATGTTCACGACGTTGCGGGGATGAGCACAAAAGGAAATGAACAACACGGACTGCTAGTCATTGGAAAGGATTGGTGAGCATTGTTTTTATCAGTTGTCGGTGACGGTGACCGTCGACTTGGAGAGAACGAGAGAGAAATAGGGGAGGCGACGAATTTCCCGCCTTAGCTCAATCTAGGTTAGTGAAGAATCAACGGATAAATTTATTGCTTGGGCTCTTTTTCACATTTGTCATAATGACAAATGCAAGTCGCACTTTGTTTTCTAGGTTAAGTCCTAATTGCACATCGAGATGTTCTATCGATATTATACAGTTCAAGCTAAAGATAATCGAGAAGTCACATCAAAACCTCTTTAAGACATAAATGATATAATTATTTGTGAGTTTGATCTCTCTAATTGAAGTAATCAAGTACCCTAAACCCTAAAAATTATATTTTTAACTTCTACTCTTTTCTCTTAATTTTCCCTCCATTAGAAGATATACACTTGTACAAAATCTTCCCACCCTTCAGTCGTAGCTCCTTTTTAAGGTCAAATTGAATGGCACAAAACGTCGTATCAATGTGTAGTTGGCTCTCGCATTTATTATCATCCCATCCACAGACAACGAGACCCTGTTCTTTGGCGGGTCGCGACCAACACAAACATCACATATTCTCCTGTCGTCTCTATAACGTTAGCAAGAGCAAACGTCAATCAAAGAACCCCAAGTACGTCCAAATGGAAAAAGAAATTCATAGATCCGTTTCGATATCCGCTTGTGTCTCTGTGTGGACATAATTCAGGCGAAAAATCGTCCAAAAAATTTTAAATATATTATATTTTTGTCAATTCAATTCTGAACTTGCCGATGCAGATGCCAATTGGCATTAACATAGATGTTAAATATGTCTTGAATTTTATGTACCCGGTCCAGTTTATCACCCAATCCGACTTATTTTTGTGCTGCCCAAAAAGTGGAGGAAAAATTGAGATTCGGTTCGTGACGCGGAGAATTGGGCCGAGAGGCCTAACTCGGAATAAACGAACAAATCTCCTTTGCGGTGCGAACAGATTTGCGTGGGGGTTCGGGGGCAACGCCCTCGAGAAAAGTTTTTTGGGATCTATTTTATATTGCGGCTAGGATTTCTTTTCGATTGGTATTGAGGATTTTCTTTATGTGAGAGACGAGTGAGCCGTGTGTTTTTTGTTCGATCGATAAGACCGACTTTTGTAATATGTACTCTCTTTGATCATAGTGGAATTTCGTTTTGCCTCGCCCGTAGACGTAGATCATCTTGATCGAACCACGTAAATTCTTGTGTTACGTGTTCGCTTTCGCATTTATTTTCAACAATAGATAATTTTTTAATGATATTTTGATGTATTTTTCAACTTTTTACCATTATGTTTTTATCACTTTTGGCTCACCAAGCATGATATTCTATGTGGACCCAATTCAAGAGCCGATCGGGAACATCTCTCTCGGTTTCTCCCGTGGAGCGAAAGCGTTTCTGTTCGTGGCCGTTCTCTCTTCTGTTCTACAGGTGTTGTGACGTGACCTTTCTTCCCTCACGAGGGTTTCCATGGAGATGACAATTGACTCGTCCTTGAACAGTTTGATAGGAATCGTATGAACCATCATGCTTTAAATCTTTGCCATAAGTATATGGTTGCTGGCTCATTTCTTAGCCGCTTAAGTTTTTGGGATAAACAATCCGTTTGGTATTGTTTCGGAGCACATATAAGGGTTTGAATCCCAACACCCCCCCTCAATTTTTTGCGAAAATAATTTGTTAAAATTATGTGAAACTCTCAAATTTCTCCGATAATTTATTGATATTATGTGAAGACGAAGTTGACATACTCTCTCTCTCTCTCTCTCCTAACTTGAGCGTATGTATTAATATGGCGCGGACCTTATCGCAAATTATAATGATGAATGGAGAGGTAGGTGTAAATGCTGGCTCAAGCGTGGATATCGCCCCAGCTTGCGCTGTCTCTCATGCGTCGTGTACAGAACAACACCTCGATGTACATCAAGATTATCATCTGATCTACAATGGCCAACCACATAAATGTAATGTTAACATGATACACAGGATTTATAGAATCATTAATTGGTCCCCCCCTCTCCCACACACACACACACAACCAAACACACACACACACACACAAAAGAATTTAATCAAAGTCTTGTTCTATATGTCACGTTTACTAATGATTTGGATGACAAGACATGACTGCTTAGTCAAGCAAACGCCAGCATGACATGACCACGAAGTTTGCTAAAAAGGCATGGCTTTTACGGTGGGGGCAACTTCACTCCTTTGTTGTGATTAAGATCTAACTACTTTTGATGCTCACAAGCCCCTCCCCGAACCTCATGAACGTGGATCCTACAATTCCCCTAATTATGATGCTAATTATACCAAAGAGAAAACCTAGAATTGATGGTAGTTAAACCTGCTCGATTAATAATGGAGTAGGGAAGGACCCCCCACAAAAGCATGTCAATGTAATGATGATGGTTTAGGTAAAAAGAATCATAGATGTCCTCATTGACTGGCCCCCTTCCCCCCCAAGTCGATGTTTTCTTCAGGAGCAAAGGCTTTTGGTTTGGTCCCTCTAGTGAATAATTAGGGCATGGTTAGCCAATATTCTCGAAATACCTACCGAGCAACTAAATAAGGAAACTTCATAATTTTCAATAGTGCTTTGCTAGCACGACGGTTTCTGAATGATTGAGATTAATGGCATATTGTAATCGAAAATTGATGATATTAAAAAACTTATAGATTCTGATTCGATGTCACATTCAGTAAAGATTTATGATACATGTATAAAATGTACTTAATATGTGCGAGCCTACCCAACAAATGCATTAGAAATGACACCATGAGATAGATATAAAGCTGAGCAAATTGCTTCTCTTCCAAGAAAGATGTGAATCCGCCTATCCAACGAATTTTTTGAGCGTTCAAGTCAACTCAAAGCATGTTTACAAATTTTTAAATGAGTGGACCCCATAATAATTTTTGATTGTTTGTTATTTATTTTCTTATGGCCTATAACAGGCAATTAATCTCACGATTGATTAAGGGCATTTACATAATCAATTATCTTTTCAATACACCGGCTACTTTATGTTATGCATGATCATACTTTGAAAATCGAATTATTTTGTATTTAATCTGCTTAACAATTATCTCGAAAACACTCGTTAACGAACCTATACGATTCTTCTCTTTCGGGGCCGATTTGTTACCCTGGTAGCAAAAGAATTGAATGGAGCTTTCTGGGGGGGGCCCTCGGAGTCACGAGACTTGCCGTAAATCAGTCATTTCAAATGGGGTCTTGGGCAATGGATTTCGTTCGGCTTTTTTCTTTATGTCGGAACAGACAGGGAACATCTCCTCGAAGGAGCTTCTCCTTACCCTATAGTTGTATCCCGTGCACTTTTCATAGCTATAGTAGCTTTTTGGATGGTAAAATCGGGGCATCACGTACTAGTTTCTCGCGGTTCAAATTCACTTGTCTGTAGTTAAGGCCACTTACGCTTACTGCTGGAGCGCGAACGCATGGTCTACCTCGTACCCCCCCGAACGACATAAGGCATCGAGGATGTCGAGGTTGATATTGCTAAACATGCAGATTTGGTTGTCGGCATTATTTAGACTTGACAAAGGTTGCTATAGCGCACCTAGTTTTGTTCCAGCAAAACAAATTCTCCCGCTTAAGTATTCGCATCAATAAAGAACAAAGATTTGTGACAGAAATGAAAAGGAAGAAATGTTCGATTATTTATGGTATTTCCTTCTTTTTTTTTTTTGGAAGGATAGACTGAAAAATTTTCTATGTATCATAGCGAGTTTTGTTTTCTCTTGGTATTTTACAATTACACAAAATGCATAAGAAATAGGATTAATACTACGAAAAATCATAAACCGGTACACATTTAGCAAAATTATCCCAAATTATTTTTTTGACCACCAAAAATCATAAACTAGTACACTTTTGACGAATTTACCTAAATCGGTATACTTGTAACAAATTTATCCTTTGTTAGTTTTCGTTTACTTTTATTGTCAAGCCGGATGTACACGTTTGGGATTTTTATCCTCTATTGTATCAATTTGAGATTTTTCGTGGTATTAATCCAATTTAACGGAAACTAACGAAGAATAAATTTGTCACACGTGTACCGGTTTACGATTTTTGATCGTCAAAATAATTAGTTTAGGGTAAATTTATCACGGATATACCGGTTTTGGGTTTTTAGCCATCGAAAAAATAGTTTGGGGTAAATTTTTCACATGTATACCAGTTTAGAATTTTTTGTGGTTAAAAAAATAGTTTTTGGTAAATTTATTATAAGTATATCAGTTTAAGATTTTTCGTGATATTAACCCTAATAAGTACTCAATAAATAAATATGGGTTGAATCTATTCGATCATCGAGGTAAAAAAAAGAGATGCCCACAAGTTCAAATCGACCAGCCTTTTGTCTTTGGGCCGGTTAGTGGGTGGGTTTGTTTCATGGGCTCATTCTTGTCCTTAGAATGCTTGGAGGAGCAATCCAACATGAAATAAATCTTTTCAATTAATTGCTCAGAAAAAAATAAGATAAAGGAATGGATTTTCCATTTTCCTTTTACTATAATCTAGGGGCACAGACGTGGAGACCTGACTATTTAGAGGCCCATAAAACGCCATGCAAGCCCTATGAACAAGTTAAACTCGGCCTTAACCAGGCAGCTCGTACGTGGCCATTGAAATTTAAATGGACAACCTTTAATTCCCGAGCTGAAAATATTCCGATGCTATCGCATCAACCATTGAGGATTAGATTCACCTTTCCTATTGTCTAGAGGAGAAACGGAGTTTAACCTGAGAAATGTGTATATGTAACTCTTCTTCATCGGTCGAGAAGACATTTATATCTACCTATATTCTCCACAAATAATTACTTTGAATTTAGATGCGTATGCGACGCGTATGTAAAAGTAGTCGCTATAAAATCAAACTTTACAAGCTGTGCTTATTTCGTTACTATACACAAAACAAGTTACCATTTTCCATGTTCAATTTTCGTCTATCTTATTTTGTGGAAAACATGCTTCCTCTAATTTTTCACCGGTGCTTGTTTTGAGGGGGTGGCATGTGACATTGGAGTGTATATAATTTACTAAGAGGTGATCTCATTAGGACTCCTTGGAAATAGTTTCTAGGAAGATAATTGAAAACGACACTCGACAACGCGAAACTTAACGGGCGAGAATTCAATACCCGATCCGAGCATTTAATGCATATTCCTGAATAATTTTGTCGTCTAAGTATCTATTAGTCACACGTAAATCATAATTAGAGGGAAATCATGTTCCATTAAAAGTGAATATAGGTAAAAATATTAATCTGAGTCTAGTGAAAAAAAAGCCTAACTAAAAAAAGTGATTGACCTAATTAAAGACAATTTGAAGAGGGGAGAGAGAGAAAGGGAAAAGAGAAATGGAGGGTCCTCCCTCCAAGGTCCGAACATCAAGGGCGGGACGCGAGAAATCGCCGCCCGAACGGACGGTGGAGAGAGCATCAATGCCACGCCACTCAGATCCCCTTCTCGCTCTCTTTCTATCTCTAGCTCTCTGCAAATTCAAAGCCCGAAGCTCTTCCCCCCCCGCCACTTCCACCGAATCGAAGACGAGAGTGAAGCTGAAATCTGTTTCTCTGGAGAGTGAGATTTGAGAAGCGACGACGCACGCGCGCTCACACCATGTCGTGGCAAACCTACGTGGACGATCACCTCATGTGCGACATCGACGGCCAGGGCCAGCACCTCTCCGCCGCCGCCATCGTCGGCCACGACGGCAGCGTCTGGGCTCAGAGCTCCACTTTCCCCCAGGTCTCTCTCTCTCTCTCTCTCTCTCTCTCTCTCTCTCTCTCTCCATCTGCATGCATTGGCTCGCGCTTTTGTGTGCTTGGTTTAACTGGAGGGCTTTGATCGGATCGGATCGTATCGGATCTCTCGCGGCTTCTTTCCCGCGGTTTTTCTTTGAAATTTTCTGTGTCTTCCGTCCCCGGGGGGACCGATCCGATCGCCTCGCGACGATGTCACATCATCAGTCGCTCTATCGACGTTCGTGCGGGCGAACGAACGATCTGCATTGTCACGATTAGATCAATCTGCGTCGACTCGTTCTGAACGCTACGAATCTGCCGCATTGCGTCAACCTTTTGATGATGAGGAACCGAAATGAGATTCCCGCCTTGCTCTCCAACGGAGCTAGCGTAAGGAGCTCGCGTGAGCTGCTTGATTGCTTGAAACTAGACGAGCAATGCCTAGATGTGGATCCATTACTCATTTCGATTCTGAAGGATCTTGGCCACAAGAGCACGATCTTCTCTTTTACTTGGATGCCAGATTCTCGAAAAGTTGAAATTTTTATACCGTTGTGTGTTCGTCATGGATTTCATAACGATGATTCATTCTCTGATGTCATTTAACCGTCGCTCTTTTCAAATTATTATTACTATTGTCGAACTGATCCAAGCATTTCTGGCATTTTGTTTCCCCTACCAGTTCAAGGCTCCAGAAATTGCTGGTATTCTGAAAGATTTTGAGGAACCAGGTCATCTTGCCCCGACAGGCCTGTATCTTGGTGGCAACAAGTACATGGTTATTCAGGGGGAGCCCGGTGTTGTCATTCGCGGAAAGAAGGTGAAGTAATAATTGTTCGTCGTATCGCATCTTTCAATCTTTTTTCCCCCTTTTCGAAGAGCGAGTGACATCGCGGATTGTTAACTTGATCGAGAGAGCTCGGATTTGAATCTTAGTAAGTCGGTTAGTTAATTTGACCTTCATTTGTCAAGACAAGTACTTCCTAGGATCTTGCATTTCTTCTCCTTGGGGGTGCTCCAGGGGATTTCTCGAGCCTCTTTTGTTGGTGTTTGTCAAGCCTTCGCAAGTCCAATTCCTTCCTTCAGTTTATTCAGTGGATTTAAGGATTAAACATGTAAAAACTGCGTTACTGGGCTAGCTTGTCCTGTGGGGTTGTACGTATGGATCAGAAGGGTAAATTTGTTCTTGCAGCACGCCCCAGATCTTTCAATTTATCTCAAGGTGTTCATGTTTTTTCAGTCCTGAAACTGTTTTGGAGAGGTTGAAATGGCTTTCTCACATCTATTATGTTACTTAAGGGCATTCTGATACGCAGGGATCTGGAGGCATTACAATCAAGAAGACAGGGCAAGCACTAGTATTCGGGGTCTACGAGGAACCGGTGACTCCAGGACAGTGCAATATGATTGTCGAGAGGCTCGGAGATTATCTGATCGATCAGGGCCTGTAGGCCTCTGCTCAACTCCATCTATCCGTATCCCTGTCCGCGGTCTAGCTTTTCTTTTTTGGCTCATCTTCTGCATCCGAGTTTGCGCATCCTGGATCGACAAGTTGCGTGAAATAACCATGTGGTTGTAAGGTATTTCGTTCCCCGGGTGTCATTTGCTTATTATTTACCTTGATTTTTTGCATACGACGATACTTCATATAATGTATCGACCTTTTCCTCTTTGGGGTTTATGGTGCTGGCAATAGATTTCAAGTTTTGACTATGTGTTGAATGTGTTTGATGCTCATGTTTGTCGAACTCGAGACATGAATCGCCTCTATTCGACTAGCTCTGTCAGGTCTAGCAATTTCATTGGCAATTCGTTCCTCTCTCCGTCTCGGTGGGATTAGAACACTCCTCCAAAACAAAGTCATCGACATGTTTGTGCATAATGACTTTTGGTCCTAGGACTCTAGACTCCAAACAAACGGAAGCAATTGCAATGACATGTAAAAATGATCATACTCCTGATTTCTTCTATCGATTTGTACATGCCGGCTCAATTTAAATCAAGTACTCTTGTAACTATCAGCCCTTCAGAATTCAGACTCGAGCACTTCATCATGTCAACAGTCGAGCATACATTATTTCCTCCCCACTGCAACTCTGCCATTTTGAGTAGGAATCCCCAGTCATCTCTCTTTTTCTACTATGATTCTGCCATCTTTTTCAGATATACAACTCAACATATCCTCATTATCATGTACTTCATTTTTCCCATTAAGAGAGTACATTGGGAAAATCAACATTTGGTCCACATTGAAAATAGAATAATCAGTTAACGATAGAAGAAATCGGCAAAACATGAAATTTTCACATGAAATTTTCAAATGGTCTTCTTTTAAGACAATCGTCCGATAACCCAAGAATGATCCAACGACAAACCGCTGTTTACCTCTCGAGAGCCTCGACATAAGACAGGGAACAATCTCCTCCAAACCTTTCAGTTCTCACATTTTGCGACTTGCTTCAGTTAAATCCAAGACACAGGACAAAATCCTTTAAACCTTCTTGAGTGTAAACATTTTGCGGCTAGCATCACTTGCACGGGTTGGCCACCGCAGCCCCTTTCACTTTTACAATTACAAATGACTACTAGACGGTCCACCAAAATCCTAACAAAGAAGATCCAGCTTGGGCCATTTTGTACACGTAAATATCCATGAAGACAGGATTTCCTGAACCTACCTCTATTAACATGATACTGCAAAACTCAGCCCCCTGATAATTTCATTCAACAGACTACAATCATTTGGACAGATGAATAACAAAAATGGTAATTCTTTTTCTCGCACGGATACATCCATTTAAATTTCCACATTCTTGTCACGGCCTCTTTTGCGGGGTTCCCCATGATTCTTTACACATTGCCGGTGATCAAAATAAATAACAGGAAAAATGGCATAATAGTGTAGCTTAATGCCAAGATATGGACTTCACCTGCCTGGGAGGAAGAATGTGAAGAAATGGCCGTAGCATTGCTTGTAGCGGTTTTGTTGCTCCTGCATTGAGTTTAACAAAGGACAAGGAAATCAAGCATTGGTGCAAGGATTATCGAGCTTAAAATGTTAGGGAACTGTAATTGCATACGGATATTTACCCGGCAGTCATATAAATGCACTTGTCATAACCTGATACACAAGAAGCAGCCGAAAGCTCCAATTAGCATTGCCGGAAACTCAATTAGATAACCAGAGAAAACGTTTGAAATTAGAAGCTAAGTTGCACTAGCATCCTAAATCAGGTATGATCATCGTTGAGAGAAAACTAACATGCTTGTTAGGACGAAAAATGATAACTTCTCTTAATATCAGGTTTACAACATGGAAGTTCAACAACTGGTTGTGTTAAATGTTCTTGTGTTATTATCCCAGAACGCCTCTTTGGCCAACTCAAATCACATAGAGGTCGCTTAAAGTCCAGCATAGATGAACATAAAGAAGCAGGAATAGAGATTATGCTCTAATGGGTGACAAAGAAGAGATATACTTGGGTTCTTGTCGACTTTTAACCCTGCCCCTCCAAAGCTACAAGCAACATCTGTAGCGCTATTTTGCTGATAGTAACTGTTGAAGGCAAACGAGGCATGAGAAACCAAGGTGTCCGGCTCATAACACGGTTGGCTGGGTTGAATCGCAGAACAGTCCACATTTCCTGGTCCACAGGCCCAGTCTAGGGCATTCTTCAAGTCCATATCCGATGCATTAGACGAAGCGATGCACCATGTAGTTCCATTAGAACTGGTGATATTAGCTCCAGTTATCACATCCACAGAGCCTCGTCCAGTGAAGTCCAAATTGTACACACTCGTCTCATCAGGATAAAATAGCCCCCAGTTCCTCTCAGAATCCAAACCAGGCTTCCTGTTTTCATTGAAAAGCGAAAAGATATACACATCCAACTCTTCACCGGGCTTCGCAGGAGTGCCTGTGTTATTAATCACGTGACGGATCAAGTTTGTATTGTAAATCTGAGCATTATCTGGAGTTGCAGCAGTTTCTTTAGCAGAACCTTTAGATGGCCATCCTGTTTCAGTGACCATGATTTTGATGGTCCGGAAGTTCAAAGCCATGAGGGCAAAGTAAAGAGCATCGATCTGGGCATCGAACATGCTAGTGTAGAGCAACCCGGTGTTTGGATCAATCACTTCTGAGGACGACTCAAACAAGGCATAGTCTAGAGAGACATTGTTTGGCGAATCTCGATAGGCATAGTAAGGATAGATGTTGATCATGAAAGGAGATTGGTTCTCAGCAAGAAATATCAGAAGGGGTTTCAAGAAAGATGCGTAGTTACTACTAAAAGCACCCGCTGAAGGCGGAAAAGATCTCGATAGAACTCCGAGAGAATGGGTCGTGGAGACTTTGATTCTTTTGTGTAGACCGACTTTTCTCAAGGCTGTAAAGATGTTTTGCATCGCTGGTACCACGAGGGCAGTGACATTGCTGGAACTTTCTGTTGCCTCGGCACCGACAGTGATGTACGTGATCTTCGTGGTAGGATAATATGGGAGAATGCTGTTCTTCAGCCAAGTGTCGGCATTTGATTGGAACTGAGAGAACGGCAATAGGTCTGAGTTTGGAATACCTATGATGAGCTCTACTCCTGTGTTTGCAAAGGCCTTGAGAACCTGAATGTTAGAGTCGTAAATCCTGAGGTACTTGATGTTGTGAAGCTGAACCAATTGTGCGACTTTGTCAGCTGTCGGGAGGTCATCCGCATTTCTACCATAGCATATTCCGATAGTGCTTCCTCTGCACAGGTCTGCCGCGAGGAAAAAGGGTCTAAGTTACTCGTCCAAATTAAGTGTCAGGAATTGGCCAAAAGATATCAAGTGTTATAAACATCTGACGATAGTCAGACATGTCATGCACTATAAATTTGACAAGGTATGAGGATCATGTTTGAGTATACTTGAGAAATGGTTGATCTACTTCAACCAACCATTCAGAAGATCAAGTTACCATAAGAACTTCAATGGAAATCAACTTAACTCTTGTCTAATGCATAGTAGAGAAATCCTCTACTGACTAATCATTAGCTTGAATAAACGGGGAGACCAATTGGCTAACATGAGGGTGCAAGATACGTATACTATTATACTTTCTCTGTACTCTCTTTGGCACTTCTCTTACAGAAAACATTCCACACACTACTGCAAGACTCATTTTTTAGCACCCCTCTCCAATAGAAAAACTTGAGGCTTTGTTTTCGGAGAAATGCTAAGTAAACGAAGATCAGTTTTAAAAATCGTTCTACTAAGTGATGTAGCAAATTGTTTTTTTTTTTTTTTTTGGTAAGGAGTGATGTAGCAAATTGTTATTGCCTGTTGAATACAATAAGCTCCTTCAAATGCCCATTTCCAGTCTGCCACTTACTTAATATACCAATTTTATGGATCAGTCCCAGTATACGGTATACCTAGCATTGCTCTTATTCTAGGGTTTGGCAGCTATGTTCGAACAATGCCAGACTACCATTTCCAGTCAAATATTTAGACCACTTTGTCCATCACATTATCAATCAGTGCCTTGCCAGAAGTACTCCTCAAGGGCTTCTATATCTGTAAATCCCTAGTTTCTCCCAAAACACAGTGTGCGCATGAGCAGACAAAATCTAGTTATCTGCAGATGCTACTAAATAATTTTTTCACCTTTCTTCCACAAAATTTGCCCATGCATGTCATATTCAAGAAATGCACTTAGTCCATGAGCCAGTGCTTTTCTCTCTCTCAGAGGGAGGTAGCTTGGACCACATGAGATTCTATGCAATCTATTATGTGGGTCAGCTAAGTAAATAATTGACTTTCTAGCTGTCCGAGAGAATGAGAGTCTGCCTACTTACCATAAACATTAATGCAGAGCATAGCATCAACACTGATTAGAGCAAGTAATTGAGGGCAAGAGAATAGATCAAGTGAATGTCCCAGAGCACACGTCACGACGAAGTTTGACGAAACCAAGCCATCATTTTGAGTGGTGAGAGAGACCGTGCACGCATCGTACGCCCCCAAACACAAAGTGTATCAAGACGAGAGGAAAAAAAAAATGCAAACTTGAGCGACTTCAAGAGCAGAATGCAGACAAGCTAAAAGCTACCCAAATGAGGTCCAAGATAGTGGTGACTCTCTTCACTTTTCAAGCCTTCAAATGGTTTAGAAAATGGCAGGAGATAGAAAGATCGATACTGCAGATAAGCAAAGCGAAGAAACTACAAAACAGTACATGTATCGATCACAAGGACAGCTGTAGAAAAAGCGAATCCGTTGAAGATAGAGGAAGAAGAAAAAGAATCAAGACTCAAGACTCAAGAAGAAAGACAAACCCAGAAGCATAAGCAACTGCGAAGTGGCAAAGATGAGCCTGAACCGTCTTCCCATTTGTGCTCTGTCTGTCTGTCTGTCTCTCTCTCTATCTCTGTCTCTGTGAGAATTCTTGAGAAGCCTCTCGCTTTATTCCTGAGACCCACTTCAGCAAAATGCTGTTCTCAACGTTCTCCCCTTCTTGAGAACTGCGTCTCTCTCTCTCTCTCTCTCTCTCTGGAGGAAAGATAAAAGCTTTGGTCTTTAGATGCAGAGCTCGTGAGTCAAGAGTCTTTGACTCCACACTGTGCTGTACTGGAGCGAGAGATGACGAGTGCGAGCCTGCGCAGCGTAAATCGTAAATCGTAAATCGTAAAGCGAGCTGCGTTTTTTGGTCAGTTGCTCGCGTCGCTTCTGATCGTTGGCGTGGCAGTTTCCGTAAATATGGAGGAAGGGATGCTGCGTATGTGTCAGAGAGTTGCAGACAGACAGTGGCTACTGTGTATTGGACGTACGGGAAGGCTGAGAGGGTTCGGACTTCAGATGGTTTTATTAATTGGATTTGAATCGGAAGCGCCTCGGGTACGCCCCCTGCTTTTTGGCATGTCTGTCGTTTCGGAATTTGGAATGGGAAAAACGAAAAATAACACAAATAGCTTTCAAATTTCGATTTAACATGCACTATACTTTTAATTCGTTCAATATAATTTCTAAATTATTAATAAATAATTAAATTTAATTCTTAATTTATATGAAGATATTTAATATCTTTTGTTCCAATCACTTGATGAACGGAATTTGCCAATTCATCTTTTCATCTTTTAAGCTTGAATAGTGAACAACGAAAAAGTTATACATATATTATTCAAGCAAGATATTCATTTCAAACCAAGCAGGATATCCATTTCAAATCACGATTTAATAACCTGCGTGACATCTTAACTCTTGACTCTTCATTTTTTTAAATACAACTTAACATATAATAAATCACATCATCAAATAACGTTTGATTTGTCGTTTGAGCAAATAAAAGAAACTGCATTGAACATTTATTTATAATTCAGGGACAATAATATATAAAAATTCGGGAACCGTTTGCGTTATTTTCTTCTTGAAATCGAGCCTGGCTTGTATTGAACAATTGATTTCGCGTAAACAAAAATCCAAAAAATGATATCCCAATCAATCCCCCGTAAAGTAATCATAGGAGAAAATATACTTTTTGATTTAACAGAAAAGCACTTATTTCGCGTACAAAACTAATAAAAAAAAATAGAGACATTCTTCTCCCGGCACAGGCTGCATTGCATTTGCACTCATTTTTTGCTTCCAAAAGAAAGTCTAATTTCCTAAAAAAAAATCTGAATTTTAAATTTATTTTCTATTTTTCCCTTTTTTTACAAAAAAAAAAACTCAAATTTTTTTAGATTCAGTCTAAATCTGGCCCCGACAACTTTTGTTGTTGTTGTTGGAGACGATCCATGTATTTTTCTTGTCGTTGTTTTGTTATTTTATTCCACCCTTACCTCTCATCCTCAAAACACATGTTGGACTGTTCATAAAGAAATTTTCACATTTGTTAGGGCCATTCAAGTAACCATCTTTCGACAAAAAAAAAAAAAAGGTAACCATCTCCTTTAAAAAAAAAAAAATTCTCCCGACAGGAAAAAAAAAAGAAGCCACCATCTATCTTTAGTGACAAAAAAAAAAAAGTACAATCTTCAACGGCGGTGATTTGATCTCCAATCAATAGATGATCCAACATCCCGGCCGGTTGTTTTGGGAAATCTTGCCCGCAGGTAAAAGACTCGTGTTTTGGAGAAATTATCCGAATCAAACCCACATTTATTATATGAAAGCCGATTGGACCCTAAATATTTTTGTAAATTTCTAATGTGGGCCGTCCATCTGATATGTCCTTAAATGTGTTGACACGGTGGTCAAATCATCACCGGTTATTTTAATACGCGGCACGACTAGAAGAACTATCACAAAAACCACGTGATTTTGAGATTTTTCTAAATTTTTTTAAGGTTAATATCGCGAAATTTTTTAAATTAATATATTTATGATAAATTTATTAAAAATTATTTAGTTTTTACGAAAGATCTTAAACTGGTATATATATATATATATATATATATAAAATTTACCAAAAATTATTTTTTATCATGAAAAATCCTATACTGTTACAACCGTGACATATTTATCTCAAACGATTTTTTTTACTACAAAAAAATTTTAAATGGGTGTACATATGACAAATTATCCTAAACTATTTTTTTTATTATCAAAAATTCCAAACTAGTACACTTATGATAAATTTATCCTCAATTAATTTTCGTTAAATTGAGTTAATATTACGAAAAATCTCAAACTAATACACCTGCGACAAATTTATCTTCCGTTAGTCGTTAAATTGGATTAACAACACAATAAATCCCAAACTGATATATCCGTAACATACATAAGGTAAACTTCTGAAACTATTACACCTGTCAATTGCTACATGTTATCCGACTAAGTAATTTGACGGTAAAACTTAAAGAAAACTAAGCGAGGGTAAATTTATCGTAAGCGTGCTAGTTTAGGTTTATTAGGAATAAATTTATCATAGGCGTACTAATTTGAGGTTTGTTTGCGGTAAAAAAATTGTGGCAAATTTATCACATGTCTATCAATTTGAGTTTTTTTGTGGTAAAAAATATAATTTTGAGTAAATTTATCACATGTATAACAGTTTGAAATTTTTTGTGGTCAAAAAATAGTTTTAAGTAAATTTATCACATGTATATAAGTTAAATGGAAGTGCTAAAATTTGTCACGAAAGTGAAATTGAGTCATAGAACTTTTAAAAAGTTCACCTCAAACTTATCAAATTAGTATAAATAACTCTATCTAATTTGGCTAATTGAAAACGCTAACACGACTTTTTTTATTATTTTCCCTACCATAATTGGCATTGACGTGGCAAAAATATATAAGACAAAGCCAAAACTACATCATTTTGACAAAATCGTAGTTAATGGAAAAGAATTCATCGGCGTGTGCCCATCACTGAAAATAATGCGAGATTTGGTGATCGGCTGCCGTATGAGCTTTGATGCTACTACGGATCCGTCTTTGGGGAATATGTCAATCCTTGTAAGCGGTATCAAGTTGATTAACTTTTTAGATTTTCTTGTTTTACTTGCTTTGTCGGATTGGCATATTTGTCTTGAAGTTATGTGCTTCTCTTTTTATATGAAATGAAGATGTTCGTTCCGACAAAAAAAAAAAAATCTAAATTTGACTTTTTAATTTTAAATATTATTTAAATATTAACAAATATATTTAAAAAAAATGAAGGCTAGATTGGATGAGGACTTGCAGGACCATTGCCGCTACCATCCACCATCGCCGCATAGGGCTGGCGAGGGTGCAACGAGGATTGGTCGAGGTTGTCAGGTACTAGCCAAACCTAGGCGAGTGCCGGTGACCCTCGCTTGCCGTCGCCCGTGGTCGTCGGCCACTAGTCGGGGCTCAACGATCCCGATCGACTCTCACCGCACCCTCACCGCTTGATTTACACTCCTCCTCTTTTTTATTTAATTTTTAATTTCGTGTATATTCTTAAATTAATTTAAATACTAACTAAATTAAAAAAAGTTAGATTTGAATCAGAACGTAGATGTTTTTGCCTCTCTTTTTTTTTAATGTTTTATCTACGTCCACGTAACGTAGTATGGAGAAAAAATAAAAAGAAAAAAGTCAGATCATTATCTTTGTTTAGTCAAGTGAAATGAATTTAAATGGAAAGATTTGATTGTTAATGATACGCTGATTACACGTTCCGAAAGAAGTTCAGGATTCAAATTGCACTCTCGTTTTAAGTCTGGAAAGGAGTACGTGAAAGACCAGAAACTCTCGATCGCCATTCCTCTGTCGAATCCTCGGCCCTGGAGTCTCTGATTCTTCATCACCATCGGCTTCGTGTTCGTCTCCTTCGTCGGCTGCGCGAGCGAAGATGGTGTTGGAACAGTTAGGCGGGACTATAACCCGCGCGATAGGGCAGTTGAGCAAGGCGACGATCATGGACGAGAAGGTTCAGTGCCTCCGCGAGATCAACCGGGCCCTCCTCGACGCCGACGTCCATGTCCAGGACGTCGTCTGCAACATGCAGATCAAAATGCAGCGGCATCGTCAACGTCGACGATCTTGCCGCCGGGCACAACAAGCGCAGGATCATCCAGCAGGTACGTGTTTTTTCCTTTTTGGGAATTCGTGTTTTTCTATTGGTTGATTTATCTATAAGATGTCCGTGGATTCGTCTGAGCTTTTGATGAATTTTTGCTGAATAATTGCATATAATTTGCTCAAGTTTATGTAGAAGCTTGTCTTGGATTCGATGCGTCGGAAGTTGATTCATCCATATGAGTTATTGGTATGCCTGTGTTGGACAGCAGGCTGTGAGCTCGGTGTTATTAGAAGATTCCACTTGTGAATCAGCAATCGCAATTAAGTTTTCTTTGATTGAAGTTGGAATGCATTACTCTTATTTCTTCGTATGACTGGAATTTGTCAAGTTGGACGGTGTTTTAGATTTTGGACTCCAATTTGATAGGCGCTCATTCTGAAAATGTGCCTTGATATGAAGCGTTAATTAGGAAACGTCCTATTTTCTTTTCTAGGTTTGTAGTTAATTTTGATTTGCTATGTGAGAGATAAAATATAATGTGTTCCTTCGGGTGGCATCTCGTATGGAAGAACTTTAGCTCATCAAGACATTAATGTGACTGCAAATGCTACTTGTTTTTTTTAGTGCCCGTATAATCTTTGCTTTCAGCATAGCTCTATTCCAGATAAAATTCTCTGTTTTGGGGATAGGTGGAATATCCCGGAGATGTGTATATTGTGTTATTTGATCTGTTTGGTCACAATTTAAGGGCATATGTGTCACTGGCACTCTTTGGTTCCCGCGTGGCTACTCTTGTTTCAGGCCATATTTGATGACACATGCCACATGTTGGATACGGGGAAGCCTTCCTATACTCCTAAGAAAAGAAACACAAGTGTCATTCTGTTTGTCGGTTTACAAGGTGATTAAATATCTCCTTTAACTTGAGTTTATGCTCGTGAATTTTGTCACTTGGGATATGGATTATGCTTTGTTGCATCCATGCATTCTCTTCAAGTGGTCGCACTTTGTTTTGCGGCTTTGTACACTGCTTATGCTTTGATGTGTATATAGAATTTTCAAGTATGCATTATTATTACAGGAACGGGTAAGACCACGATGTGTACCAAGTATGCATATTTTCACCAAAAGAAAGGTTGGAAGCCAGCTCGTCTTTGCTGATACTTTTAGAGCTGGCGCCTTTGATCAGTTGAAGCAGAATGCCTCTAAAGCTGAAATTCCATCTTATGGAAGGTACTTCCTTTCGTGCATTATTGCATTTTGATCTGCTCCTGTATGCAGACGCCTAGTTCCTCAATCAAAATGAGTAGGACTGTCAGATTCCGTAAAAGTTAAAGTTAAGGTCTCCAAGTGCACATTTTTTCATCATGCATAAAATTATTTCGCATGTTTGATTAGTTTATCCTTCATTTACTCACGAGTGGGCTCACAGAATTGAGCATTTAGGACCGTCATGTTTCGATACAATTTCTTGGCCATCAAATGATACAAGTTTCGTGACAGTTACACAGAATCAAATCCTGGGAAAATTGCTGTTGAAGGTGTGGAAACATTTAAAAAGGAGAATTGTGATCTCATAATTGTTGACACAAGTGCGCATCACAAGCAGGCTGCTCTTTTTGAAGAAATGAGTCAAGCAACGGTAGCATATGATCCTTTTGGGCATTTTCAATTGGATATCTGCTTCGTTAAGATTTTAACGTGTTGCGTGGTATGCTGCAGAAACCGGATCTCGTTGTATTTGTTATGGACAGTAGCATTGGTCAAGCTGCATATTATCAAGCACAGGCATTCAAGCAAAGTGTTCATGTTGGGGCTGTGATTTTGACTAAGATGGATGGCCATGCAAAGGGTGGTGGTGCTCTTAGTGCGTAAGTGTTATTTTGGTTAAATCAAGAGACAAAGCATTTCATTTTCCATATTTTCCCTCTTCACAGTTGCCACCATTAAAGAAGTTATCTAGCATTTGAATGGGTACTGGAGTGGATTCATGTACAAAATGTTTGCAAACGGTTGCAATGTGAGTCTTCGGAGTAGATTGCTGCTAGCTTGCATGTACATGTTTTGTGTATGTGTGTGTGTTTCTTTCAACCGCGGAGGCTATGATCCTATTCTGAATTATAGCTCAGGAATGAGTATTACTGGTTATATTCTTCGTTGGATTCTAACTGTTAGAACTACATACTTTGTGGGTTATGTTAATATACGTCAGAAACATTTATACTTGTTGTAATTGAAAGTTTTCATGGGATCGAAGGTGAAATATTCTCTATAGAAAAGAAAAGAAATCTAGTTGGGAATCCAGGATGGATAAGTTTACCCGTCAAAGGTTACTTAAACTTATGATACTTTTGGATGTTCCTTTGGTCTGAGTTTATTTGTTTGCATGTGTAGCGTCGCAGCAACAGAAAGTCCTATCATCTATAGGTACTGGAGAACATATGGATCAGTTTGAAGTGTTTGATGTCAAGCCTTTTGTAGCAGTGATATATGGAGTTTGGGTACCGTAGAGCTCGAATGTGCTACAGGACGCTTTGTTGATGGGAGCAGGGAAAAGATATAACTCAGTGGTAGAGTGTCATCTAGAACAAAAGTCTCCTCTCTAACTACAACAAAACTTTTCACGTTGCAGGAAAAGTGTTAGAAAAATCTTAAATCTATTGCCAATTTAGTTCTAAATCTTTTAATGGTGTTAATTTAGTCCTAAACCTTTTAAGCCGATGTTTACCCGGGCGTCGTAGTCTTGCCTAACCGTTCGCTCATAGATGCCTCATCATTTTCAACATGTATCTTTCCTTTGCTCATCTGATCTTGAATAGTTTGTTTGAGTTGAGTGTTAGTGCCATGCCCCTCAATACTAACCGAATGATTATGAGTTACTTCTCTATTTAATAGATGAATAGAATATTATAAAATCCGGTAATAAGTAAGAGGAGAAAATCTCAAATCGGCTATTTGCATAAACTTACTGGTATTCTTTTTCGCTACAAGATCAACAATCCCATGAGCTTGGGCTTCTGTTGCTGACATGAAAACATCTCTTTCCATATCTTCGAGTAAAACCCATAAGCTCTCGTGATGATCATTTTAATTTTTATAAAAATAGTTAAATTAAAAAAAATTACAAAATTTAAAAATCGACTTTGAAATCCTTGGCCAAGCCTAAAAAACCAATTTTGACCAAAAAATATTTTTCGGTATTTTTGAAATTTCTTTTCATTTAAAAATGGCCAAAATTTGAGAAAAATACCAAATGAGGTCAGAAAAATCTAGAAAAATAGTCAATAATTTTATTTTAAATTTAATTTTTGGTCACTTTAAAAAAAAAATCAATTAGCATCATAGTTTTCCCCAAAATCATAGGAATTGATGACCTAATTGAGCCAAAAAAATCATGGCAATCTCAAATGACACATCATAGGTTACGGGCCAACCTAAACCTTTCATGGTTAGCAAAAGTGAATGTAGGCTATTAGATCGATCCTAGGAGCTCCATGAAAACACTAGGGTGCCCTAACAAGCCTATAAAAGCCCTAGGATAGCCCCACTAGACCTCAAGAAGGACACCACTCCAAAAATCCCTTCTTGGTTCAAGAACACACAAATGAGAGAGAGGGAGACGGCTGGTTTTCGAGAAAACAAAGAAAAAATCAAGTGAGAAAACTCAGAAAAAGCTGGTCGGGAAGGAAAATGGGGAGTTCGTGTGGTGTGATGATTGAGTTTTAGAGCGAAAGAGAGTTTGAGAGACCTAAAGGAGCATTTCCCACCGTCTTTTCGCTGTCTTTCATCCCCATGAGATTCGAAACGGCGGGTTTTTTACCCTTCGCGAGAAGCCAAGTCTGCGTTTTCTGAGTATGGGTCTTACATGTAGGCTACTTCATGATGCGTTTGTGATGCGTGAGTTTATTTCCCGAAACGTTGAATGTTTACATACTTTCATTTCGTTTGAGTGGTTTTTCTTGTATGGTGTGCTTGTGTGAAGTATTGGGGCTTGAATCAAGGCAGGCAACAAGTTAACCTAATCTGAGTTCGAGCCTAACTCTTCAAAACAGCTCAAACCTGCGATTTTGAGGCAGGTTTTTGTTATGATTTTGTTCGTTTTAGTTGTTCTTTCTTAGTTAATGTTATTCCCAACATGGAGTGGTGACTAAAGATCAACAGCCTGAGCTTCTACAAATGCTTTCTCAAGGAACGTTACCTTGAGAATTATGCATGAACATTATGAGAACATTCTTAACATGGATCCAACGGGCCTGGCTTGTATTTATTCCATCATTGGATATGATGCTTTATCCTATCATCCCATGCTTTTATTTTGAGATTCGTGCGAAGTGAATACTCAGCATGCGTGCATGCATGCATGACAATGTACAAGCAAGATCAGTCCATGATCTAGGCTAATGGTTTGGTTCTCTTGAATCAAGTTTATTTCCATGTTATAGGGGTTCAGTTCTGAATTGATGCCCAAGGGTCAAGGGAGAGAAATCCAGGCGAAGATGAAAAGATATATGACCATGATGGACTCGATGACAAACGAAGGCAAGTCATGCTGTAATACATAGTTTAATTAAGTGTTTATTATTCTGTCTTATGGCTGCGGGAAGGCTTTAAATTCAAATCCTTGCCTGAATAAACAAGTTCAATTTGCTCTAGGGCTAGACGGTTCAAATCCAAAGATGATGAATGAATCAAGAATCATGCGGATAGCAAGGGATTCTGGTCGTCACTTGAAAGAAGTTAAGGAAATGCTGAAAATGCATGAGCGGTTTGCGTCGATTTGGAGAAAAATGAAGGGACTTTAGGTCTCGAAACATGCAAACATGAATGCATGGAGTTGTCCCACCTCAGATGCTAAAGCGTCGATGCATTTGATTGATTGGCATTCTGATGTAACTAGTCAAAATGTGCAGGATTTTTGTTTGAGTTATAAAAACGGAAGAGCAAGTGCATGTTATTATTATTATAGTTCTCGTTTCAAGAATAATTAGACAAAATTCGTCGAATTTCCCTTTTTATTTTATTTCTTTTTTCGCTTTTTATATTTTCTGTGCAGATTTTGTGTGGTCCTTATAATAGTCTTCTTCACGGACACTGCCCCGTGCACCGCCGTGAACTTCCTGTTGCTCTACACCGGTGAAAGGGCGTCGGCCGCAATAGGAAGCCGCTCTACCTCGAGGGGTCGATGTTCCACCGCGTGATCTGGAGGTTCCTATGCCAAGGCGGCGGCTTCACCTCCAGGAAGGGGACCGGCGGGGGAGTCGATCTATAAGCCCAAGTTCCGGGACGAGAACCTCGTGAGTCGTGAAGAAACACACGAGTCCCGGGACGAACGGGAGTTTTTTCACCTCGGATGGTGAGCGATAACTGGAGCGCCGCTTCGGCATTTTCATATGCAAATTGACAGACAAAACTAGATATGATTGTCGAAATTGAACAGTTCATTACTAAATTGACATTCCTATATAGGTTTAGAATCCATCCTAATTTTCCTGCTCGTGTCCTCGTGCAAGTTTGCACATCAAGGCTCCGTTTGTTTCATGAAAATATTTTCCTCAAAATGGCAGCTTTTCTATAATTAGATCAATAAAAAAAATTTCCACTATGGATAACGATTTATGTCTTCATGTTTTGCGAACAGTGAAAATAATTTATGTTCGACCAATCTTTAGACCGCGCGCGGCTTCGGCGATCGAGCTTTGTTCGAGTTGAGCCTCGAGTAACGAATTGGTGTCGGCTCGACTCGAATCGGCTCGATCGACCTTGGGAACTTCTCCTGGGCCGTACGCGTGAAGCCCGATATGGGACCAAACATCTCTCTATCAAGCCCCAAAATGAAGCCCGGGATTCGCGCAAGACTTACCCAAGCCCAGTCCACTCGGTGAACCTGTTCGATCCACTTTGACCTTGCAAATCATATTGTAGTGGTAGATTTCGTGTTTGGCCCGGTAAAAAAATTTTCACTCGAAGCTTGGCCCGACTCGGCCGGGCTGGAGGACCGAAGCTATGATTTCACCTCATCCCAAACAATTTTTTTTTTGAAATTCCAAAATTTTGATTAATTAGTCGAATTAATTTCTCCAAATTAGCTTTGCCAAAGCTTGAACTGACCCGATGTGAAATAGTCTCATTTGCATCACCACCTCATCCTTAACAAATAAAATCGACATTCCACGATCCATTGACTAATTACTTAGCTCCTCTGACCAAAAGAAAAAAAAAACTAATTAATTAGCTCCAAATTAGCTTTGCAAAAGCTCGAAAAAGACCAATATGAAATAACCCCTTTTGCATCACCACCTCGTCCTAAACAAACGAATTTTCACATTCGAAATTTAATCAATTAATAATTAATTAGCTCCAGATTAGCTTTAGGAAAGCTCAAAAACGACGAATATGAAAGAGTCTCTTTTGCATCACGACCTCATCCTGAACAAATCAAATCGACATCTCGAGATTAATTAGTTGATTGATTAATTAGCTCCATATTAGCTCCGCAAAAGCTCGAAAAAGACCCGCAATGAAACAACCTCTTTTCGCATCCCCACCTCATCCTAAACAAATAAAATCAACTTTCATTACATTGATTGCGCCATAATTATGAAAATATGCGCCAGCATTGTGGAGCTGTCTAGATGATTAATTAATCAATTTACCTATCAATTAGTGTCTTGAACAACTATCTAGTATCTAATCACCCTTTTTCCAAGCTGCCACGTCTTTTTTTTTTTTTCCCCTTACTTTAAAAGAAAGGGAAAAAATAAATTCCACGCGACATATCTGGCACACGTGGGGAGGTCCGGTCGGTGACAACTTCCTTCGTGTCCGGTTTAAACAATAATTTCATAAATTTATGCGTCTTTTGGAACGACAAAACGAAGAAACGTATGGAAGAAGATTTTGAGGTCACGTGCTCGAGCACGTCGTCTGCGTTTGAGCCGTCGGTTATGTCCCACCGTCCAGATCGTCGCCCTCCATATCCGCCGCTGTCCAAGCATCATGCATAAAGTATACACCACACGACACGACATGCCGATTATTTTTTAGAAAATAGAGAATTCCGATAAATTGAAACACATAATATATTAAATATATATTTTTGTATATTCATGTATATATAAAAATATCAGTCACTATTAGTTTTTTTTTTCCGATCGCGTATATTGATTTTTTGGTGGCAAGATATATGAGTTAAACATATATATTTTTGATGAATTTACATTTTGACCCATAATTTATTGAAAATGCTTAAAATTGATCATGTATGTGTCAGAATACTGGATTCGCGTGTTGCCGACATATCTAAAGTGTCGATCACGTGTCTGTCATATATCGTAGAGTATCGGACACGACACGACATGAAGGCCTCCAGAGAGTGTCGGTGCTTCCTATATATGACTTCACTTTGGATAGTTGTTTTTTGACCGAGAGACAGAGAGGAGGAATTGGTTGAATTTTTTTGGGTATGAGTAAATTAAATAAAAGTCAATAAATTTATGCCTAGTTTGAAAAATACAAATTATTACATAATTCAGCCTATAATGACTCCGATGGAGTTGGATTATTTGAGAACAAAATTAGGCGATTGACGAAGTTGGGACCGGTTGGGTTCCACGATGATCGTCCCTCCCTGTAATCCCATCAATGTCACGTGGTTTTCAAGTCCGGCCCAAACTCGACGGGAATAGGCAACGACAGGATCGAAACCCCGCAAAAGGATAAAAAATGAGCTGCCGGTTTAGGGTACGGCATCGGTGCTGTACAACCGGTGCTCTGTAAGGGTTGTCAATATTCGATCAAGTTGAGATCGATGTCGTGCAACTTTTATGCCGTGTCGGCATTTTTAGCCCGTTAGATTCTACCGACATCATGGGTTGGAGATTCGAAATGTCTCGTTTTGCGATATTCGTGATGAAGACCGATGCATGCCGAAGATGAAAGGGTGACGAGATCCGATTTCATCTAATTCGATTCGATTTCAACTGAAACTTAGGACATTAAATCAGCTAATCAAAGTCCACATCGTCCGGACCGCTCCCTTTGAATGTTGTGTATGTCGAATGTGAATGCTCCTTCTTCTAAGTCATACCTCACATGTGCATATAGGAGATGAAGTATACTCATAAAGTATTCAATAATTCGTTTAATGGTTCCCTTGGTTCCAAAGAATTATGCTTGAACTAACTCAAGGACTCTCAAGGCTCAAAACCCTAATTTTATATCTTCAACATAGCTGCCGCATAATGCTTCTCTTATCATCTACACGTCGATTTTCTCTTGTGGAGAAAAGGTTATATTCGGACACGATGTGACGAGGGTCCAAACGGTTACGATGAACAGACGAATAGAACGAGGTTGCAGCTCCATCGGAGTTCCCAACATGGGCCCCACATTTTACTCGAGGCTGAAGGGTAACTGCCGACAAAATTTTTATTATTATCTCGATAACAACGGAAATTATATTTTACAAATGTAATCTACATACTTCGTTCGAATCTGCAAAGGGAAAAGGGAGTACTATCGATTCGGTACTAAACATATTATATAGATATTCATTCCGTCTGATTGTTTTTTTTTATATTTAATTTTATCAATATAATCCTAAAGATTTGTGCGAAATTCCAATGAAGTCCTTCCGGCCACAAGCTGTTGGAAATCATTGATGTGGCATTTTGCATGTTGTTCACGTTATTGTGTCACGTAGGATGGTCGGCGATGATTGGACATCACGTCGGCGGTTTGCTTGAAGGTTTTTATTGGAGTTCCGCACAAAGATTTTGGATCATATTGACGAAATTAAAAAAAATATAATTAAATTAGCATCTTTACAATAGGATTATGGCTGATTGAGTTATTCTCCCAAGGGAATATATTAGAATAATGTCTTATTGAGAGAAGATGAATTATATAGGACAGTAGGCAATCATTTTTTTATATAATAAAATGTAAGATATGTGAGAGTGTGGCGGATGTTACGTTACCCGTCTTAGATGAGGATCTTGCTTATCATAGAACCTTAATCATTCGTACTTACTTCAATAGGATGCATGTAATTTCATGAAATTGAGAGATTGGAAACTATTCGTGTCTAGTTCGCGAGTAATGTAAGGTAAAAGGATATTAACCTGTTCGGGATGGTCTCGATTTTATTTTTCAAAAAATGCACTCGACAACTTCTCTCGATGGCTGCCGTAAAAATAAACAATTTAACAAAAATAAATGAAACAAAACAAAGAAATAAACCAGACATTGAGTTTGCATGCTTCGATCGGTGTGACTTGCTTCATGGGAGAGCAGCGCAGGATTGACTTGAACTAGTCAAAAGTTCTGGGCATTTCCTAGCTTCTGATTCCACTTAATAACTCACACAGTATTCATCACTCACGATTTCTCGCGAAAAGCATTCTTTCAATCTCACAAAAAGATTTGCAATATCTCATCACAAGATTCATTGATTTTAAAAGACCCGTGATCTCCTCGTGATGTAACTTAAGAGCGCACCGCACAATTAATTGTTGCCATCACGAAACGAACCCTTTTCAAGTAATTTGTTCAAATTAAGAAACCTACTCGAACTAAGAAACCTGGTCAAATTGGAAAGAAAAATTGATCGGGTTTCCCTCTGGACTCGAACGAAGATAGTATGGGAACAAATCATGAGGATTACTATTTGCCTTTAATGAAATCATAAACACCATAACATCATCAGAACATACTTCTTCTTTTTTTCTTTTTTTTAATAGCAAATCTCGAACGCGAAACCAAATCGGATGCTGTGGTCCAACCATGCACATGGGGGTTGAAGGCCTAGGTTCCCCACGATCACATCTTTTCTTCTTCACATTCATGATCCTGAGCTGTATATGATTGTTGGGCAAACCAAAAGCAAAAAAGTAAAAAATAAAAAATAAAAATAAAAATAAAAAAAGTATTCGAATCATTTAAAAAAGCAAAAAAAAAAAAAAAAAGGCCCAACTTTATCCATCCGAAGAACAAATTAATAAACGGACCCAACAAAGCAGCAAAGCCCAAGAAAGGCCAAGCCCTAGCATGGCCGCCACGTGGCACCTCGGCCCCCTATAAGTTCGACCCCTCAATCTCGTCTCGCTTCGCCCAACTTCGCCAGCGAAATATCCCTCGAATATCTCTCTCCCCTCTTCGATTTTCTTCGCTCTGCCGTTTCTTCCAAGCTCGTCCAATTAGGGCTTTTGCAGAGAGCAAATCGGCTCCTCCTTTCTTCGCTAGGTAAAGAGAGAGAGAGAGAGAGAGAGAGAGAGCAGAAGAAGAAAGAAAGAGAGCAGAAATGGCCGACGAGAGCACGATGAACTGCATCGACATTATCCTCGCCATCATCTTGCCTCCTCTCGGCGTCTTCCTCAAGTTTGGCTGCAAGGTGATGATCCCCGCTTCTGATCTTATATTCCCCACATCTCCCTCACTTTATTTTGCTGTCGATTTAGAGGGGAAAGAATCTAGTCTGCCTCAGAGTTGAGAGCTCTGGTTTTTAGCAGGGTTTCTTCAGTTTTATGTGGGTTGAAAGGAGGGTTTTTGAATTTGGATTTGGATTTGATCTTGAGTATGTATGTGCAGGTGGAGTTCTGGATCTGTCTGATACTCACGCTCTTTGGCTGGATTCCTGGCATCATCTATGCCGTCTATGCCATCACCAAGAACTGAACTTGATCGAGTAATCTCTCTCTCTAGTTTTATTTTTTTTTTCAAACTAGATATTGCAGATCACGACACGTGTCCGGATCGTGCTCGCCTTTCGAGACCACTACCGCGACACGTGTCCATTTTTTGTTTTTGGGGGCTGGCTTTTCAATGCCCACATCGCTAGTATATTAAAAATAAAAATAAAAAAGCACACCAAGGATCCGTAGGAGCTAAGGCATTTTCCAAACGGAAAAAATATGAATTTTCTAACTGTTGTTTTATTTTTTTATTTATTTTGTTTGACAGGTGGCGACACGTGGGGAGGCTAGCGAGCCCTCCATCCAACGGTCGCAGATTTTCGAATGCTCTTCGTATTAAATGTTTGTCATTAGTTGTCCAATAGCGTGGTGTTGTGAACGGTTTGTATTTGGTGGATTCAATTTCTTTGTGTAAAGTGACGTGGCACTGTTTGGTTGACGTGGTTGTATCCGATTGTCGGCAGATCTTTTTATTCTTTTCTTTTGGTTTTAACTTTAATCTCATTTCTTTAATTAATCAGTCCACTCCTGCTTTTTACTGTAGAAGATAAGGATAGTAAGGAGGGTATTTCCGAACATGAATGGCATTTCAAAATTTCCTTTTCTTTAATATGTTTTCAATCATAAAAGTGGATTGGCATTTCAAAAGATAGCAGAGATCAATTTGGCTTTTGAAAATATCCAAATATCGACATCTTCAGAATTTGGGGCAGTCATTAACCAGATACATATGTAGGGATTAATAAAAAAATGTAAGAATTGCGATCGATGCCGTGTGAAAAAAAATGAAATTTGTGTCCACGATAAGCGCAAGAACTCATTCATTCATTGGTCTCGCTTTCTTGTAGATCATACCCAAATTGATCCAAATGCGATCAATGTTAGCATTGGAAATGAAGGAAGGACGCGTTATCCCCATTTCGACATCACATGATTTAGTGTACTCGCCATAGCCTTCTCCTAGATTCGAATGTTGGGCAATGAAATTTGATTTAAAAAAAAGTTGCATTTGAGACCGTCACGACCTTAATTGTAACAAACCTACAAATTGAAGTATAGCACGGAAAGCATAGGAATTTCATTTCCAATTGCACTCTTATTTCTTTTCATCTTCCTCCTTTTTGTAAGACGACATAACCGACACTCGAGTCTAAATTTTATTTGAATCCCCATCTTATATTTCTCCATCGTCAACCCCACATTGAAATATAGGAACAAAACCACAATAGCGTTAAAGGTGAGACAGTGCTTGCTTTTTCCTCGAGCCAACATGAAAACAAGAGAGGAAGATGCCAGGATTCTCTGGAAAAGGTGTTATAGAGGCGTTGGACCTACGCACGTACTGAAGCATCACCATTTGTCATTTTGCCTTTGAGCCCTTGTCCCACCATGGACCAACCCAGCTGAAATCTCGAGCTTAACGACGAAGCAAATTTCTACTCTTATGGTTTAAGAGAGAGAGAGAGAGAGAGAGAGAGAGAGAGAGAGAGAGAGAGACCAAGGATGAAGGAAAGAGAGTCCATTAGTCTCTGTTCAAATTGAGGTGGTTGCGTACACGTTGAGAATTCTTTCCACGGCAGGGAAAAGAAAGAAAGCCATTGGTTTCTGTTCAAATTGTTACCTACACGATGAGCAGTTTAGGGGGTATTTGGTAACGTTTCTGTTCCAAAAAAGTGATTCCGATTACAATTAATTTTTTTATTATGTTCCATAGATGAGTTTTAAAAAATCAGAACGCATTTGATAACTGCATAAAATTTCTGTTCCCGGAACGGAAATGCGTTTGATAACCGCACAAAGTTTCTATTCTGGAAAATAATTTCTCTTCCTAATTTGTCATTTAAATCAAATAATTACATAATCATATTCTACAATTGCGATCCTCTTGCACCATAATATCTTTTTGGCCAAAATAGGGTTGCTTCAGATTTGTTCCTTAGAAGGATAATATGCTAAAATTATTGTTTTTCATGCTTCTCTTAAGGCTATGCATATGCCAATAATGAAAGAGGTGACTCTAATTATTTTTTATTGTTCAAAATGAATAAAATACATCTACGCCACGTAGGTGGCTTAGTTTTACCCTTAAATGCCATATGGTTAGTTAGCGATGCGGTATGGTACTTCGATAATAAATCAGGAAAGGCTTAAGAAAAATCGAATGGCAAAATTACCAAAAACAAGATTGACCAATTGAATGGACCCATTTCCTACTTTTTGAGATTTTTTTGGAATTTTCGGATTTTTTTGAACAATTTGCCCATGAGGGGCAAAATTGTCATTTGGGAGAAATCGAATGGAAAAATCATCAAAAATAGGATTAGCTAATTGAAATGACCCATGTCCTAATTTTTGATTTTTTTTTTTGGAATTTTTGGAATTTTTTTCTGATTTTTCCCATTTTTTTAGATTTTTTTCTTTATGAATTTTCCATTTTTTTGGACTTTTTAATGATTTTCTATTTTTTTTGAAATTTTCGAAATTTTTATTAAAAAATATTATCCGGACCGGGCAGGTTGACTCAAGCCATGCCTTGCGGGTCCCGACAAAAGTGAAAGAAAATTATCGTTGCCTTTTTAATTCTCAAAAGTGTACATTTTTTTGAGAAACAACTTTTTTTTGTTTCTCATTTTTTGTCCAAAAGTGTCCCCAGGAGTAGAATTAGAATTAGATTCATTTGTATTACCAAACATGGTTCTGATTTTTTTTTTTTGTTCCGAAGAACAAAAACCGAGGAACAGAAACGTTATCAAATAGGCCATTATTTCCCAACTTCAGGAGACAATTGAAGCCAAATTGCAGAGCAGAAGACTGGACACAGACGTGAGGAGGTGACACACATGAATAGCCAAAGTTTGTCAACTAATATAGTTACTTGAAACCCCCACGTCAACTCTGCTCATTCACAATGAGTCCATGACCCAACAAAACAAACTGTTCATCAGCAACAAGAAACATAAACTGAAAGCAAATTTGGTCCTTCAGTGATTTGTGATGCCGACAAAGGACACAGTTTCCATATCCAGACACCCAAATTTGGTTCTCTATTGAACTGTTTCGACCCTCAGGCAAAAGCAACTAGGCCATATATTGTACGCCTATGGACATGCATTATGTTTGATCGAAGCCGATGATGTACGGGTTGAACCATTTTTGAGCAAATGGTCCGTGATCAAAACTGGGTATCATCAAGGCCTGCTTTGAATTGGATCGATACAGCCACCTCTGTCTTTCCCCGGTTTTGAGAACACTTGAGATCCCAAGGAAGATGCCCGTGCAATAGGTTAGAACGTGCAGGGCTCAGCGAATTGCACAGGTACTCACATCTTTGAAAAAAATGTCTGAGGCACAAAACGAGCTCACAGCAAAAGGCGATGGTAGAAAGGGTAAAACTCAGATTTACCAGCACAGTTATAGTTTAATGCAAGGCACAGATGACATGCACTTCTGCAATCTTTAGGCAGTACTTAAGGACTAAGTACCCCACTTATAAATCAGCCATGCAATTCAACAAGGCCATTACTTAGTGGGTAGGGCCAAACACCAACTAATGTTGGCCATTCATATGAACATTTCTCCAAAGTGACATCATTCATCACAAATCAACGGCATATACCTGTCTGTGCATTAAAAAACACTCGAGCGCATATAAAGAGACAGAGTTGGAAGATTTCATACACTTTGGCTTGTAATCCTTTAAAATTGCTATTCTTCCTAACTCATGGGGCAACGTAATTGCAAAGTCTGTGGATTCACCCATTTCCAGATGCAATGAAGACGTGAGGATTCGTGAGTTCTGGCTCATCATTCTTTAAATTGCCATTCTCTCCGACACATGGGGCAATGTGCTTGAGAAGTCTGCGAGTTCACCCACTTCAAGATGCAATGAAGATGGAAAGCATGATTGCATGCACCCCATACTGCAGACCAATCATACAATATGAAATCATTATAACTATTCTTAGAAAGCATCTTTGTTTTCCTTTTTCCTCTTTTTTGTGGCTTTGAGGAGGGGGAGGGAGGGGGCAAATTGGGAAGAAAGGAGAAGTGACATATGTTAAACAACAACTCTTTATTATTTGCTTAAAGTGCTTCTAAAGCACAGGGCATTTAGCCCAGATTGAATCCTTGTTGACTATGTAGAAGTACTTCAGATTCACAAGCAGACATCTAAGACAAGAAATACAGGAAATCTCCATCTATATTCCAGAGGCGATATCAGCTACAACATCATACCTTACTAAGAACAGAGTGAGGAATGGGAGAAACTTACTCAGTGGACAATCATCCCCAGGGAGTTTACAGTCAGGACAACAGCCATCAAAGGCCATCCTACAAATTCCACACGTTTCATCCTGGGCATCCCAAGTCCATGAAGCAACAGCATGCCATCTGTGGTTCAGATAAATAAAAGAATTAGGGTTCCAAAGCCACTACATATGAACAAGTCCTTCCCTCTTTATTACAGATACACAAATGCCTAATACAGCTATCTGCTAAAAGTGAGTACTTACTCTGTTCAATAATACCAGCACGAATTCAGGAAGAAGTAGGTCAAGGAAAACTGTCTCCACAAAGTAGAACATTTGTAACAAAAGAATGGAGCAGATACTTGCTACCAGATGATGTTAGTCTCCAAAACGCTTCTGTGAAAATGAATCTAAACATTGACTGTGGCAAGTTCTATGTGGGGACTATAAGCGGATGTATCCAAAATTCAGGCCTCCTTTCGTACTGGCATTTCTCTATGTATGTGTGTGCCCGCACACGTGCATGAGTCTGTTCTTGTGTGCGAGCACGCACGCAGGTGTTTCTTTGAGTTTGCACAACACATGCACATGAATTGTCCACGCTGTGTTTGAGTAATGAATTTCTGCGAATTGAAGATAACCATTTTACAAATCCTCGTGTTGTCCTTAAAATGGACCATAACATGAAGAATATCAGCACTTCCCTTTGTATGAAAAGAATGAAAGCAAATAAGTGAAGACAGATAAACGGGCTTCAAAAAAAGCAATGAGAAAGAAAACAAATGGGTAATAGCAGGAGAACAAAGTAGTAGTAGAGAGAAACTGAGGAGCATCAGACCTAATAAAGGTTATATCTCTCGTCTAAGTCATAAGTCTGATCTTATATAAGTTTGCTGTTTCACAGATAAGAAAATCACAATAACTGATTTCGATACTTATGGGGCAAAGGAAAAGGAGATAATTAAAAGGAATTATGAACATTAACCAATTAAAAGGGAGAGAATGAGATATGTATTAGTAATCGGTAGTGGAAGGTTTAATGAGTACACAAATACAATATCCAGGAAACAGCTACATATAGATCAAATATTGGTCAGACAGCACAGAGAATTGAATGACAGCTCGACGGCACAAAGAAACACTAACATAGCTTTCATTACTGGACTGTTTATTCATCTCATTATTAAAAAAAACTAAATTGGCCAGTCTATGAATATATTGGACAGCAAGAAGTGCAGCCAGGCATTATGTGAAGGATACTCAAGAGCTTGACTTTCATCCTCGTTTTCTGCAAAACCAACAAAAACAAAAACAACCGTGGTTTACTTGTGCAGTACACAACATGTAATAAAGATATGCAAAATCCTTGATAGTAGCACAACGAAGATATAAACATTCACACTGGTTATCTCCAAGGAAACTTTACTGGGTTCCTGGAACATGCAAAGGAAGAGCATTTGATTTTTTTCCCCCTTTTGCACCCCACTTTGCCCTGGGAAAATCCCTCATTTACATAAGAAATCCACTGGCCATAATCTCCTCTCCGGTTTAGTGAAGGAAAGCTCTCTACACAGTCACTCGTGCGCCTGCACCAAACCCAAAAACAATTCCATAGATGCTTGCATTCGAGTTATTTTCATTATATGCCACTTCTTTCCCCTGCTTTTAGTGAAGTTCCAATATACACCATATTTGCAAGATGGAAGACCTGTTGATATCACGATGGACTGATCGATTCACAATGTTCTAAACACTCTCTGTGGCTCATGCAGGTTGGTTTCATCCTTTTCAAGCCGACCCTTCGTCACTTCGCGGGTCCATTCAGATTCCCTATGAATCACTCCCAAAACTCCAGCCGACCCATTACGTACAACTCGTAAACGAAAATCTCATTCAGCAGAAACGATACTTTCCACATTGCTATACACCAACAGCATTGCCAACCAAATCACGAACAGCACCAACATAACCAAAGAGCACAATCAGCGGAACCCCGCTAAGAATGCGCCGGTGCTCTCGCTCCGCGGTTTCACGCGCGAGGGCGACTGAACAGCGAACATCTCAAATCAATCACTCATAACATGATTAATGGGTCGAGTTTCAAACTGTACAAGCTGGAAGTGAGGAGAAAAATCCAACCGCTAAAGCTTTGATTCAGCAGTAATTTCGCCAACAAAAAGGAAACGCGAAATCTAAATCCATCATCAAGAGGGGGGGAGGGGTTTAAAAAGTTGGAATTCATCGGTAAATGAAGACCCTTTGAGGAGCTTACCTGCGACGACCTGATCTCGGAGCCTTCAACTTGATTTCGACGAGGCAGAGACTGGAGCAGAGTCGCCAGAGAGTTCCCAGAGAGAGAGTGAGCTCTGGAGATGTTACAACTTTGGAAAGAGAAAAAGCAATTTGTATTTATGTCTCGAATTTTTCAAAGATATAAAATGAAATAAAATAACATAAAATACTGGATAACTAATTCCGCCACAACCTCCGACCCAAAGAAAAAAAAAGAAAAGAATTTCCGCCACAACCTAAAATATTACTCGATCTTTTTTAAAGAAAATAATTAAGTATGACACAAATAAAATTACGACAAATTATCAATTGATTGAGCCCGCAATATATTCCTTTTTTTAAGGATATATGGAAATCACTATGACATTGTAACGTGGAGAGTTAAATATATATATTGTCTTTAATTAGCAGGTTAAATTTCATTTCTTAACTACTACGTGCATAAAAGAATAGTAATAAATATTTCTTTATTATTGATCTATTTAAATTAAGATGGTACATATATTTTTTGGCCAATATATGTGAATTAAGCCTAATTTATTTATACACGACATTTTCTTTTTAGAATTACGAAATTTCAAAAATAATTGGACAAAATATTCTCCCGTCTTTATTATATCCTGCGCGGTCATTCCGGTTTGAATTTTTGGTCCTCCAACGGACTTCTCGTCACCATCTCCTTCCAGACAGAGACTAAATAAAACAACTCTCTCTCTCTCTCTCTCTCTCTCTCTCTCTCTCTCCGCCATTAAAGCATCGCGAGCTATTCTGAGCTTCCGACGAACCCTAACATGAAGACGATGAGGGGCACGCTGCCGCTGAAGCCACTCAAGCTCTCGGTCCCCGTCGAGGACGCCCCAATAGCCTCCTTCTTGCAAACTCCACTCCCTGCTTAAACATCGTTTGCGCAGCGCGATTTGTCCGTTCAGTTCGTGAACTGTACGTTTAGGCGTCGGATTGGACTTTGCCAGCTTTGATTGCCTCGAAATTGACCTGGATTTCGGTTTCTCCCTCGGCCGTTCAGTTCTCTGTGGCCGCTAAGCCGGGGATCACTGAGAAAACGACGGGACTTGAGGTTTCCAGCTGAGATTAGTTTTCCATGCAGCTGAAAATAGGAGGAGAAGATGAGACGTTGATCGAAATTCCGAATTTCCGGCAGTAGTAGCCCGTAGGATTGGGTACTGTAGTTGTTGCTTGAAAAATGTTCCACTTTGGTTTAGTGGAAATGCCAGAGAAACAAATAAGAACATGCAATTGAGGCATTGCGCAAATAAAGTTACCTTTGGCGCCTTTTACTTGGTGAGAAGTTGAGATTGAGGCAGCATCTTTGTTCAACCACTTGATTTATTGTAGCTGATGTGCAAGTTTATATCCACAGTTACCTTAGCAGCTGAAGTTTTCTTCAAAATGTACCGATCTAGTCATATAAAGTTTGTTTGACTTGTGGCTAATCTAAGGAACGGAATGTAATGCAGGACTGCAAGTGGCACGTTCCATGATGGCGCTTTGCTATTAAATCATAAAGGTTTGCGGCTCATATCTGAAGAAAAAGAGTCTCGTGTAAGTCTGCTTTAAGATCACGTCGCTGTAAGAGAGGTTATCATCTATATCCTTCTACAAATGATAGGACTGGTCACTCGGCAGGATTGTGGAGTTTTTTGGGGAAGCTGATTTCACCTAGTCGGCATTGTTTTTTGATGCTGCTCAAATGTATTGTGGATTGATGCTGCTCAATTTGTATGCAATACGCTGTTAGATCTGTGTCTACTCGAGAGTTATTAGATAAGTGCACAGGAAAGAAGTCATGGATTGCCTAATTATTTTGCTGTGAATTTTTGGATTCCAAGATGTCATCAAGTACTCTTATATGTTACATCAGATTTACCTGTTCCCACTGTTATTCTCTGCATACTTCACCACATATAGTTTCCTTTGTACCACTGTTCTCTGTGTGAAGTAACTTTTTGGATTACTTGACTTTTAGATACAGCATTTGTGCTCTATTAAGCAGTGTAAACTTCACCAATGCTGGTAGAAGACATCAGCATAAATGTTTTATAGTGAGGATGGTGTTTCTCTATTAGAACTTCAGCGAATTAGAAGTCAGTTCCTTGTCCACTTGAACTTCCTATGATGTTGGTTTTGATTCTCGCATTTAATTCCCTTTGTCATTGTTGCTATTGGCAATCATTGTTGACATAACTGTCTGTTTGATTTCATAGCACTTCTGTCTTAATTTGGTCCAGTTTGAGCTCTTGAGATTGCTTTTCTTTTTCCACGTGGACAGCCTTCCAATGGTAAGGAACTTGATCTTGACTTCTCATTGGAAGACCTTGAGACTATCAAAGTCATAGGAAAGGGAAATGGTGGCGTGGTACAACTTGTTCGCCATAATTGGGTCGGAAAGCTATTTGCTCTTAAGGTAATAATAATAAAATGAAAGGCTTCTCTGTTGCCCAGCAGGTTTTCTTGTTTGATCTCATCCTACATTGCATACAGTCTACAATTTATCTTCGATGCAATCTGCAAAGAAATCCCTTGTGCAAGGAATTCTTTTATGAGTATCACTTTTCCATCAGACAAATTCCCAAGGTGATAAAGGCAGGAGTAGCATTGGAAAGGAGGATATATTCCAGGGCCAACAAACAATAGGAGCATCCTTTCTGCATTTTGCACAACATAGCAAATAAAATCTATTTATCAGCTTTTTACATGATTAGAGTATTGTCCAGTTTGAGACTCAAGCAACATCTATCTCTCTCTCAAAGGAACAGAAATATGTAGAAATATGAATTGTCTGCAGATTTATCGATTTTGCATTTATACATCTCTAATACAAATGAATTTTTCTAATAATCACGATTTACTTGCTGAAATAATAATTTGATCCTTAGTCTATTATGTAAACCGAAACTTAGTTGTTCTACTACAATTAAGGCGAAGAGTTTGCTATCTAGCATCATGATATTTGTATGCCAATTGCTTTTATTACCGGCACAATTTTATTAGAAGAAGTACCTGATAGCAATACTTTTAACGTAGATGTCCGTATTGTCCATTTGAAGTTATTAGGGCATTTCTAACTAGTAACGAGACAACTTCTATCTACCAAAACACCAAATTTTGCAATATAATTTGCTCAATCTATACACGTCAATATTAAGGAATGTGATATTAGGACTTCACTGGATCTTATGATTTAGTTCAATGCATGTTTAGGCCTAAGATTTTCGTTCATGATTTGTATATTGATCTTGCAACTATGTCGCACCACCACCAAACCTCAGAGGTTGACTGTTCATGGTTAGACTAAGTTCAGTTTCTTAAATGGAAAGTGATTATTATCAACAAGCTTGAATAGCAGTGGTATTCCTGTATGAACTATCCGTATACATGCGGCGTAGATGTTATTCTATTCTTTTCAAAATCAAAATCACAGAATGTTTTGCTATGTGAACAGTGTTTCTGCATTTGCTTCTATAATTTCTCTCTGCATTGGGTAGAGTTTCATGCTGAATATACCTATGGCATCTGCTTGCAATTTTTCTACCGAGTCTCTTGCACGGATGTGTCTAGTCTTTGATTGATCGGAGGTGTATTTCGGACTTATAGGTCATCCAGATGAATATACAAGAAGAGATCCGTAAACAGATTGTACAAGAGCTAAAGATCAATCAAGCTTCTCAATGTCCACATGTGGTGATTTGCCACCACTCGTTCTACCACAATGGAGCTTTCTCCTTGGTGTTAGAGTACATGGACCGTGGATCCTTGGCTGACGTGATAAGACAAGTTAAGACTATCCTAGAACCATATTTAGCAGTGGCCTGTAAGCAGGTATTGAGTTCTCAGATAAAACTCTCCAGTAAAACACGAAGAGTTTCAATGAAGCTTGTCGACACTAAAGGCTGATTATTTGTGTTCAGGTGTTACAAGGTCTGGTTTATTTGCACAATGAAGACATGTAATACACAGGGATATAAAACCATCCAATCTGCTTGTGAACCACAGAGGTGAAGTGAAGATTACAGAGTTTGGTGTCAGTGCAATGCTAGCAAGCTCAATGGGTGAACGAGATACATTTGTTGGAACTTACGATTATATGTCAGTATGTGGGTACTACTACTTTTGAACTACCTTCCTGTGTTGGCACATAGAACAGGCATTTTGCATAGAACTGATATATATAAGTTAAACTAACTGTCATTATTACTTCTAGCCTGAGAGGATTAGCGGAAGCACATATGACTACAGCAAGTGATATCTGGAGTTTGGGTATGGTAGTACTTGAATGTGCTAGAGGACGCTTTCCTTACATGCAATCTGAAGATCAGCAAGGCTGGCCATGCTTTTATGAGGCTTTGGAGGCAATTGTCAAAAGTCCACCGCCTTCTGCTCCGCCAGATCAGTTTTCCCCAGAGTTCTGCTCATTTGTATCTTCCTGGTAAGGACTAGAGACTCTCATTACTTGTTTGCCGTACTTGCCTTGTATCCTCATTTTTGCCCTCACATGTAGCCAAGCTTGCGCCTTACCTTTCTGGGATTTTCATAATTCATGGTCTTAGGATTTTAATATTGGAATAAGTCCTCCGCAATATAAACTCTATCTAGCACATTCTTTGCCTCCGACTGGATTGACAGCAAGCTATCTGCATCCCTCAAAACTGGTGTTTGATCTCACCAAATTTGTGATCTTTATGGGTTGAGACGCTGTTTGGTTTTGGTTCATTGTCTGTTTATCCGAGCGAAAAATAAAATCAGAATTAAAAAAAAAAAGCGTCAGGAAAGCATTTGGTGCTTCTCTGAGACAATTGCATGATCCTCTTTGAAGTGGAGTGGCATAATGATTTACCTTAACCCTAAAGAAACAAGTTAGCTTCGACTCAATAAAAAGATCGAGCTATTGTTTCAACTCTCCACTCCTCTTTTTCTGTATAAATCGGATCTATCCAACTGATAGTGCTTGTTGGGGCTGGGCATGAGCCAAAATGAATGCAAAAGATGAATCACGATACTTTCCTCGACTTTCTCCTCATCTTCTCCTTGTAGAATCAGAACTCACTATTGTTTTTTGACATGCACTTTCCTCTGCGGTTCTCAGCATACAAAAGGAGCCTCAACAAAGATCTACATCTTTGGACCTTTTTTGGTAAGTGACATGTGATTGTAAACTGTTTGAGATCTAACATTCTGCCTAATGGTTATTTGACAATGAATTCCATCTGTCATTTCTGAGTCATCCTTTCTTAAAAAAGTTTGAAGACAAAGATATCGATCTCGGGATTCTTGTAGGTAGCTTGGAACCTCTCGTGAGTTTTCTGAGATATCAAGGGCCTGTTTGGTAACGTTTTTGTTTTTCTATTTTCATTTCCTGAAAGAAAAAAGAATCAGAAATATGTTTGGTAACGCAAATGATTTTGATTCTGCTCCAAAAATAAGAAAAAAAAAGTTATTTCTAAAAAAAAATTGCACTTTTGAGAATAAAAAAGGCAACAATAGTCTTCTTTCACTTTTGTCGGGTGCCCGCGAGGCGTGGGCCGGGTCAACCCGACCCGGTCCGGATAATTTTTTAAATAAAAATTATGAAATTAATAAAAAATAAAAAATAGAAAATGATTAAAAAATCCAAAAAATGGAAAATTCATAAAAAAAAATCTAAAAAAATCAGAAAAAGTTCCAAAAAATTTCAAAAAAATCTAAAAAATTAGGAGATGGACCATTTCAATTGGTCAATCTTATTTTTGACAATTTTGCCTTTCGATTTCTCTCAAATGACGATTTTTTCTCTCATGGACAAATCATTCCAAAAAATCTCGAAAATTCTAAAAAAAATTCAATTGGCCAATCCCGCTTTTGGTAATTTTGCCTTTCGATTTTTCCTAATCGGTGACCATCCGCATGGTATCAAATGTGATTATGTAATTATTTGATTGAAATGATAAATTGGGAGGAGAAATTATTTTCCAGAATAGAAATTTTGTGCAGTTATCAAATGCATTTGCGTTCCGAGAACAGAAATTTTATGCGATTACCTAACGCGTTCTGATTTTCTAAAACTCATCCAGAGAACAAAATCAAAAAAATTGATTCTAATCAGAATCACTTTTTTGGAACATAAAAGTTACCAAATAGGCCCTAAGCTGCAGGTGTTTACGATGTAAACATCCTCCTGCTCGTATGTATCCATCATCATGTGTGCGTGGTTGAGAATTCGAACAATGTTACTTCCCCTAAGCAGTTGAGCAGATGATGATATAAGTCTCTTACATATAGAAAGAGCATGCCAAGGTTCTATACTCAAGATTCTGCCTTGTACTTAATCCTACCAGCATAAGTAAGCTTACCCGGGACGTATTTGTTTTGGCTCCTAACCTTAAAGAGCTGATTCCGAAATAAGAAGAAGAAGAAAAGCGAGGAGACAGGCATCTATAATCCATGCTTAGCCCTTGTAATCCATCTTCATTACTATTTTCTGCTCATGTATGCGAGAAGACAGGCAGATGCATCAAGCTTTTGCTGATATTACCCATTGAACAAATCGTAATGTTACACTATTCCACATTGCTTATCTTCAAGGTTTATATGTTTTTTCACCTACATGTGGCTTCTATCCACCTTTTTGCAGTCGAATGTTCTAACAAGATATTAGAGGAAAATTCGCCCGAGTTTATTTTGAATGTGCAGCCCCTCATGTGTTGTCTTGACCTGGTAAGAGAGAGAGAGAGAGAGAGAGAGAGAGAGAGAGAGGTTGTCTTGCATGGGAGAAGGGTTTTGAATGTATCCTCTCCTTGTTTACGTGATTAATATGCTGTTTATATACATGGAATTTCTCTCTATCTATTAGCTTAAGATTGAACTTTTGGCATATCCTTTCACATTATTCAAGTTCTCCTTTCCTTTTATTTTCAGTATTTTTTTTTTGTTGCTTTTAACACACATAAACTCAACGTGAACGGCATATGTAAAGATCCGTGAACTCGAGAGACCTTTGAATCAAATTGATTCAAACCAAGACATTTAGTACATCCTTGCCATCTTTAGGGGGTCGCGACCTAAAAATTATATTTAGGTTAATGGATTATTAAGTTAATTAAATTAACTAACCTAGTTCGAGTTCTCCTAAACTCTATTAAAACGCAACTTAGGTTCAATTTCATAAAGAATATTCAATAGGAGTTGCCACTAATCATTGTAGGTAAGTTGATTAGAAACCTAAATAAAATAGCGGGAGAAAACTATTTTATTTTTATGAACCATATATTATGAGTCCAGGGACTTGGTTATGCTAGATTACTTTAACGTCCTTTTGGTACCATTTTATTTCATGAAAACATTTGGAGCATGCGCCAAGTAATATTCTCTCTTTTTGGATTCACTTTTTAAGTGAAATCTAATCTATATGCAATGCATGAATTTTAATCTAAATGCAATTATATAGATGAAAGCCATCTTCCCTAAGAATGCATATGAAAACTAATGTCGCGCAAATGTTTGCTAACCTAACATGGGATGAATTCAATTAACTATATGACTAACTCTATATGACATGCAATTAAATTAATTCTAACATGCAATCTACACGATGAATTAATTAACTTAACATGCGACTCTAAATGACATACTTAAATGACATGGCAAATACGACATGTATACATGATGACATTTTTTTGCTATTTTCGAAATTAATTATGACCCTAATTGAAACTATGCCTAAAGATAATTATCTTGCATATTTTAGGGTTTGAATTTTGCCAAAAAGTTAGTTTTAGACATAAAAATCTATTTGAACATGAAAATTCTATCCTAGAATGCAATCTAATCTAAATGATTTTAAGATTTAATTTAACATGCAAATATTATCTAGAATGCTCTAATCCAGGAATGTAAATTGAATATGCAATCTATCCCGTATGGCATGCAATCTAAACCTATATGGAAATTTATCTCCATGCAATATCTTTTAAAATCTTCAATCATGCGATCAAATATTCTAAAGATAAAATGCTTCAAAATTGGAAAGTGGATAACCAAAGATATCGCGATATTTAAATCCCATTTTTAATTTGTAATTTTACAGATCAACCTATCGGATTTAAATCTCTGCATGATTAGATGTTCTTTCTATAAGCTTAGAGATGATGCAATATGCTCAAAGTAGGCATGTAAATATTCTAATTCTAAAAAAAAGTCAGAATTTTACCTTATCTTGCGAAATTCACTTTCCTAATTCGAATTGGGTTTGCGAACCAATGGACTGGCTCGGGAGGGTCTTGTACGCACGGCCGGACAGAGGCTGGGTAGCTCGGCAACGGCTCAGCTTGTTATTGCATGGCCTGTTTCTTCCTTCAGAATCCGCGGTCATCACCTGTTCAAGCTTTCCCTGTCAAAGTATTCTTTGACTTGCATAAAAACAAAATCAAAAGCCTACAGCGTTAGTGTCACATCTGGACAACAGCTGAAAGAAGACGGATTCATGATTTAGGCTCAATTAATCAAAAGACTCTAATAGCTCTTCCTTGACCGTGGACTTCGGGGAAACAAGAGACGCTGCTTAGACTTGATAGATGATTATCACCCGTAGTACAGCAGGAACGCGTTTGAGGATCCACGGCGGGGATTACGACAAGGCCTAGCCACGGTGGCAGCTGCGGCGTCGGTGACAGCTCGACTTCAACGGGTTGCGGCGGGACTCATGGCTCAACGGAGATGACCGTGGGATCACAACAACGGCTCGGTGACTCGTGGGATGACTCAGACGACTTTGACTAAACCAGTGAATAATCCAATAATCACCGCTTGGTATCTCTTCAATTGTGCATGAGATTTTGTGGTGTCTTATTGGGTCACTCACAGATTGGAAGCAATGGATGACCCGCAGAAGAAAATATCGGCACGTAGGGGCTGTTTTTGGGGACACGACCATAAACTGGGCCGGATGAAACCATCTGGAAAAGACATCTGAAACAGCAAAGTATAATTGGAGAATTTGATCACCTGTTGGTGTCTTTGGCAAAAAGACAAGCGTGACCCGCACACACAATAAGCGATACGACATGTTGACATGACATTTCTAAAAAAATAGAAATTTTCGACACGTTTAAAATACGTTATGTATTAGGATTGCACTAGGGATGCCATGACTTTCCAATGTTTTTTTTTTTTGGTCGAAACTATCTAATGGATGACAAACAATAAATAAAACCCTTTTGAATCTATTCTAACTTTAAAAAATGTAGACATAGGGTTAAATGATTTTTCCTAAAATTTTTGGGGTTTAATACAAATCTTGCATTATCATCAATTTTGAGCACACATCGAAAAATCCATCTTAACTAGCTACGGCTTTGCCAAAAGGCGGTGCATGCTGCTTATAAGTCACTCCGGAGGGCGAGGACACGTGCGAGAATTCCTTGCATCAATCTTCGCCTTCTCTATCGATCCGTTCCATCGCTCGAAGTTCATAAGTAGGAAAGCGCCGATCTTTTATGAATTTGCAATTTTGCGGGATTGAGCCAACATTCTTGTTAAAAGAACGTGCAAGTTTCTGATTACGTTGCAATTGATATCGGCTAATGATAAATTTCTCGTGCGAATGAAGACTTCATTCGAACCAAATCCAAGGGATAAGAATTTGAATCCATTGTTGGTTTTGCTTTCTTCGTGCTCATGCAAGTTTGCTTCGATTTTGTAACCGACCGACCCTCGTTGTACCCTCACCGCCTGGTTTACGCTCCTTCTCTTTTTTCTTTAATTTTTAATTCTTTAAATTAATTTAAATAGTTGATTAAAAAAAACTTAATTTAAACACTAACTAAATTAAAAAAAGATTCGATTTGAATCAAAACGTAAATTTTTTGACTCGTTTTTTTTTTTATGTTTTTATCTACGTCCATGTTACGTAGAATAGAGAAAAACTAATAAGAAAAAAGTCAGATTAGTCAAGTGAAATGAATTTAAATGGAAAGGTTTGATTGTTAATGATACGCTGATTACACGTTCTGAAAGAAGTTCAGGATTCAGCAGATGCAAGATAATGATAAGTCTGGCAAGGAATTACGTGAAAGACCAGAAACTCTCGATCGCCATTCGTCTGTCGAATCCTCGGCCCTAGAGTCTCAGATTCTTCATCGCGATCGGTTTACGTGTTCGTCTCCTTCGTCCTCGTTTTCCGGCTGCGCGAGCGAAGATGGTGTTGGCACAGTTAGGCGGGAGTCGTGGCCGGTTAGACGGAACCGCCGGTTCCGGTTACCGCCGGTTCCGGTTCCGGGTTTGGAACCGCCGGTTCCGGGCCGGTTCCGGTTCCGGTTTGAAACCGCCGGTTCCAAAGCTCAATTGCTCTTTTCACCCAACTTACTTTTTTTTTTTTTTTTAAACCGGCCCGGAACCGGCAGTTCCGGGCCGGTTCCAACAATTTACAAACCGGAACCGGCCCTTGACGGCCGATTCCGGTTCCGGTTCCGGGTTGGAACCGTGGGCCCGGTCAACGGGCCGGTTCCGGGCCCACGGGTCCATTTGGCCACCTCTAGGCGGGACCATAACCCGCGCGGTACAACTGAAACCGCGCCCAAGAAGATACTCCCCAAATTCCCTCAATCTTATTTTCCAATTATTATTATTATTATCATCAAAATAAGATAATAATTATCTTAATTTTTCTCTTCACCCTCTTGCCCTAGAAAGGAATCTGTGAGATCAGAAACCCTGAATCGCCATTCCTCCGTCGATTACCCGGCCCTAGAGTCTCAGATTCCTCATCACGATCGGTTTCTTGTTCGTAAACTTCGTCCTCGTTTTCCGGCTGCGCGAGCGGATATGGTGTTGGCACAGTTAGGCGGGACCATAACCCGCGCGATACAGCGGATGCGCAATGCGACGATCATAGACGAGAATGTTCTGAACGAGTGCCTCACCGAGATCTACCGGGCCCTCCTCCTCGCCGACGTCCAGTTCCAGCTCGTCCGCAACATGCAGAACAACATCAGGCTCATCATCTGCTCCGGCGATCTCGCCGGCGGGCACTACGAGCGCAGGATCATCCAAAAGGTACTTTTTTTTTTTTTGGGACTCATGTTTTTTCGGATTGATTTATCTATAAGCAGTCCCTGCATTTGACTGGGCTTTTTGATGAAATTTTGCTGAATAATTGCATGCAATTTGATGAAGTTTATATAGAAGTTTTCTTGGATTGAATTAGGAGAATGCTCAACCGCGATGCGTATGAAGGTGCTTCATCCATATAGAGTTATTGGTATGCCTGTATTGGACAGTAGGCTGGGAGCTCCGTGTTATTACAAGATTCGGCATGTTTCACTGTATGAATCAGCAGTCGTGATTAAGTTTTCTTTGATTGAAGTTGGAATATATTAATCTTATTTCTTCATATGATTGGAATTTGTCAATTTGGATGGTGTGTTAGACTTTGGACTTCAATTTGGTAGGCGCTCATTCTGAAAAAGTGCCTTGATAGGAAGCATTAATTAGGAAATGTCCTATTTTCCTTTCTAGATTTGTAGTTAATTTTGATTTGCTATGTGGAGATCAAATATAATGTGTTACTTCTGCTGGCATCTCGTGTGGAAGAGCTTTAGCTCATTAAGACATGAATGCGACTGTAAATGCTTGTTCTTGTTTTTGGTGTCAATATAGTCTTTGCTTTCAGCATAGCCCTATTCCAAATAAAATTCTGTGTTTTGGGGATAAGTGGAATATCCCGGATATGTGCATATTGTGTTATTTGATCTGTTTGGGGATAATTTAAGGACATGTGTGTCACTGGCATTGTTTGTCAGGCTTTTGTCTCTCATGCGACTGAATGTGATCAAGAAGTACTCGTGTGGTTCACTTGTGGCTACTTTTGTTTCAGGCCATATTTGATGAGCTATGCAACATGTTGGATCTGGGGAAGCCTTTCTTTACTCCTAAGAAAGGAAAGACAAGTGTCATTATGTTTGTCGGTTTACAAGGTGATTAAAGGTTTCTTTAACTTGAGTTTATGCTTGTGAATTTAGTTACTTGGGATATGGATTATGCTTTGTTGCATCCATGCATTCTCTTCAAGTGCTTACAATTTGTTTGGAGGCTTTATACACTGCTTATGCTTTGATATGTATATAGAATTTTCAAGTATGCATTATTATGGCAGGATCGGGTAAGACCACGACATGTACCAAGTATGCATATTATCATCAAAAGAAAGGTTGGAAGCCAGCTCTTGTTTGTGCTGATACTTTTAGAGCTGGTGCCTTTGATCAGTTGAAGCAGAATGCCACTAAAGCTAAAATTCCATTTTACGGAAGGTACTTTCTTTCAAGCATTGCATTTTGATCTGCTCCTGTATGCAGACACCTAGTTCCTCAACCAAAATGAGTAGGACTGTCAGATTTCGTAAAAGTTAAAGTTAAGGTCTCCAAGTGCACTTTTTTTCATCATGCGTGAATTCTTTCGCATGTTGATTGGTTTATCCTTCATTTACTCACGAGTGGGCTCACAGAATTGAGCATTTAAGACTGTCATGTTTCGATGCAATTTCTTGGCCATCAATGATACAAGTTCCGTGACAGTTATACGGAATCGGATCCTGTGAAAATTGCTGTTGAAGGTGTGGAAACATTTAAAAAGGAGAATTGTGATCTCATAATTGTTGACACAAGTGGGCGTCACAAGCAGGAGGCTGTTCTTTTTGAAGAAATGCGTCAAGTTTCTGAAGCAACGGTAGCATATGATCCTTTTGGGCATTTTCAATTGGATCTCTGCTTCTCTGAGATTTTAACATGTTGCTTGATATGCTGCAGAAACCAGATCTGATTGTACTTGTTATGGACAGTAGCATTGGTCAAGCTGCATTTGATCAAGCACAGGCATTCAAGCAAAGTGTTCCTGTTGGGGCTGTTATTTTGACTAAGATGGATGGTCATGCAAAGGGTGGTGGTGCTCTTAGTGCGTAAGTGTTATTTTTGTTAAGTCAGAGACATACCATTTCATTTTCCAATTTTTCCCTTTTCATAGTTCCCACCATTGAAGTGGTTTTCCAGTATTCGAATGGGTTACTATAGTGGATTCATGCACAAAATGTTTGCAAACGGTTGCTAAATGCGTCTTTGGAGGAGATTGCTGCTTGCTTGCAGTCGCATATATATGTTGTGTGTGTATGTGTGTGTTTCTTTAAATCGTGGCGGCTGTGATCCTATTCTGAATTATAGCTCAGGAATGAGTATCACTGGTTATATTCTTTACTGAATTCTAATTGTTAGAGCATCATACTTTAGGAGTTATGTTAATATACGTCAGTTTGGGTGAAAGATCACCAAAGAAAAATTTCTACTTGTTGTAATAGAAAGTGATTATTATTTTCATGGGACCGAAGGTGAAATATTCTCTATAGGGAAAAAAAATAGTTGGGAATGCAACGTGGATAAGTTTTACCCTGTGAAAGGTTACTCAAACTTATGATACTTTCGGAATATAAAAATGCTTATGTATGTACCTTTGGTCTGAGTTTATTTGTTCACATGTGCAGCGTTGCAGCAACGAAAAGTCATGTGATCTTTATTGGAACTGGAGAACATATGGATGAGTTTGGAGTGTTTGATGTTAAGCCTTTTGTTAGCCGGCTATTAGGTAGGTAATTTCATGTGGGTTCTGCCTTTCAATTTGTCTTTTTGATATGTATGAGCGGGAGATGCATTCTTTAGTGGTTTGATATTTTGGTGGACACACATAGGTATGGGTGGGTTTATGGAAGAAATTCACGAAGTGGTCACTAAAGATCAACAGCCCGAGCTTCTACAAAAGCTTTCTGAACCGAAGCTTACCTTGAGAACTATGTATGGACTTGTTCAGAACACTCTTAAAATGGGTCCCATAGGCCAGGTATGTATTTTTTCCATCGTTGGATATGATGCTTTATCTTATCATCCGATGCTTGTATTTTGAGATTCGTGCAAAGTGAATGCATGATAATGCACAAGCATGTGCCACGTCAAGATCAGTCGATGATCTAGGCTAATGGTTTGGTTCTCTTGAATCAAGTTTTTTCCCATGGAACCGGGGGTCAATGCGAAGATGAAAAGTTACATGACCATGATGGACTCAATGACAGACGAAGGCAAGTCATGCTGTAATTTATAGTTTAGCTGTTTATTATTGTCTTATGGCTGCAGCAGTGTGTTAAATTCAAATCCTGAGCCTGATTAAACAAGTTCGGTTTGTTCCAGAGCTAGACAGTTCAAATCCAAAGATTATGAATGAAGGGAGAATCATGCGGATAGCAAGGGGTTCCGGTCACCAAGACGGAGAAGTTAGGGAAATGTTGGCAGGGTATAAGCAGATTGCAAAGATGTGGAGCCAAATGAAGGGAATTAAAATCCCAAGGAGGGGTGATATGAATATGCATTGTCGAAACGATGCACGGCACATGATCATTTAATCGGAAGCTTCAGCATTGGCGTGTCAAGTGGGAATGGTTCCTGACTCACTGACCAGACCAAAGTCTTTTGGTTTTGTATCAAACTACAAATTTAGCTTGTATTCAGGCAAAACAGTTTTACACGGATATATGGCGAGGAATGGTAGTTTTGCGTTACTTGTAATATAAGAAATTGTTCTTGGTAACATCAAAACTGAAGAAGACTCGGGCATTCCTAGAGACCGAAACACTCGACTGGGGAAGCTTCAACATTGCGCGTAACTAGTGCTAACTTGCTATTCTGTAACGTTGAGAGAGTGCCATCAAAGCAATCCACTTTTATTACTACGGAGCAGGGCTAATTATACTCATCCTCAAAACACATAGGCAAGGTGATTTTGATCTTCACCAATTATAGTTAATAAAATTGTTGTTATTGTTAGCCGCCTGAATGAGACCTTGGGATTATCACTGCTATAATCTAGAAATACAGTAATACTTTATTTGATGCGGAATAGTGGCGATTCAAAGTTCAAATATTGATCATATCCCATTCATAAAGTAACCCATTTTAGCCAAGTAGGCGAGCCGTAAAGGAGCTCACTAGGGCAAGATCCCAATCAGATTGTTCGGATCATTGATGCAAGAGCGGTCATGTGGCCCCAATCCGATGATTGCCACGATTCTCGACGGGAAAATCAAGAGGCGAGTACTCTTCTCCGTACTTAACTAACTTCAATGTCACCCTCTGCCTTTTTCCCTATAGGTCAAGTCAAATAGTCCAGTTGAATTAGGGAGAGGCCTCCACCAGAGTCTCCTAGCAACATGGTTGCTGCCATATTCATTCGAGGCCCGCCATCTTTCACTGCCTCTCGATGACGCCATCGCTTACTGCCTGCAACCATGTCACCCAATTCGTGCGAGGCGATAGTCGCTTGATGTGACCCATTCTGACAGAAAGTGGGGCAAGCCTTAGGATCCGAAGGATATGAAGTATATAGTGATGCTTCCAAGAGAGGATTTGGTTGTGTCTTAATATAATAAGGGAAGGTTGTTGCATGCGTCTCTAGGTAATTAAAGCCATACAGACTGAACTATTCAACGCATGGTCGGCTGCGATTGTCTTTGCCTTGAAAATATGGAGACATTACCTCTACGTAGAAAAGTTCGAGGTGTATATAGACCATAAAATCCTCATATATTTGTTCTTACAAAAAGGGTTAAACACGAGCCAAAGACGATGGATGGAATTATTGAAGGATTACGATTGCGAGATACTATATCACTCGGGAAAGGCCAAACGGAGTTGCGAATACCCTTAGTGGGAAATCCGCAATAATGCCAAACATGATGATCCAAAAGTGGAATCTGTTGAAAGGAGCATCATGTTTAGAATTTAAATTAGAAATAGGAAGCCTCACGAGTATTTTAGTAACTTTGAGGATTGAACTGGATATTATCCAAAGGGTCAAAGCATCACAACAAAAGGACCTTGAAATTTTAGAAGGGACTATTTTTTTTTTTCTTTTGGGTCAGAAGAAGGGACCATGTGTTGCATATTACATGATAATGTTTCATTTCACTTCTAACCCTTTTGCTTTATTCTTCACTTCTTCTAATGAGATATTTAGATATGTGAATTGTACTATGGTACTTGATTTTTGAAGATAGTAAAATTCTCTCTCTCACGTGGCTTTTCTCATTTTGGATTTTTCACGTACATCGTATCTCGTGCGATTTAATTTTTCTTTCATCTTTTGCTATTTTACGCTTCGACTTCAGTATCTTTTGGCGTTCTTCCGCAACAGATGCTTTCCTGGGTTCCTTGAACATGCAAAGTAAGAGGATTTGATTTTTCTTTTCTTTGTTAACCCCACTTTGCCCTGGGAAACTCCCCATTCACATAGAAATTCACTGGCCATAATCTCCCCTCTGGTGTGGTGAGGAAAGCTCTCCGCATAGTCACTCGTGCACCTGCACCGAACCCCGAATATAATTCCATAGGAGCTCGCATTCGAGTCCTTTTCTTTATATACATGAACACTTCTTTCCCCTACTTTTAGCGAAGTTCCAAGATATGCCTCGTTCGCAAGATGGAAGACCCGTTAATGTTAATATCACGGTGGATCGATTGATATGTTCCCACGCAGGATAGTTTCATTCCATTCGAGCAGACCCTTCATCACTTCGCGGTTGCATTCACACTTCCAAAGAGCAACAGCATCGCCAACCAAATCACGAGCAGCATCAACATAACCAAAGAACGCAATCAGCGGAACCCCAGGTAAGAATGCGCCGGTGCTCTCGATCCGCGGTTTCACGCGCGAGGGCGACTGAACGGCGAACATCTCAAATCACTCCAAACATGACTAACGGGTCAAATTTGAAAAATGTACCAGCTGGAAGCTAGGAGAAAAATCCAATATCGCTGAAGCTTTGATTCAGCAATAATTTCGCCGACAAAAAGGAAACGTGAAATCTAATCCATCGTGTGGTTTAAAAATTTGGAATTCATCGGTAGATGAAGACCCTTTGAGGAGCTTACCTGCAGCGACGTGATCTCGGAGCCTTCAGCTTGATTTCGACGAGGCAGAGACTGGAGCAGAGTCGCAAGAGAGTTCCCGAAGAGATGATGGAGAGCGCTGAGATGTTGTAACTAGATATGGCCACGGGCCGATTTGGGCCTAGAACTGGCTCGTGGAAGAACCGGAACCGACCCGGCCCCTCACGGGCCGGTTCCGATTTTAAAAAATTAGGAACCAGCAAAAAAAAGAAAATTAGGGAAAGAGCCCTCCCTCCCCCTCGGGCCCCGCCCCAAAACCGGAACTACCCCTTCAAGGGATGGTTCCGATTCCATAGTGGCCAGGAATCGGAACCAGCGGTTCCCGACCCGTGGCCATGCCTAGTTGTAACTTGGGAAAAAGCAATTTGTATTTATGTCTCGAATTTTTTGAAGAAATAAAATAAAATAAAAACATAAAATACTGGTTAACCACTACATGCATATTATAAAAATACCAATAAAAAAATGAATTCCCTTGCACCACCGAAAATATTACTCGATCTTTTTAAAGAAAATAATTAAGTATGATACGAATAAAATTACGAGAAGTCATCACTTGATTGAGCCCCGTTATATATTATCTTTCATTGGGATATATGGAAATCGATAAACATTGCAACGTCGAGAATTAAAGATGTATTCGTGCCTTTAATTGGCAAGCTATATTTCATTTCTTAACTACTGCATGCATATAAAAATAGCAATAAAATTTTCTTTATTATGGCCAATGTTTTTTTTTTTGGTCGGAATTATTATGGCCAATGTCATATGCATATATTTTTTGGCCAATATATGTGAATTAATTTATTGATACACGAAGCTTTCTTTTTAGAATTACGAAATATTCTCCCGTCTTTACTGTATTCTGCGCGGCCATTCCGGTTTGAATTTTCGGTCCTCCAACGGACTTCTCGTCACCATCTTCTTTCAAGACACAGACTAAACAATTCTCTCTCTCTCTCTCTCTCTCTCTGCCATTAAAGCATCACGAGCCATTCTGAGCTTCTGGCGAACCCTAACAATCATGAAGACGATGAGGAGCACGAAGCCGCTGAAGCCACTCAAGCTCTCGGTCCCCGTCCAGGACGCCCCGATAGCCTCCTTCTTGTAAGCTCCGCTCCCCGCTTAAACATCGTTTGCGCAGCGCGATTTGTCCGTTCAGTTCGTGAGCTGTTGGTTTAGGCGTCGGATTCAGCTTCGATTGCTTCGAAACCGACCTGGATTTCGGTTTCTCCGCTGGCCGTTTCGGTTCTCTGCGGAAGCTAAGCAGGGGATCACTGAGAAAACTGACGATATTTGAGGTTTCCGACTGAGATTAGTTTGCCGTGCTGCTGAAAACAGGAGGAGAAAATGAGATGTGGATCGGAATTCCAATTGCCGTGTAGTAGTAGCCCGTAGGATTGGGTTATGTATCCGTTGCTTGAAGAATGCTCAACTTTGGTTTAGTGGAAATGCCAGATGTACAATTAAGGACATGCGATTGAGGCATTGCGTAAATAAAGTTACCTTGGGAACCGTTCACTTGGTTTTGAGTTGAGATTGAGGCAGCATCTTGATTCAACCACTTGATTTGTTTCAGTTGATGTGCAACTTTATATCCATGGATACCTTACCAGCTAAAGTTTTCTTCAAAATCTACTGATCTAGTCTTATAAAGTCTGTTTAACTTGTGGCTAATCCAAACGACACAACTAATGCAGGACTGCAAGTGGCACATTCCATGATGGCGATTTGCTGTTAAATCACAAAGGTTTGCGGCTCGTGTCTGAAGAAAAAGATTCTCGAGTAAGTCTTCTTTAAGATCAGGTCACTAAAAGAGAGGTGATCATCTATATCCTCCTACAAATGATAGGATTGGTCACTAGGCAGGATTGTGGAATTTTTGGGGGAAGCTGATTTCACCTAGTAGGCATAGTTGTTTGAAGCTGCTCAAATGTACTGTGGACTGATACTGCTCAATTTGCATGTGATACACTGTTAGATCTGTGTCTAGGCGAGAGTAATTAGATAAGTGCACAGGAAAGAAGTCATGGATGGCGTAATTGTTTTGCTCTGAATTTTTGGATTCCAAGATGTCATCAAGTACTCTTATATGTTACATCAGATTTAGCTGTTCCCGCTGTTACTCTCTGCATACTTCACCACATAGAGTTTCCTTTGTACCACTGTTCTCTGCGTGAAGTAACTTTTTGGATTACTTGACTTTTAGATATAGCATTTGAGCTCTGTTAAGCAGTGTATTTGCCAATGCTGGTAGAAGACATCAGCATGAATGTTCTATATTGAGGATTGTGTTTCTCTATTAGAACTTCTGTGAATTAGAATTCAGTTCCTTGTCCACTTGAACTTCCTATGATGCTGGATTTGATTCTCACTTTTTTCCATTTGACATAGCTGTTTGTTTGATTTCATAGCACTTCTGTCTTAATCCAGTTTGAGCTCATGAGATTTGCTTTCCTTTTTCCACGTGGACAGCCTTCCAATGGTAAGGAATTTGACCTTGACTTCTCGTTGGAAGACCTTGAGACTATCAAAGTCATAGGAAAGGGAAGTGGTGGTGTGGTACAACTTGTTCGCCATAAATGGGTTGGAAACCTATTTGCCCTGAAGGTAATAATAGTAACATGAAAGGCTTCTCTGTTGCTCAGCAGGATTTCTTATTTATTCTCTTTTTCTACGTTGCCTAAGGTCTACAAAGAAATCCCTTGTACGAGTAACTGAGTAAGTCTGCAGTATTTCTTTTCCATCAAACAAATTTCTGATGTGATCTAGGCAGGAGTAGCATTGCAAAGGAGGATATATCCCAGGGTCAACAAATGATGGGGGCATCCTTTCTGCATTTTGCACAACATAGCAATTAAAATCTATTTATCACCTTTTTACTTTGTTAGGATATAGTTCAGTTTGAGACTCAAGCAACATATCTCTCTCAAAGGCACAGAAATCCGTAAAACACGGAATTGTATGAGGATTTATTGATTTTGCATATAGATATGTCTAATACAAAACAAATGAAAGTTCCTAGTAATCATGATTTATCATATCTTGCTGAAATAATAATCTGATCCACAGTCTATTATGTAAATCAAAACTTAGTTGTTCTACTACGATATATGCGACAGTTTTGCTATCTAGCATCATGCTATTCGAATGTCAATTTTTTTTATTATCGGCACAACTTCATTAGAGAAAGTAATTGTTAGCTATACTTTTTAAAGTAGATGTCAATAGTGTCCATTTGGAGTCATTAGGGAATTTCTAACTGGTAACGAGACAACTTCCATCACCCAAAACACCATATTTTACAATATAATTTGCTTAATATATACATGTCAATATTAAGGAGCGTGGTATTAGGACTTCACTGGATTTTATGATTTAGTTCAATTCATGTTTAAACCTAAGATTTCCATTCATAATTTGTGTATTGATCTCGCAACTATGTCACACCACCACCAAACCTCAGGGGTTGGATGTTTATCGTTAGATTAAGTTCAGTTTCTTAAATGGAAAGTGACTATTACCAACAAGCTCGAATAGCAGTGCTGTTCCTGAATGAACTATCTGTATACATGCGGCTTAGATGTTAGTCTATTATCTTCAAAATCAAAGTCACAGAATATTTTGCTAAGTGACCTGTGTTTCTGCATTAGCTTCTGCAGTTTCTATCTATGTTGGTTAGAGTATCATGCTGAATATACCTATGGCCATCTGCTTACAATTTGTCAACGACAGCTACTGCATAGAGCTAGAATATTCTTCTATTACTACTGAGTCTCTTTCATGGATGTGTCTGGTCTTTGCTTGATCGGAGTTGTATTTCGGATTTGTAGGTCATCCAGATGAATATACAAGAAGAGATCCGTAAACAGATTGTACAAGAGCTAAAGATAAATCAAGCTTCTCAATGTCCACATGTAGTGATTTGCTACCACTCGTTCTACCACAATGGAGCTTTCTCCTTGGTGTTGGAGTACATGGACCGTGGATCCTTGGTTGACGTGGTTAGACAAGTTAAGACTATCCTAGAACCGTATTTAGCAGTGGTCTGTAAGCAGGTATTGAGTTCTCAGATAAAAATCTCCAGTAAAACATGAAGAGTTTCAACGAAACTTGTCAACACTAAAGGATGATTATTTGTGTCCAGGTGTTACAAGGTCTTGTTTATTTGCACAATGAGAGACATGTAATACACAGGGATATAAAACCATCCAATCTGCTTGTGAACCACAGAGGTGAAGTGAAGATTACAGATTTCGGGGTCAGTGCAATGCTAGCAAGCTCAATGGGTCAACGAGATACATTTGTTGGAACGTACAATTATATGTCGGTATGTGGGCACCACTGCTTTTGAACTACCTTCATGAAACTGAAACTCATTTTGTATCTGAGTCAAGAAATCTAGCTGTGTTGGCACATAGAACAGACATTTTGCGTAGAACTGATATATAGAAGTTAAATTAGCTGACATTATTACTTGTAGCCTGAGAGGATTAGCGGAAGTACATACGACTACAGCAGTGATATCTGGAGTTTGGGTATGGTAGTACTTGAATGTGCTATAGGACGCTTTCCTTACATGCAATCCGAAGATCAGCAAGGCTGGCCAAGTTTTTATGAGCTTTTAGAGGCAATTGTCGAAAGCCCACCACCTTCTGCTCCGCCAGATCAGTTTTCCCCAGAGTTCTGCTCATTTGTATCTTCCTGGTAAGGATTAAACACTCACGTCACTTGTTTGCTGTACCCTCATTTTTGACCTCACGTGTAGCCAAGCTTGTGCCTTACCTTTCTGGGATTTTCATAATTCATGCTTTTAGGATTTTAATATTGGGATAAGTCCTCCGCAAAATATAAACTCTATCTAGCACATTCTTTGCCTCCGACTGGATTGACAGCAAGCTATCTGCATCCCTCAAAACTAGTGTTTGATCTCACCATAATTGTGATGTTTATGGGTTGAGACATTAATTGGTTTTGGTTCATTGTCTATATATGTCCGTTATATGTCACTTCTGTGATCAATTAGCAGCATTTGGTATTGATTATCTCCGTTGGAAATGTGAGAGATGTGCAAATCGGATCTATAAATTAGGAAGTGACCAATAGTGCTTGTTGGGGCTGGGCATGAGCCAATATGAATGCAAAGATAAATCACGATACTTACCTTAGCTTTCTTCTCGTATCAGAACTCAATATAGTATTTTGATGTGCACCTTCCTCTGTGGTTCTCAGCATACAAAAGGACCCTCAACAAAGGTCTTCATCTCTGGACCTTTTGGTAAGTGATATGTGATTGTAAGCTGTGTCTATTTCACATCTAACATTCTGCCTGATGTTTTTTTTTTTTTTTTGCCTCATGGTTATTTGACAATGAATTCTGTCGTCGTTTCAGAGTCATCCTTTCATAAAAAAGTTTGAAGACAAAGATATCAATCTCGGGATTCTCGTAGGTAGCTTGGAACCTCCTGTGAGTTTTCCGAGATATTAAGCTGCGGGTGTTTATGGAATGAACATCCTCTTGCTCATATGTATCCATCATCATCTGCGTGGTTGAAAATTTGAACAGCGTTACTTCGCTTGAGCAATTGAGCAGATGATGATATAACTCTCTTACATATAGAAAGAGCATACTGAGGTTCTGTACTCAAGATTCTACCTTGTACTTAATCCTACCAGCATAAGTAAGCTTACCCGGGACGTATTTGTTTTGGCTCCTAACCTTAAAGAGCTGATTCCGAAAGAAGAAGAAGAAGAAGAAGAAGAAGAAGCAAAGCAAGAAGACAGGCATCTGTAATCCATGCTTAGCCCTTATAATCCATCTTCATTACCATTTTCTGTTCATGAACGCGAGAAGACAGGCAGATGCCTCAAGCTTTTGCTGATATTAGCCATTGAACAAATTGTTCGGTTACACTAGTCCACATTGCTTTTCTTCAAGGTTTATATGCTTTTTTCACCTATATATGGCTTCTATCCATTTTTTGCGGTCCACTGTTCTAACATGGTGTTAGAGCAAATTCGCCTAATTTTATTTTGAATGTGCGGCCCCTCATGGTTGTCTTGTACGGGAAAAGGGTTTTGAAAGTATCATTTGCTTGTTTATGTGATTAATATGCTCTTTACATACATGCAATTTCTCTCTATCTATTAGCTTAAGCTTGGACTTTTGACATATTTTTTCACATTATTCAAATTGTCCTTTCTTTTTATTTTCAATATTTTTTAGTCGCTTTTAACACGCGTAAACTCAACGTGAACGACATACGTAAAGGTCTGTGAACTAGAGAGAGCTTTGAATCGAATTGATTTAAACCAAGACATTTAGCACATCCTTGCCATCTTTAGGATTTTTGCCCTTCCTTGTGGCGAGATAATTATGAAGTCACAACCTCCTCAACCCCCTCTCCAAAATCTCCCAAGCAATTGGTTTCTTGAGACCGTCCCGACTTTCTGCACATACCTCGCGTTTCAAGTCAATGAAGACAAGTAACATTGGTGAAATTTGGGTGTCTCCGGGTTCATATTTGGATGAGGCGGTTGCAAGACGCTCTAAGGATGTCCGCGCGGCTTGTACCATTGTCGAAGATGCGTCTCTTGACATATTTGATAGTCGAAACTTAGGTTTTGTGCATGAATTGCGTAGGGGTTGCCCAAGCCGAAACTTGTCGATGAGAGCAGGTCGTAGTCGAACTATCCAGGGAACAAAGGGCTTTACTTGGATTACAAGAAATGGCAGCCATGTGGTTCATGTATTGGCCGGGAAAATTCTCCAAAAATTCTTAAATCAATTGGAATTTTGCCAATTTGGCCCTAAACCTTTTAATTTTCTCAATTCAGCCCTGAATCTTTTTATCTTTTGCCAATTAAATCCACCCAATCAATTTTTGCCGTAAACTGCTGACTTGGATGCCGACCGTCTTACGTGGTATGTCTTCTGATTTTGGATCATTCTAGGGAATGGTTCAAACCAACTATATGTTTCGTCCTTGGCGACAATGTTCCTTTATACATTATAGAATGACTCGAAGTAGACAGTGTCTTCCTATCTATGAAAATAGATAAAAGGAGAAGGGTGCCGACATCAAATGAACAGAACATCTTGCTTTTTTTTTTTTCTTGTTTTCTGAATGCAATTTATTCAAGTTCATCCGGAAAGCATTTTTTTTGAAAAATGATTGTTTATATTGCTCACAAAAATGAATAATTGAAAGAAGTTTTTATTATCTGTGTAAAAAGTTAGAAATAAAATAATATCGACAATGAAAATATTTTTCATGGGTTGATTTTTTTTTTTAAGAGATACAATTGATTATTTTTAAAAAATGTTTTCCAAGACCCGGACTTTTCCATGAAACAAAGGCACTCACTAGGTTATAATGCGAATCCATCAATTACCCATTGACTTATAGAATTGATTTCGCAGATGGGGTAATTGTGAGTTCAATATATGGTTTTGACTTCGATTTGGACTGATGTACTCTTCACCTTAGACTTGATTTATGGGATGGACCTAATCCGGTGTGTACCATACATGACATTGATTGTTTGTCCATGAGTCACTTACTTGCAAGAATTATTTGCATCATCTTTTGCCTCCTCCGTTTTTCCGTTCCCGTCGCTCAACTCCTCAGAGCAAAAGATAACGAAGAAGAGTGATTCACAATGACAAATATCTTAGATTCTCAGGCAGATATCTGTGCAAAATGTCCTCCACAAAACTAATGGAAATTAGAACCATTGACTAGCTAAAACTAAGCTTGAATTTGTGTGCGTGAGAGAGATGACACACTTCTACTTGGTATCACGAGGATCTGCAAGGGAGGTAGCGTGCCTTCAATCTTCAAGTCAAGGGGTAAAATTTTTCTTAGCATTCTGCAGCAGAGCCACACTTTGTTCAGACATTACATTACACAGATTTTCAGAAGCGGCATGGACATAGTCCAATGGGCAGTCAATTTAATTATCAAAGAAAAATTTGAATAATACAATTTCAAATCCAGTGATTTGATATTCTCAAGGTAAACTAAATCACAAAAAGAGAAAAAGTTGAACAGCTTTTGTTAGATAGAAGTCATGAGAACATGTTTTCATGAGGAAGAGTCGTCTCAATACTAAAACTCCAAAAAGAGATTTTGTTTCGTTATTTCAAATCTTATGAGAGAGAATAAGGTTGGACAAGACCACTCCTCTCATCCTTTATAAATTCTAACACAAAATGCAAGCTCAGGTAGTAACAAACCTTGTACCAAGAATCAATGGCGATTTTAGCCAATCTAATTGTTGAAAGAACTCTCTAATAAATTAGGAGGCCTACCTTGCATTACTGTCCGGCAACTAATAGCCACCACACCTTCAAGTTCGGCAACAAAAATAAAGCTCCCACGCCAGTAAAATATGTACAAGTAATCATCTGTCAGAGCTATTGCCTTTGCAACCTCAAAATCTGGAGACATCTGTTACAAAACAACCACGCAAGGAAAGCTTAAGCAAAAGAATTGCTCTAAACCGAAACGCAAGATACTCTCCTACAATGCAAACTTGTTCCTGCTTCCTAGGACGTTGGCATAATAAGAGAGGGCAACCAGAAACACTTGTGTCGGTAGCAGCAGAAGAGAAGACCCAATGCTTTCAAGAAACCATTTTCAGCAAGTCTGACCTTGGTCCAGTTTTCGCAACAGATCAGATCAGCGTAGGAGTTCAACCAAATCGATTAAACTAAACCAATAAAAAGTGCAACAACATTCCACTGAAAACTCCTATAGTAGATATTTCTATTAAATTGAAAAATTAAAGGTTAGTCATTTGTTGTTTATACAAATATTAATACCGTGTTATAGAATTCCTGAAAATTTATTGTTAGTGTCTTGAAACTTGGTAACATGTACAATAAATCGAAAAGATAAGTTTCAGGTCATATAATTGGATTTGAGAAGAAGATGAAGATATAAAAGTACATATATTTATTTTTCCCAACTAATTAAACTATACCATTTATTTCACACTCATTTAACTAAAAATTCGCTAAATTTGCTAAATTATATGATTTATTGAATAAAAAAAATACTATATCACATTTAAGATATTTTTCATTTATCCTTCTTGAAAATTTAGATGGAATTTGTAGACTGCAAATCAATAACAAATATTGTTAACTTCGGCTTTAACTGGAAAAAAAATCAAATTAAATAAAAAATACACTATTTTCAGAGTGGGTTATGGGGCTCGGGTTCACTTTGCTCTGTCATGTCCCTTGGTTACAAACAGTATCGTGAAAGCGATGATATGTAATGTATGGTCTTCTTTGGCGAGCAGGAATTTTGAATAATGCGATATGTGATTGCTTTGATTCTCATTACGAGAACAAGTTTGACAAGTTGATGAGACATAAAACAGGTCAGGCTGCAAACTTGTCAAGCAATCTGATATAACTTAATCAATCCTCAAAGCTATGATATGTATGGCCTTCTTTGGCGAGTCTCTCGATACAGTGTTGACACATTTTGTCTCTGTACTTGTTCTTTTATATTTGATCCTTTTCTTTTTCTCTTTTTTAGTTTTGTTTTGGCAAGGGGAAGTGCAACTGTGGAATTTGTGTTTGGTGTTGTTCTTCTCGTTCAAGTTCTAATGAATTTTACTGACCAAAAAAAAAGAAAGTTCTAATGAATTTCAATATGTTTTTGGCATATTAGCATTTCACTCCTGCTAATACAAAATCATCAAAAGAATATCAGTAGGATTCGTTATGGAAGATCGTTGTAGACCTGATTATACGAGTATTGTATTGTGCTTTGATGCTTGGTGTCAAATTCAAGCCATTTTCCAAAGGTAGGATTAGCTTTGGTTTGTTTGTATTCCTTTACTTTTGAATATCCATATGAGGATTTGATGCATGAGTGGCCCCTGCCAATATCTAAGAAATACAGGGTTTTTGCGCAATTAAGTTGGGAGTTCTGTTAGTTAGTAACCTAGTATGGGAGATCCTTCTACAATTTCATTGGATCAACGAGTCTTTTACAGAAAACAACCTGTATGGAGTGATCAGAGGCATTGCCGGCGCGATCTTGTTGAGGAGTTTTGCATTCTAGCATCGTTCTTTTCTACATGTCTTCTTTAAGAGTTGCTTCTTTTGGATACCCTTGCACCTCTTGGAGAAATCTCGGAGACACTGCTTAGATTTATCTTCGTGAGAAACGGCCTTTGGAGCTTGAACTTGGACCGTCAAAGCTTCTTGCTTGCACTTCTTCTTTGCCGCTGTTGGGTCGAGTACGTTTAGTATCCTGGAATCTGTAAAAGGCCACTATTTATAGGGCTAGACTGATGAAAGAGTAATGATATTCTGAGAAATACATGATAAAGGTGCAGTTACTTTTGCCGGGTCAATCTGTAAAAAGCCACTATTTATATGTAAGGATCAAGAAGAGAACTCGCTTCCCCGAATCATTCTTCATTTTTCATAAGCAGTAGGTATATTAGAGCAAGCCACTGAGCTTTTGGTGAGATATAAAGCGAGGAATTTCTGATTGGCTTGTATAAAGAATAAGCTGTTTAATAGTTGAGTTGGCATCTTCAGTCATATACATAATGATAATGGACTGTAGATCCAATTGCTTTGACCGTCACAGGAGCGCTTTGAGAGGCTCCAGTGACAAAACTAGAGATGAGGTTGGATTAGTTGGAGCTAGGGCGACTATAAAGCCGATTGCTAGATCGGGGAAAGCAAGAGACCCTGCAGCGGTTAAGGCGACAACCAGAGTAGCTGTCGCTGCTATCGAAGGAGATAAGGGAGAGGCATTTTTGTAGTTTTCGTTAGACGCCGAAGAAAGTGATTTCTCTATTGTCTGCACCATAGCATTACTGTTGTCACTGTCTGTATATGCAAGTTCATTGAAAAATGTCAGTGCAACTTACCAGTTGATTTCCCGCTTACACAACAGTCATCATCCTGAATAGAGTTGACCCAACAGCAGTTTGCCAGTAACAAATGTAGACACAAATAGAAAACAAGGTAGTCAAGCGTTCTAGAACAACAAGAGAGTGTCTTTCTCAGAGTTGCTAACCAATCGTAAAAATATCGAACCGACAAAAATGTAACCAAAATGTAGCCGAAAAGCAGTAACAGACAGATGGAAAAATAGCTGAATACAATGTAGAATAAAAGAGTGAATTACCCTGACTACTCTAGGGAAGTAGGAGAACACTCGAAACCATCAAAAAGCGAACATGGAGGGATAAAAACGGCTGCTTTAAGAATGTAGAATCCTTGGCCATCGACAAACAAATGCCGATATCAGGTGCATCTCCATTATGCCACGGAGGGTATGTCCTTGAGCCAGGGATCCAGCGGCTTGCCGATGGAATAGACAATGAATCCGATCTCACGCAGCTTATCCACATTGGCGACATTCCTGCCATCAAAGACGAAAGCCGGCTTCTGCATGTTGTCATATATCCGCTTGTAATCGAGAGTCTTGAACTCATCCCACTCGGTGAGGATGCAGAGGGCGTGGGCATCCTTGACTGCGCTGTAGGCGTCCCAGACTACAGAAACCTGCTTCACAGTGGTGGGACTCATGGGCTGAAGGTGGACTGGGTGGTCCCAATCAAACTTTTTCATGGTAAGGTCCCTCTGGATCTGCTCCTCAGTGACCTGAGGATCATAAATGCTTAGCCTGGCCTTGTCGCCCAAGAGACCCTTGCAGACGTCGATTGCAGGGGTCTCGCGCGTGTCCCCAGTATCTTTCTTGAAGGCAAACCCGAGAATGGCAATCTTCTTGTTCGACACGGTGTTGAACATGGAGGAAACTAGGCGGTTCACGAAGCGGGTCTTCTGGTAGTCGTTGATCTTAATCACTTGTTTCCAGTACTCAGCCACTTCAGGAAGGCCATTGCACTCGCAGATGTACACCAGGTTGAGAATATCCTTTTGGAAGCAGGATCCACCAAAGCCGACACTAGCATTAAGGAACTTGGGACCAATTCTCGAGTCCTTACCCACAGCATAAGACACTTGAGTAACATCTGCCCCGGTCGCCTCGCAAAGCGAGGACATGGCATTCACAGAAGAGATCCTCTGGGCCAAGAAAGCATTGGCAGCCAATTTAGAGAGCTCTGCAGACCAAAGGTTGGTGGTCAAGATCCGATCTTCGGGAACCCAATGAGAATAGACGTCCTTCAAGGCTTGGATGGCTTTCTGGCCTTCCGGAGTTTCCCTGCCACCGATGAGGACACGATCCGGAGCAAACAAATCCTCGATCGCCGTCCCCTCGGCGAGAAACTCCGGGTTCGACAGAATCTGGAATTTGATTCCCTTGCTGTTATGGGTCAGGATCTTCTCTATCGCCTCGGCTGTCTTAACGGGGACGGTCGATTTCTCCACGACGATTTTATCCGATTTCGAGACGTCGGCAATCATGCGGGCTGCGCTTTCCCAGTAGGTCAGATCCGCTGCTTTGCCGGCACCGAGGCCTCGAGTCTTGGTCGGGGTGTTGACAGACACGAAGACAATGTCAGCCTCGGACACATGTTTCTCCACATCGGTGCTGAAGAAGAGGTTCTTCCCTCGGCACTGCTGCACCACCGCATCAAGGCCTGGCTCGTATATCGGGAGCTGGTCGCTGTTCCAGGCTTGTATACGAGAGGCGGAGATATCAACGACCGCAACTTCTATCGACGGGCATTTGAGAGCAATCACGGCCATAGTAGGCCCGCCGACGTAGCCAGCGCCAATGCAGCAGATCTTCACCATCTCTCCGCACTGATTCAGAACATCGCAGCGCACATCAGATCCCAAACGATTTTGAAAAAACACGCACGGCCCAATCGGTTGCAGAACACAGAGGATCACGCAGTCAATCGAGCAATTCGAAGATGAAGACGAAGATTTACCTTCGACGAGGAGGGCCCGCTTCTGCGTCCGGAGATGGAAGATCGCGGGATCGATCGGGAGAGAGATGACGCGGTCAATGGGGTTGCAGTAAATGTTCACGCGGTTAGTGGGAGGACACAATCTGTGAAAGGAGAGCACCCTCGCCGTATGATTATGCTTTGCGATCGCTCGTCGTGTCGAGAGAAAATTCCGAAAATACCCCCCTAAATAAAATGACATTTATTTCTCAAAACTCTTCCCCCAACTTGATATTATTCCAAGTCTCCGTTTATTTTTTACCAAAAAAAAAAAAATAGTCTCCGTTCATTTCAAAAAATAAATAATTTAAAATTTATTTTCTTAAAATCTATCATTTGTTATTGAGATATAAGTTGTTTTAGATAAAACAACATCGTAGACATTAACGCATCATCTTAAGTAGCGTGGCTAATGATGACGTGAACAGTTTTAAATATGTTATTTCTTTAAAAAATTTATTTAATTTTTTTTCTCTTTCACTTTGGCCGAACAGACGGCGGTGACCCTAGGCGAGGCCATTACGGCCTCAAAAGGCCATCGCCTAGGGCCACGACCCTCGCAATGGCCGGCGAGGGCTGCCGATGGCCCTTGCCTCCCAAAGTGAAAGAAAAAAATAATTAAAAAATAGATGCACGTAGTTCAAAGTTAATTCCAAATAAAAAGGATTTCGATTATAATTTTCCTTCGACAGTCTAGGACAAGGCTACTTGTGATATTTTCGCTTGAGACACGTTTTATTTGGTAGTTTTCTAGATGTTAAATACCATTGGGTGGGTTGCTTTTTCCAATCAACGTTGGTTACATTTATTTATGTTGTATGTAATAGTAACCAGTTTATGGGTAAGTGTTCTTAGAGTAGTTGGTCTAGCTTTGAACTCACATGCCTAATGCCTATGACTTCGGTTTTCGGGAGATTCGTGTAGCGGGAAATCCTGAATTTGAATCAAAGATCAGCTTTCACGTCAGCAATTTTCGGTCAAAATTGATCGTATGGATTGAAATTGGTATCAATGAAAAAAGGTTTGTTACTAAATTGATCAAATTGAAGAGATTAAGTTGAATTGGTAGGATTGAAATATGTTTAGAACTATTTTTTTGTACTTTTCCCCACTGTTTTCGATCGCCGACACCAAAACAACTCCTGGAATGGGAAAACTATTGTTTGCATCCATTGAAGTGCCAAGTATTGTTTGCATCCATGGAAGTTCTGATTTGACCACAATTACAACCATTGATCATTCCTCAATCTCATGGTGGAAATCGCACCTCCCTGTCTACCAATGAGAGTGCACATCCCTGTTAACCAATCACATTACAAGTAATTTTCTAGAATATGGTACATTTACTCGATTGCCCACCCCTAGTAATATTTTAGAGAACCCCGACAGGGACGTCCGTTCTTCTTACATTGTTCACTGTCGTTCGAGCTTGCAAACCTCCAGACCGTGACATAAGCATGTCCTTACTTAATTTTATCTTGTCCATGCTATAGATGGGCCAATTTAAAATACACAACATGCTGTTGTACAGACTGTTTGTTTCTATTAGCTTACAATTGTTTAGGTGGGTTTAACTAAACAAGTTAACATATTCTTCTCAACATGGTATACTTGGATATATTAAGATACATTTTTATCTATGAGATAAGTGCAACATTTACTAATTTATGAACTTCATTTCGTCGATTCAAATAACTTTTGATTTGTGCAATTAACTCTCATAATCATGTCTTTTCGTCGTCAACCCATAAAATCACCGTGTTCATGCTGCTGCTGACATGTCTAAATTTTAAGTGTCACGACTCGTCACTCGCCAAAGCCTCTCGATATAAACCTCTATGATAACATACCATTGGCATCAAAGCCTAGAGTCAACTAGGAAGTTAATCAAAACCTGAAGATCAAAGCAATCAAACAAATTGCCCGCCACGAGTGTTTGGTGATCCGGAGATACCCGTAGCCGCAGATATCACCGAGAAGTGGAGAAATCCATTTGCCAAAATGAGAAAAGGTGTCGAACTCACTTGCAAAGACTTTATGTGTGTTGGAATATATAAATATTAAAACCACGCATTCTTTTATAAGTTTAAGCTTTTAGAGCGGTTGGCCGTGGTCCCATAAAATCTTTCATGGTATCAGAGCAACATGAGGTCCCGAGTTCAAATCTTTTCAGACCCCTATTTGCCTCTCCAATGAATATTTCCACGTTTTGTACTAGTAAAAAAAACCAGATTAAGCGAGAGGGGGAGTGTTGGAATATATAAATATTAAAACCACTCCTTCTTCTATAAATTTAAGCTTTTAGAGCAGTTGGTCCCGAGTTCAAATCTTTTCGGGCTCCTATTTGTCTCCCCAATGAATATTTCCACGCTTTGTACTAGTCAAAAAGACAAGACTAAGCGTGAGGGGAAGTATTGGAATATATAAATATTAAAACCACACATTCTTCTATAAGTTTAAGCTATTTGCCTCCCTAATGAATATTTCCACGCTTTGTACTAGTCAAAAAGACCAGATTAAGCGTGAGGGGGAGTATTGGAATATATAACTATTAAAACCACACCCTCTTCTATAAGTTTAAGCTTTTAGAGCGGTTAGCTGCGGTCCCATAAAATCTTTGTAAATGAAGTCCACTGCATGGCCAATGTCAATGAAAGATGGAGCAAGGAGATAATCCCTGGTAGGTATTACAAGGCGGTCAATCGCATGGCCCTGAAGCAAACAAGCAATTTAAGTAATGAGCAGGATATCATAAGCAACTCATACATAGACCAGCACACAAAAGAAAGATATCTCTAGAATATGTGATAAACATGACAGTCCTAAATGTTCAATTCCGTGAGCCCAGTGAAACGATAAACTAATCAACATGAGAAAGAATTTGCGCATGATGAGAACATGTCCACTTACTTAGAGACCTTAACTTCAACTCTTACGAAATCTGACAGCCCTGCTCATTTTGTTTGGAGGCACTTAGGTGCGAGAACATATCAAAATGCAATGCACGAAAGGAAGTACCTTTTATAAAATGGAATTTTAGCTCTAGTGGCATTCTCCTTCAACTAAGCTCCAGAATGAGCCGCTGTCAAATTGGGGTCCAAAATCTGAAACACCTGTCCAAATTGACAAATTCCAATCACACGAAGAAATAAGATTAATATATTCCAACTTCATTCAAAGAAAACGTAATTGCTAATAACACTGAGCTCACAGCCTACTGTCCAACACAGGCGTACCAACAACTCATACGGATGAAGAACCTTCCTACGCATCGTGGTTGACTGTTTTCCGAATTCAATCCAAGACAAGCTTCTACATAAACTTCATCAAATTATATGCAATTATTCAGAAAAAATTCATCAAAAGCCCAGGCGAATTCACGGACAACTTATAGATAAATCAATCCAAAACAAAAACATGAATTCCACACCCCCCCAAAAAAAAAGAAAAAAGAAAAAACACATACATGTTGGATGATTCTTCGTTAAATTCGGTAATCAAACTAATTTTCCCATGCTAATGGTTGGTCTTGGATTCTTAATCCATATGACCCGAATCGCAAATCCGGATCGGTCGGGTTTTCGAGTGCCTTTGGTACGCAATTAATTGATCTTGAATTGACACAATTGCAATAGGTTTAAGATTTTTTTGATAATTTTCTCGAAAAAGAACAAATGGATTGGGCGGGGGTCCTTATGCTTATCCATGATGCAATTAGCCGGCTCCACGCTTATTTTATCCATCGGTCAAGGATGATAAAAAGGGAGACTAATTCCTTAAAGCTTCCGTCGAAAGATACGTTGTTATTTTCTTATATGCGTATGTATTTCATGGAAAAATTATCAAAACAGTCATAAATCTATTATGCATATATCAATTTAGTCTTAGCTTTTTTAATTTGATCAATTTAGTCTTGAATCTTTTAACAGTTCGCCAATATGATCGTTCAAGCCAATTTTGTTTTGAGAATCGGATGAATCTATCCTCGATTTTCCTTGGGAGGGGTTTCAGTTGATGGATCTCAAAGGGCTGCGGTTTGGGCTCAAGTCTGAAGGCATTGGAGGCTTGACATGTAACTTGGGCCTGTCGTGGTCTCTGACCGAAGCAAACTCATGTGTGCACGACGAAAGCAAAATCGATGATAGATTCAAAATGTGATCGGTTGGAATCCAATCGTTGGACTCTGTTCGAAGGAAGTCTTCATTTGCGTGAGGAATTTATCATTACGTTCTTTCGACGAGAATGATGGCTCAAACCTTCAATTGGATCTCTGATCCTTTGAGATTTTAACTTGTTGCATGATATGCTGCAGAAACCAGACCTCATTGTATTTGTTATGGACAGTAGCGTTGGTCAAGCCGCATTTTATCAAGCACAGGCATTCAAGTAAAGTGTTCCTGTTGGGGCTGTTATTGTGACTAAGATGGATGGTCATGCAAAGGGTGGTGGTGCTCTTAGTGCGTAAGTGTTATTTTGGTTAAGTCAGCGACATACCATTTCATTTTCCAAATTTTCCCTCTTCACAGTCGCCACCATTGAAGTGGTTGTCTAGCATTTGAATGGGGCAGTGGAGTGGATTCATGCACAAAATGTTTGCAAACGGTTGCAATGTGAGTCTTCAGAGTAGAGTGCCGCTAGCTTGCAGTCGCGTATATATGTTTTGTATATGTGTGTGTGTTTCTTTCAATCGTAGCGGCTATAATCCTACTCTGAATTATGGCTCAGGAATGAATATCACTGGTTATATTCTTGGTTGGATATACGTCAGTTATATATGTTTTGTATGTTTTGTTAGAGCTTCATACTTTACGGGTTATGTTAATATACGTCAGTTTAGGTGAAAGATCACCTAAAGAAACATTTATACTTGTTGTAATTGAAAGTGATTATCATTTTCATGGGACTGAAGCTGAAATATTCTCTATAGAAATTTTTTTTGTTGGGAATCTAGCATGGATAAGTTTTACCCTTGGATGTTCCTTTGGTCTGAATTTATTTGTTTACAAGTGCAACGTTGCAGCAGCAAAAAGTCGTGCGATCTTTATAGGTACTGGAGAACATATGGATGAGCATGAAGTGTTTGATGTGAAGCATTTTGTTAGCCGGCTATTATGTAGGTAATTTCATTTGGATTCTTCCTTTCATTGTGTCTTTTTGATATGTATGAGTGAGATGCATTCTTTAGTGGTTTAATATTTTTGTGGAAACTATTTTTCCACAAGGATATGGGCGACTGGTCTGGGTTTATGAGATAAATTCACGAAGTGGTGACTAAAGATCGACAACCAGAGCTTCTACAAATGCTCTCTGAAGGGAAGTTTACCTTGAGAGTTATGCATGAACGTTATCAGGACATTCTTAAAGTGGATCCAACAGGCCAGGTTTGTATTTCTTCCATCACTGGATATGATGCTTTATCTTGTCATCCCATGCTTTTATTTTGAGATTCGTGCAAAGTGAATACTCATGGATGCATGCATGAGAATACACAAGCATGCGGTATGTCAAGATCAGTCCATGATCTAGGCTAATGGTTTGGTTCTCTTGAATCAAGTGTATTTCCATGCTGCGGGGTTTCATGCCAAAGGGTGGAGAGAAAGAAAGCCAGGCCAAGATGAAAAGATACATGATCATGATGGACTTGACGACAAACGAAGGCAAGTCCTGCTGTAATACATAGTTTAGCTGTTTATTATTTTGTCGTATGGCTGCAGGAAGGTTTTAAATTCAAATCCTTGCCTGATTAAACAAGTTCGATTTGCTCGAGAGCTAGACGGTTCAAATCCAGAGATGATGTCTGAATCGAGAATCATGCGGATAGCAAGGGATTCTAGTCGTCATTTGGAAGAAGTTAAGGAAATGTTGAAAGTGCATAAGCGGCATGCGAAGATTTGGAGGAAAATGAAAGGACGAGATAAAATGCACAGCACATTGATTGATTGACATTCTGATGTAACTAGTCAAAATGCGCAGAATTTTTGTTTGAGTTAGGATAACAGAAGAGTAGGTGTATGTTTTTTTTCAAACTGAAGTTTTTTTTGCCTGTTTCCTCCCTTTGTCTTTATTATATTCTACACGGTATGAATTGGTATTATTAAAAGGCTTAGGACTAAATCAGCACCAATGTAATAAGTTGAGCACTTTTCTGGCACCAATTACTAGAGCTTTTCGATCAATCTAAAACTGCTCTCTTCCGTGAGGTTTACAAGTCTAACATGGCCAATGCTCGAGACTTGCAATGTACCCCTTGAGATTTGGTTGATTTTTCTTCAAGTCTTTCTATTAACTTGATTTTTTGAAGTTCCCAGATTCTCAGAAGTCAAGTACCAGTCATGAGTGACAATTAGCCCGAGAAATACCCTTCACGAAATATTGTCATCACAGGTAGAACAAGCCACTCCAGGCATCTGCTCAAGCCGTCACTAATGGAACTCACTCTGTGTCAGAATTTTCCAATCATCATTGAAGTTGCTTAGGTCTGTGGATCTTCTGTCGAGGTCAACCATGTTGCAGATTCTCCTTCTGAAGTTTCCTTCTCTGATGGGCAAAAGACTGCTTTTGTTGCAGACTTACATTCATTATGGCTGTGTCTGCTCTCTTCTTATGTCTCTCCTATACTTCTCTTGCAGAATGAAGGTCCATCTGAGCTATGTATCATCTAGAAAGGACTAGTGAAGATCACTTTCAACCCAGAGATGATTAAGAGTCCTAATATCTGTAGTCTCAAATGTGATTATGTAGAGGATTAATCGACAGAGCAGTAAAGAGATCTGAATGGAGAAGAATGAGGGAAGTTATTTTGGTGAATGGTGCTTCTTGGTGAGACCAATCAGGACATATACAGGTTAGTGTTCTCTAAAGAGCTGTGTCTCCTGATGTTCTAATGCTGGACCAATCAGGACATATACAGGTTAGTGTTGTCAATAAGTATTCTTTTAGGGTGAATTTGCTCGCCAATTACCAGCTGAAGATAATCTCATCTTCTCTCATTGAAGTAGCAGTTCACTTTCGCATTGTAAGTGGTAGGCTTCAGATTTGGGAAGAAGTTGGCTGGTGAGAGAACATTTACCATATGTGGAAGGACAGACTCTTTAGCACCAGAAGTCATCCAGGGAAGAGGCCATGGTTTCCCGGCCAACTTCTACATATTAGGTCTTCAAATAGATGCTCAATCTGGCCTGATAATCAGAAATTTTGTGAAGACGCCCCTTTTGATTTGGTTGTTTTGATTGCTCCTTGCTGCGAACTAGATCACTCTACTCTTGCTGCAGAGTGTTCGTTCCTGATGTGACACTGGGACACTCTGTGCTGCCATAGTGTCTTGGATATGGTATGCTTGTCCCCGGTCGTTTTATTTGTTCCAAAGTCCATAATGCTCACAGTGGTGTGGTGATTGCACAATGGAAGACGTCTCCAATCTGAATACTACATGCTCCATCTTATAAAAGACACCTGGATGTAATGAAGCTATAGGTGAATATTTTGGAAATTCTAGTACTAAGTTATGAGGGTGACTGCAAAACTGGTATGAGGAATAGATTTCTCCTGATCCATAGCTAAGCAGGAAATATGTAATGTAGTTCTACTGCTGTCTTTGTAAAACAGACGAGATTGTCAAACCTCTAGCACAATGGCTTTTTTTGGAAACAAGGCATGGTCAATGGATTGTGCTGAAAAGAAGTCACTTTGTTTGACACTTGTCTCAAGCAGTTAGCGTGGTTCGTTCTGCCATTTCACCGTGTTTGCAATATCTCAGTGAGATATAGCAACTGATGTGAATGACTTTCTCCTTCTGTCATCCTGAATAGCGTGAGGGTAAAAGGGTGATCAAAACAAAGATCTTTCTATAGTAATGCCACTACTACATTACCCTTTCCCTTTCTTGTGATGCTCACTTGATGCTGCTCACTAAGATGTTCTTAGTTAGGTTTAAGAGACTGGATTTTGTTATACTTTGCATCTCGAAGACTTCCATTGAAGTTCAGAAGTCTACTTTATATTGACAGCAAACCTTGAATAACATGATGGCAATAGGCACGAAGAAATTCATGCCGATTCGGATGCGGTTTCCAGGAATATGATCTAGGACTATAAATACTATGACTATTAGACATGTGTTTAGAAGATAATCCTGGAAGTGCTTGTGCCTTTGCGAGGGCAATGGAGGCCAAGGATTCTCATGTAGTTAAAGCGTACTTTAGTATTGCAGTAGCAGTGTAGACCGACTTTTGTGTTCCGTGTTCCATGTTGCTTTGAAGCTGCCTCTGCAGCATCCTGAATACCCGATGTTATGCAATGTGACACGGACCGGTTGTTCCGTGTCCCCATCCGTACAAGTGTACGATGTGGCGGATCTAGAAAACAATAACGACCCAGTTAACACGTACACTTAAGCATCTTGTTGCCAGAACTTGTCTCACCTAATTATTCGAATACAATTAATGAAATTATTAAACTACTTATTGAATATCATCACTGGTTGTTAGCAAACGAGTGAACTAGCAGCCTAGTTCCGTCGATGATACTAAGTATCTGAGGACTAAATTGGCCAAGAGGACTATATTGACAAATAATGAAAAGATTTATAACTAAACTAAAAATCATCAAAATATTTAGGATTAAATTGGATTGAAATGTTTAGGATTGAATTGACCATTGTACATTAATTCTAGGACTTTTTTGGACACTCATCCCCATATTGTCACACTCTACGATTGGCACTGAAGTATCCGAATACAATTAATGAAATTGTTATACTAATTATAGGATCATTATCATCACTCATCATTAGCAGACGAGTGAAGTAGTTCCTTCGATGATACTAAGTGTTTTAGGACTAAATTGGCCGAGAGGACTACATTGGCAAATCGTCAAAAGATTGAGGACTAAAATTACAAATCATCCACATATTTAGGATTAAATTGAATTGAAAGATTTATGATTGAATTGGCCGCAGTACAATAGTTTTAGGACTTTTTTGGGCAATCATGCCAATATGGTCAAACTCTACGATGGGACTAGTTGGAACAAAGTTAGAACCGGTAAATTTAACTATAATTAGAGGCAATGTGCGCCGAATATAATTAAAATTTTTTATAAATGTAATTGTAACTGTTGACCACTTTTTTTTCGATTGGTCGAGTAACCTTTTTATTTATTTATTTGTGGTCGGAGGTCGAGTACCCTTTACTAATTTACTAACTTAGAATTAATTGTAGATGTAAGGGTGACATTGTAAATTCGGTGTGGACACCGAAAATCGAAATCTTTATACATATTATAGCCAAACCTTGTTGCAAGAACTAGTCCCACCTGATTATTTTAATACAATTAATGAAATTATTATACAAATTATTAGATAATCATCGGTTATCATTAGCAGACGAGTGAACTAGTAGCCTAGTTCCGGTGAGGATACTAAGTGTTTTAGGAATAAATTGGCCGAGAGGACTACATTGACAAATCATCAAAATATTTAAGACTAAATTAAAAATCATAAAAATATTTAGGACTAAATTGGATTGAGTTGGCCGCCTTACAATAGTTTTTAAGACATTTTTGGACAATCATCCCCATATGTTCGGACTCTACGATTGGCGCCTAATTATGCGAATACAAAAAATGAAATTATTAGACTGGTTATTGGACTATCATCACCGATCGTTCGCAGACGAGTGAACTAGTAGCCTAGTTCCGACGATGATACCAAGTGTTTTAGGAATAAATTGGCCGAGATGACTACATTAGCAAAACATCCAAACATTTAGGACTAAACTACAAATCATAAAAATATTTAAGACTAAATTGGATTGAATTGGCCGCCGTAAAATAGTTTTTATAACTTCTTTGGGCAATCATCCCCATATGGTCGGACACTACGATTGGCACCTAATTATTACAATACAAAAAGTGAAATTATTATACTGATTATCGGATTATCATAACTGGTTGTTAGCAGACAAGTGAACTAGTAGCCTATTTCCATTGATGATACTAAGTGTTTTAGGATTAAATTGGCAAATCGTCAATTCAGAGCTAAATTAGTACAACTTAAATGTTTATATCTTGGTATAATAAATTTAGGGCTTTTTCTATAATTTTCCCAATTATATGTGATAAAAAAATTCAGGGGCTTCTAGAGTGCAAAGATCCCCCTTGGTCCACGCTCGGACTATGGACTGAAGCCTAGGGATTGTGTTAGGAGGTATGAGCCGCGCACAACTACGGAACATCACAATTTTCGGTCGTGCGGACAAGATGTGGTCAACAAAATTGCATTAAAAAAGGTGAGCAACCTTCTTCCAAATCAATCCTGTGAGATTCGAGGGGGCAATGGCATTATTAGTAGCACCCTAAAACCCAAATCCGTCTAATCAAATCATTTGAGTAGTGGATTATGTTGCCCTTGAATACTCCTCATTATATTTGGGATAATTACAAAAAAAAATGTCTAATCATATTGTGCATATATCAATTCAATGCTAAATTTTTTAATATGACCAATTTAGTCCTAAATCTTTGGACGATTTGCCAATATAATCATAGTGGTCAATTTTGGCCAAAAATCGCTAACATTGATGCCAACCGTTCTTATATAAATAATTTTGCTTTTTTTTTTCCTTTTGTGTTTTCTTTTTTCTCTTCTTTCTCTCCGCCGGTGTGCAGCCGATAGAGGTCCCCAAAACACAACTGAGGGCCAGGACGGGCTCGTTGGCCCATGCTGGATTTGGGTGTTGCTGCTTCCCCAAGATCCGGCGAGGGGTCATGAGCCCTTGCCTAGTGCCGGAGAGGGCCACCAACCTCGGTTGTGGCCGATGAGGGTCAGAAGTTAAAAATTTATAATAAAAAATTAGAAAAGTAAAAAAATATTGTTGAAATTGTTTAGGTTAGTATTCGTCATGCCACATAAGACGATCGACATCCATATAAATGATTTTTGATAAAAATTCGCCGGAATGACTATCTTGGCAAATCGTTAAAAGGTTTAGAATTAAATTGGCCAAATTAAAAAGTTTAGGGTTTAATTAGCCGATATACAATAGGTTTATAACTTGCACAAGTTCAAATTTTTAAAACGAAAAATCATATATTTGTAAGGCTCTGAGCAAGTTTTCGTAAATTTAATCGGAATTTCTTCAAGACTTCATTTAAAAACCCATCTCGAGCTCGAGACGAGCTCCCATTTTACTCGAGGACCGACTAGGAATAGGGTTCGGAACAGGATCGATCACCCCGAAACCGTCCCATCCCATCCCGTCCCGTCCCGTCGTCTTCTCTTTGCTCCGTGCTTCTTCGAAAGGAAGGATAAAGATGAGAAGAGGAGGTGCACAAAAAAGAAAAGGACCGAGAGAGAAGTGAACGGAAGGCATCAAAGAAGATAAGTGGGGCTGGCCAATATTGCCATTCCTCTATCCAATTTCCAATCCGTGGGTGCAAAATGGACATTCAATTAGGCGAAAGGCACGATCAGGCCGCCCACCCACCCCGGGCCAAAGCCGTGGGCGACGTTGAGGAGGGGAGGAAAAAGTGTGGATAAGATCATGAGAATCAAAAAGGGTGGGGGAGGAGCTGTCCAAGAAACAAACACGTGGTGTGCATCAGATGGAAAGGGAGGAAGGTAAGGGAATATCCTCTCTGCCCCCTCCTCAATCATGATGATTCCTTTACCCAAGTCAACCTCCTTATCCTCTCCTGCCAACTCTCCCTCCCCGACCCCCATGGAGAATCGCATTTATTATTATTATTATTATTATTATCTCATTAAAATATGTATAAAAAAAATTTGGTGATATTCTTTTATTTAATTCGTGGGTTACGTGGGGGCCGGTCTTTCTCGATTCGATTACTTTAATGATAAAGTGCTACGAGAAAGGTGCGACAAGGCAAGGGCAGAAGGCTGTTCTTGTCTTGGCGATTTGGGTCTTAATGACTCGGGATTGGCGCTGAAGTCAAAAGAGGAAGGAAGATTAGACAGAGAGAATAATAAAATATTTCCAGAGACACTTGGTGTGTCTGTGTTTCCATCTGTGGATTTGCTAATGAATTCTAATAATAGCGTCGAGACGGTTACGAGGGGGCTTAATTGACGTTCGACCATGCAGAGAGGCGTTGGATAAGCAGCTTCTTTTGGAAGTTGGTTCGCGATTTCATGTCAAGGAAAACAATACAAAACAGAGAATAAGAAGGGTCCAAGCTTCTTCTTTCTTTCTTTTTTCTTGAAAGAACGAAAGGATTGGAATGGGCAATTCACGTCGATGATTACTTTATGCCCTCGACGGGCAATCCCGTTCGAGCCATATTCTGCTGCTTATCTTGAGGAGTCCGACACAACTTGCCCCGTCACGATATTAGTAGGAGTAGAGTCGAGGTTATATTACGTCGGGGACGCAATCGATTCTACAAAGCAAAACGAACCGAGACTTTTTGAGATTAAGAAGTAACTTGGGGACTCGAACGCACGATTAGTGGATAATTACCGGCAATCGGCAACAGATTATGACTGATTAGCTTAACCCTCATGAGACGCCAAGCCGGTGCGACCTCCCCCAATTTATTTCAACGGGGACTCCCCGTTCTGGAAAAGGCGTGTAATATATATAAATAAACACAATTCAAAAGGAAAGGTCAAAATCTGAACACGGTGGGGTTGTTATTGCTTTATGAGGCAAAGATGGCCAAAGAGATAAGGAAGGGTTTTGATCCGTTACCCCATCAAGAGAGAAAGGGATAGCTACGTCCATACTGGTGACTCGGACATGTGTACATGTGAATTGCCTTCCAACCAAAAAAAAAAAAAAAACAAAAACAAAAGGCATGGTTGTGCCTTATCTTCTTTCCGAGAGCCGATTATGATGACTCCCGACTCCTCCTTGAGGATAAAAGTCCATCTCGTGCCAAGAAAAGGCAATAATTAAATTCGCTGACATAACAGTTTTTATTTTTATTTTTATGATCGTGAGAATAATAGCATAACGTAAGGACTCAAATTCTTAAAAGAGTGATTTTTAATTATTTAATTATTTATTTTTTGCGGCTCGTTGTATGCTGTCGATCTCATATTAAATAAAAAGAAATCGTCACGTAAACATATTCCAAAAATAGATAGATAATTAATTAATTAAATGACCAATAAATTTCCCAAAAAAAGGAAAAAGGAGAAAAAAGAAACGGTCCATTTTTAACCTATCCATGGGCAGCCTCCCTCCCTTCCGCTTTGGTATGGTTATGATAAACATTCAAGCACATCTCGTTACGTTGCCTTATCTTTTGCTGTTGGGTACGTACGTTACGTTGCGTGTGTATTTATTCCCACCACATAACGCTTCCTTAAGAGCAACCTGTGAAGGATCACTTCACAATCCATCCTGCGCATAGCCTTGAGAGATAAGACCACCTTCTCTCTCTCTCTCTCTCTCTCTCTCTCACATCTTGTTCATGACATCAATGGTTGAAGAAAACCAGAGCTTTGGCGATCTGGGTTTGAAGTTTCTTGATGATCGTCCGAGGGAAGAGGAGTGGACGATCATGGACGGTGGTGGTGGTAATGTCTGTGATGATTCGGAATCGGTAGGGACGTCGTCTGTGGAAGATCGAGGCTCGAGAGACTCTCGGGAATGGCCGTCGTGTTCGTCCGATCTCCTAGAGGACGCTTCTTCTTCTCCCTCGCCTCCTCTTCCGAAATGGTGGAGGTCCTCATCGTCCTCCTCGTCTCTCGCGGGCAAACACGGACCTTTGTACGAGTTATCGGACCTCATGGCTCACCTTCCTATTAAGTAAGTTCCAAGTATTTATCTTCCCTTGGTATGCGAACACGATCTAGGATCGAAAGACGCTAGTGGATCGGATATTGCGAGAATGAAATGTCGTTCTACATAACTTGTAACTTGATCATTTTATTCATCAAGAGAAGAACACGGAATTATCGTAGTATGGTAGTTCTCCACCATTCTGATTGAATGAGAAGGAAGATTCCGAGCCACTAAATTAGTTGAACTAAGATCATGCGGAAAACTATAGTGTTACATATTTCTCTAAGTTGATTTTCGGACAGGAAGTGGCGGTAATTGAATTTTTTTGATCTTGTCGCGGCGCAGGAGGGGGCTCTCGAGGTGTTACGATGGGAAATCGCAGTCATTCACGTCGCTGGCGAGCGTGAAGAGCGTGGAGGATCTGGTGAAGAAGGAGAGGCCCTACGCAAAGAGATTGAAGCTGTGCAAAAGCTATGGAGGAGGCTTGGACAGTCCCAGCAAATCGATTAGTCCCAAGGCGATCATATCGAAGAAGGGTTCGTCATCAAGATCTGCTTTTTCATCTTCTTCTTCATCATCATCTTCTTCTTCTTCGCATCTAGGCAAGAGGTGTACTTCGCTCGGCAATAGACCGCCCATTCGGGTACTCAAGACGTTTTGAGTTTTGATCGATGTGCATATACTCTCTTTAGTCTTGAATACATCTTTCAATCCGTGGAACATTTGTTTTTTTTTTTTTTTTTTTTTTTTGGTGGTTGCTTTGTATGATTAAGGGAGAGTTTAGGGTTAAATATAATCAGGAGCCGGTGATTTTGGATGATAACGTGATGTGTTTTTTCGTTTATTGTTATTAGTCCTAGTCTATGCATTTACAAAAGAATAAGATGTTCCGGTTTGAAAAACCAAGCGTAAAAAGAAATACGTGATATGTATTCAAAAACAACTAATGCGATGCAATCAAATAACGTTGAACGAGTTAGGTTCGAAATTAAATTTTGCGAAATTTGCTTATTTCTATTCGAGTACAGCCTCACGTGAATCGGCATAATGGTCGGTTATGCCGGCGGAGAGCGTAGTCACAAGGTGCATCAAAGAGGTTGCATATTTCCGACATGGAGGACTTGGATAAAAGCCTTATCCAATGACTTGCATCAAGCGTAAAAAGAAATACGTGATATGTATTCAAAGACTACTAGTGCGATGCAATCAAATAACCTTAAACAAGTTAGGTTTGAAATTAAATTTTGTAAAATTTGCTTATTTCTATTCCAAAAAAAATTTGCTTATTTCTATTCGAGTACAACCTCACGTGAATCGGTCTAATGGTCGGTTATGCGTTTTAAAAAAAAAAAAAAAAAAAAAACGTAAAGTTGTGCGGATTTGTATTTATTTGATGGTGATAGTCACAAGGTGCATCAAAGAGGTTTCATATTTCCGACATGGAGGACTTGGATAAAAGCCTTATCAAGTGACTTGAATCAAAAAAAAAAACGTGATATGTTTCAAGACTACGCGATATCGTTAAACTGGGTTAAGGATTATTTTTTGTATAGGATTATGTCTTACAATGGAGACTTAAATCTTTTTCTTGTAAACAAAGCAACATTTCGTTTCTTCTTTTTCAGGAGTGAAGCTCCTGAGGCTTCTGTCGGCGTAAAAATTGATCTCCAGAAAACAAGCATTGTCAATTTTTTGGCGTTCCCGCAAATACATCAGAACTCATTGACCATGTATGATGATCAACTTAAATGAGAAAATGACATATCTATAGCCTCCAATGAAAACCAATCTGATCTCCAACTAAAAAAATACACCAACATTTCTTCTTTCTATTTTCTTTAATTTCTGCAGAACACGTTTTTTGTTGATGCTTTCACTTGAAATTGAATAGCCGTTTCCCTCCATTTCTCCTTTTCTTGCGAGGATTGACAATCCTGTACTTTGCTTAAACTGGAAATGGTTATCCACTTAAATCGGGATCGATTAGGGTCAGTTTCTTACTTTGATCTGCATTTATTGGCTTCGACTTGATCTTTGACAATATCAAATTTGCCAAAAATAAAAAACCGCCGTTTAAACTCATCGTTACATGTTATAATTCGAAGCATGTAATTGCGATTTTAAAGCAAAAGGATGAGATTTGTTGTGCACTAATAGATCTACGTCCACCCGTGATAGCGTGCCGGTATTCTCTAGTACACGCGAAATGCAATGCAACAGCAATACAGTACGTGTAAAAGAAAGAGAGGATTAGGTCATTGCGAAATCCTCTTGCCCCAGCATGCATACAAAGCTAACCACGAAAAATTTCTGCTTTCATATAGTGTCCCATGACTAACCCAATCATCAGGTGCATCGGTGTAGTAAACCCACACAACTTGGAAAGTATCCTTTGCTAATGTATTTATAACTTGTGGGAGCTTGGAAAGTATCCTCTTCTAATGTATTTATAACTTGTGGACAGGCACAATCCCGAGGAGATGGAAGCATTTCCTCATAACAATGGCGGTCGCTTCACACAGTAGCAACCTGCTCGTCTCCTCTGCTGATCCAACCACCTGTGCATAATTTCAACATCTATAAGAAACTGTTTCGGGACTAATTTCAGTAACATCTAAGCTAAACTACATGAAGATTATTGGGGTGTAGTTTAAGCCCATGCGTAAGTATGTAATAAGCACAGTGTACGCATCCATATGCATTCTGATGAAAGCCACTTCCCTTAATTTGAATAGGGCCGATATAGAAACGAAGCATTCTAGTGCCAGCTATATTGCAAGGAAGTAACATCTCATCTCATACCACAAAGAATGTGCAGAGGCAAAGCTGAGACCTTAGGAATATTATCCAGAAATAAGAGTGTTTCTCAAAAACAGTAGGAGTACAATGACCACTCGAGAGATGCAATTCAAACTTCAAATTTTGAAATTTTAGCCCTTCAAAGGAGACAGTTGCATATCTGCTCTCAAGACTTTATTCACGAGAGCCAGAAATTATGCAATTTTCTTTCAAAAGCTCTACGCATTAAAATCCTACCACTTTCCAGTTATGGACTGAGATTATCAGCAAACTCAACAATCAGACAGTGAAGAGACGCAACCAACACATAGCATAAATGCTTGAAACAAGTAGCAATTCATGTCCTGCTGTCGTGAAGCATAACAAAGGCCAAGCATGTAATAGTACCTGGCAGTTCGAATAGAATTTGGTAAAATTCTCTGACAAATTGTACAGGTATTCACACAACACATTGGGCAACAAATTAGTGCAAGCCTCCTCCACAGTCTGCAAAGTGACAATCAAGAAAGTAATATTAATATACACTCCACTTTGCAAAAAGAATATTCTGACATTGTCAAAATCATGCTATTTCATGTCCTACCTCAGCGAATTGGAGCAGATGGAGTCCCAATGCTCGTTCATCTGGATGATTCAATGCTATGCTTCCAGTCTACAGCCAAAGAGCATGACTTAAAAAACAAAAGACAGAAATGATGAAATTGTAGCGCAGTGGAATTTTAGCTTCAAGTCCCAAATAAATCACCAGGAGGTCATTTAATTAGCATTCAAAAGAGAAGACATCATTGGTTAAGTTGTCGTAAAGTACCATAAACATTAATTACAATGATAATTGAACATAAAAAACAGACTACTTACTTTCTTAAGTTCCTCTATATCTTTACCAGATTTTCTGATTATTGAGCAGATCCTAGCATGGGCATACAACAGATAGACAGCAGTATTCCCCTGTCATCATAAATAACAAACTAAGCCAAAAAGGAATATGAAGAAGGGACAGATAAAGAAACAAGGAGAAGCATATGTGCATGTGTGCGTGCTGGTAAAAATGGGATATAAACTCATGGACTGAGTGAACTTAATAAAAAATGTAATAATCAAATCCACTCAACACAACCAAGAGCTTTTTGATCAATCTTCACCTTATCATTAAGCATTTGATCAAAGTTGAAGGTGTAGTTTGTGGTCCTATTGTTCTTCAAGTCGGCGTACCTACGAAGAGAAGTTGAGGATATCAATTCTTTCTACTCCTAAATCCCTATACAGGACTGAACAGACCACTACTTAGTAAGGCATGCAAAAACAATTCACAAAAATATGCTCAACCGTTTCTCTTAATAGTCAGGAAAATGCTCTAAGTAATTCTGTACAAAGAGTATATACTATCTTATCAAAAACAAAAGCATAGAAGAATAATCTCAGGAACTTTTTAACCCATCACAGTTTATAGATTAGTACGTCACTTCTGAAAATTTTCTTGTTTGTCAGTTGCTAGAGTCTAGGTTTCGTTCAGCTTGTGCTTCCTGAAGCTTTACTGAGGCCGTGAGGCCTTCTTCAACGCACTAATGTCTAACTTGCATTTTGGTAATAGACCCACTTAATGACATGGACCATCTCATCAGAGCTGTTTCTGAGCATGGAACCCGCATAACAAAAACCATGGCAGGCTTGCTAGCAGGACAGTGGACTTACTTCACAGCTCCATAACCCACTGCCTTTGCAATTTTGTCAAGCTCCTCCTCGCTCCATTCCTTATCCTTGCCTGATGAAAGTTCCACCATAAATTTGAAAGGCTTCTAAATGAAAATGCTGATCACTCAACAATATTTATGTAGTCAAAAGGTGCAAATCAAGTAATTAATTTCAACTAGGAAAGAGTCTGGTATCAATTCAACATATACATCCCAAACTGAGCCGATGAGTTCCATAAAACCCAAATAAAAAACAGTGACATACCACGTTCAACAAGTGCTGCTTTACTGCGAGCTTTGGCTTCATCCAGTAAATCCGCAAGTCTAACGACTTCAGTACTGCGAGTTCGAAAACGCTTACCATCTTCACCAAGAACAAGACCAAAGCCAACATGGCTAGCCCTAGGGTATGCTTTATCATCATCAGGAAGCCAACCTGCACGCTTTGCAGCCTGAAAAAACAGAAAAAAGGTATAAGTAAGCTTAGTTCCATGCCACTAACAGATCATATGGACTTGCAAAGAAGACCACTAATGTATAAGCCAATACATGCATGTATCCTCAAGTCGACAAGTTCATAAAGATTGAATGCAGAAATTATATTGACACAAATGGATCACAACACGTACAGTAAACAAGCAAAGAAATTAAACAGAACAGCATACAGCTCCGAATATTCACCTTGAAAAACATTTGAAAGTGCTCTGACTGACCAACATCAGTGACATAAATAATCCACTCAGCCTTTTCTATGTTCAGGCGATACCTGCACAATTGTCAGGTGAGACCTTATTGCTAACAGTCACAATAGTAGAACACCAATAAATAACATAAAATGAATTTGGAATAACGACAATGCTCCTGAATCACCATTAACGCCCCTCCTCAAATAGAGGAAAATATTGTAACATTGAGCAACCTGGGGTAAACTAGAAGAATGTCTGTGAACATGCTAACAGTCACAATAGTAGAACACCAATAAATAACATAAAATGAATTTGGAATAATGACAATGCTTCTGAATCACCATTAACGCCCCTCCTCAAATAGAGAAAAATATGGTAACACTGAGCAACCTGGGGTAAACTAGAAGAATGTCTGCGAACATGTTAACAGTTACAATAGTAGAACACCAATAAATAACATAAAATGAATTTGGAATAACGACAATGCTTCTGAATTACCATTTACGCCCCTCCTCAAATAGAGGAAAATATTGTAACATTGAGCAACCTGGGGTAAACTAGAAGAACGTCTATGAACAAGAGTTCTTGATGCAGAATGTATTACAGGAATTTCACAATTTTCTGATTAATATTTAGTTGTCTCTCAGGCTGAGATTCAAGTGTTGTTTTGAGTGAATTATAAATAGTCCAAAACCCTATCCATAACTCATAAGCCCTCCTCTTTTTAATGTTCTTTACAGCAGATTATACTTTTAGGAGTTCTTGGTTTTCTAAACCCTAGACATTTTGTTATCACTTCTACAGCTTATAATATATTTTCTGTGTTTCGTTATTCTTGTGAAAACCTTGATTCTCTGCATCATTTCTAATAGCAAAGATCATTAAGATTTGTTCACTAAAATACTTAAGAAAATGCCTCACAGTAGACTGTCAAATCAAAGGGACGGACTGCATTACAGGCTAGAATGCGAACATTTGAAGCGGATGTGTTAAGCAGAAGGGTAAATCAATTTTAAAGAAACATTTAAAGAAGATCCCTAGATGCTCCCGTAAGAACAGTAGTTTGTTACCGAGAGCATGACATGAAGAAAGGAAGAGGAAGGCTAAAACTTACCTGGGGAAAAGTAATAAAACAAGATTTAATAAAGTGGGAAATAAATTGGCGTACGGTTTGTCTTAGGATGGAGTGGAGGAAAGCTATTAGCATTGTGGAAAAGCAGAATTCCTATGTTCCAAACTGTCTTTTTTAGTCCTTTTTCCTATATATATTTATATTTTTATTTTATATAATTATTTCTTTTTCCTCAATTGGTCTTGCTTTTATTTTATTTATTTTTGGGTTCATCAACCACCGACCCCAACTAATTTGGGATAAAGGTGACATTGATGTTAATGTTGTTGATTTAAAGAAATTAACATAAATGATGGTCACATAAAATAAGAAAAGACAATGTCTTTCCAAGTTTAAAGAAATCTAACCAAAGGGCAGCGAGATCAGTTGATGCATAGTTGTAACCGCCGTCTTTCTTCACTACGATCACAGGTCTCTCATACCCTTCAACAAATATCACACGAGCTCCTTCACTTTCTTCAACTAACCCTAAGTTGCTCAGCTTCTCCAATACACCAGGAATATATGGGTTGTAGAAGCTTTCTCCCTGACAAAAGGCAATGCATAAAAAACCATTACGATTTACCAGTTAAAATGCTCAGTGGTGGAAACGCACTATTCCCAGCATGTCAAAAAACATCTCACACTAAAGTCAAATGGAAATCCATCACTCCACTATGTCACAGAAAACTAAATTAGAGGAAATGAGGACGCAAAGTTCATATAGCAATGCTCTTAAACTATTCAACACCACGAAAAATAACCATCTTTCTCACCACTACAATGTTGAATAGGATAAGTACGAGCATTCAAAAGAAGAAGATTTTCCATGGAGCTAATGTCATGGATAATATAGAAATATTCCATCACCATGACTTCCTCATATTGACTACTTAGTCAAAATGCACCTTGTAGATTAAATATATCTCAACCTAGTTATCAATGATCACTCATGTACAGGAAAGAGCATCCAATAAGTCAAAATAGATCTTAAATCACGAGATGTCTCGACAAAATATAAACCACATGCTGACTGATAGCAGGAATACCACAGTTTACTGTACCTTCTCCTCCAATGAAACTTCAAGGCGCTGATATACCCCATCAAACTCCCTTCGGCTAATATCACAGATTTGTGCCCATGCACTGCGATACCTCGGTTCCCCACCCTAAAGACAAGCTCAACAGTCACCTCACGAAAGACTACATGTCCTAATGGCAGTTAAAAAAAAAATAAGAACATGGAAATTGCAGGTGTCCTTAGTACACAACACTAACCTGAAGGCGAACCACAGCTTTCTGTGCCCTCTCCTTGAAAACTGGATCTTCATCAAATTTCTGCTTTGATGCCTTATAAAATGCCTGGCATACACCAATTGAATTGAGTAAAGCAAATCTGTAAGCCCAATCGTTTCTGTTTCAGAGAAAATTTTGAATATCCCATGTAAATTTCGTAAGCCATCGCGCTTAATGTGAAAGTTCTAATGTGTTGCTTGTATTTTGGACCCTTGCAAAATGAACATCAAAGAAAGATGAGCAACTGGGAGAAGAAGACATTAAGCATAGAAAATCTGACTACACAGAGAGGGCTACTGAGCCTAGAAATTAGTGAGATTTCACCCAATAAATGTTACAAAATCTTTCCAAAACAACAATTACCTCCATCACAAATGAATGGAACTGCAACCCTCCAAAATTTATGCAATAATCGTGCCAAACACAATAAATAACTAGCAACAGAAGACAATAAAGTTTCTTTATATCGGAGAAAGTGTTGTCAAATAGAGAAGAAATGTTGCTGATAATAAGCCATAAAAAGCATGCACTAACAGCAACATCAAGGAGAAAGAATGAGAAATTGAGAAAAGAACAATATCAACGAGGAAAAAAGGCAATCAGGAGGTAGGAAAAAGTTTCCTCTCGTATCTTTTCTCATTCGTACATATGAGAAATTTCCCAGCTGTTGTAACTTCATTTTCAATGAAAAAGAAAATCGGCGAAGAGATAACAAGGAAACAATATGAACAGCACTATACAGAATACTTACAATTTCATGTCTACAAAGAGAATCCATCATAAAAGGTTCCATTTCTTTTTTTGTTATCACTACAAACAAATAAGCAAGTCCAATCACTGTCTTATAAGAACCAAAGCAGTTAAACATAACATTCATCAAAACGCATGCTTGCCACTGGCATGGCCTATGCCCCTTCCGCGAGCTAGAGATCAAGGAAATAAAATCAAAGATAACTAATTGAGGCATTGACACATATCCTCACTCCAATTCAAACTAAATTGCACAGGGACCACACAACCAATCAAGTAGTAAGCCTATTGAACCTAACATTTACTTCTCTTTCACCAACTCCATTATTTCCCTGTCCATGCTATATAAGCAAGGCCAGAGGGACTGGAGTGGCAACAAATGTTTAGAGATTCAAAATCCTTTTGGCAATGAAAACACAGCGGTTGACGGGATGACATCATACATACGCTAAAAATGGAGAATGTTAGATTCAAGTGCCAGTCAACATATGAATGACCAATTTCGATAAAATAAAGAAAGTAGTATACATAAAAAATAAAAAGCAGCACACATCAAGACATAATTGTGCCCTTATACATGGTTGCATACACAGCATATTCCCCATATAAACAGCACTCAGATATATATGCGAAAAGAATCCTGTAACCTGCAGGTCTCCCATGGAAGTTTCACTAACATCTTCACAATCTAGGCACTTTGCAAAAAGAACTTCATCAACATGCCAAAACAGCCTTCAAAAGTGGATGGAATAGAAATGCCTAAACCTTTTCGCGATGAATGCTAAGAAAACTCAAGAATTAGTTGTAGGAAAAGAAAACTTCTTTAGGAAAATAAGTTGTCAAATAGACAAGGAAAGCTGATATAATCATATAATGGAGCCCTAAAAAAGGCATGCACTTGTAACAAGGGAAAGATTACGAGAAAATAACAAATGAATAAGAAACAACATCAATCAAGAGTTAGCAGAAAACCAAACTGGCTATTTCCGTCATTTTCAACTTTCTCATACCTAAATAATTGTCAAATCGATCCAGAGTTGCAACAAATTTCTTGAATCAGTTTAAAATTAATTTTTTTAACAAAAAAGTCACCTAATATTACAAGGGAATACAACCCCTATACAGAATCATTTATAAGAGCGAAAATCAAATACACCAGAAAAGAGAATTTACCACAATAGGTCCACTGTCGCTTGTGATAACTAGAAAAAAGATAAAACATGCATCGGAACAAACGACGTGCCATAGGTGGCAATATGTCCCTTCAGCCAGCTAGAGGAGAAGGAAATAAAACCAAAGAAAAAGAAATGATTAAAGAAAGCATTTGCCCATAACCTCACCCCATTTACATAAAAACAACAGCTAGTCACATCAAAAGCCAATTATAGAATAATTACTTCTTATTCACCAACTCCATTTTCCTGCCATGCTTGATAAGCAAGCACAAGAAGTTTGAGTGGGGAAGAACATCAAGGTTGAAAATCTTTCACTGCAAAGCCTTACCCCAGGCAGATGGAGAAGGGTTAATGGAGTAACTATCTAAATGATGGGGAATGGCTAGATTCATCGCATACTAATGTCTGAATCCAAAAGGAAGAAAGATCCTGCTGCCCGTAGGAAATAAACGAGCACTCCCCAGATCAAAGGCAGACAAGAAAGCATTTTATGCTATTTTATACAAGGTCTTAAACAGCATGTCATCAATTGAAGCTCCAGTAGTCAGAAATATAAAACATCTCTAACCTGCAGGTCTCCAATGGCAGTTCCACTAGCACTTTCCCAATCAGGGAACTTCTCAAAAAGGAACTCAATCAACATGCCAAACTGCAAAACCCATACTGCAGGTACGTTACTTATGGCATGACAGTACAATATAACAAATTTTTGAATTGTTCAAAAGAGCATATTGCATCATCAATAGTCATCAGCAGTATAGTGAAAAAAAGTAGGCGCATGTTCCCTCAAAGCGGCAAAGGCAGCTAGCGCTTGATTTTTAGGATGTATAATCTCATGAGGGGGATGAAATTTCAGATAGTAAATGATTCAATTTCCCAGTGAAGCACAAGAAGGAAGCTTTATGGCCCTTATAGATTTAAGACAAATCAATCCCCAACTTATGAAAATAGTCAACACAACAAGCAAATTTTCAGGAATCACCTGTGTCCCCCAATCACCAACATGGTTTCGACGAAGAACTTCAACATTTGAAAACTCCAACATGCGAGCCAGTGTATCTCCAATAATAGTAGATCTTAAATGTCCGACGTGCATTTCTTTCGCAATGTTAGGAGAAGAAAAGTCAACCACCACCCGTTGAATTGAGAGCCTAGGCGCCCATGTTTCAATTCCATCAATCAGCATCTTCTGAATGATCTGGAGTAACAATTAAAAAATTACAACTGTGTGAGTCATGGTGCTCGATCTGGCCTCCTACAAAAGATCTATTTCAACTGCCACAACGATATCAATGGCCTTCAATTGGAAACAGAATTTTAAGAAACGAAATCACCTTGGCAATCCAATTCTTTGATAATGTGACGTTCACAAAGCCAGGTCCAGCAACAGAGCATGCCTCTACCATTTCAGATGAAGGAAGGTTCTTCATAAGTGCCTAGAAAGAATAAATATGACAAGTTAGAAGACGCTAAGCCAGAAAATTCATGGACTAGAGAACTCTGCGGTCAATAGTATGCTACCTGTCCTACTGCTGGGGGACCCCTGAATTCGGTCTTTTTCCCTTTGATCCTTGGCCATAGGCTCATAGCATTGTTGCTACCACGCATGATCATCACAAATTATTATTAGGAAATCAAAAGTGGGAAAACAAGATGAGGCCACAAAACCTTCATATTTGGAAAATGCAAAGCAACAAATTCTTACAATTCCAGCAAACTTATTGATTTCTAAATGACCAGAAGGCGGGTCAAAAAACTACCATTGGTAATCGCCAAACTTTGCGGTGCAAGCAGCAACCAAGGGCTCAACATCTAATTCCTCGGGGACTGTTGCCCTAAGAGATGTCTCAAATAGTTTTGCCAGCTGTTGCTTTACATGGCCAACGTTTTCTTGATCCTGGGAAATGCCAAGCGAGACCATCACAAAAATAATTTCAACAGAACAGTTATTGGTGCCGGCCATGGTTGTAAAAGCAGAAACAGAAGAAAACTGACAATAATGGGTTACTTACACTCGCCATTGTTGTTACTGCTCGTGTCCTCACGGTCCAAACTGACTTTCTAGATTTCACTTTCAGGATATCTGTCTAGTTTCACAAGGATTGCAAGAAATTACCAGAAGAACTTGGACTAGACACAAACACAGAATTGACTACCAAATATCGTCCCGCACTACACACATTTATGTACACAGAACATGCATAGAAGGATCGGTCACAAAACATATCCCCAAAAGCACAAACAGCAAGGAGCACGCATCATCACAGTCCAAATTCCTTTTACATACCACCGCAGTTCCCACGGAATCTCTACCAAAACCTGACGATAAAGCACCGCCAAACTGAAAACCCCAACTTCCGAACCTAACACTCTCCGACTACCAACAAACGAACCAAAACAAGAAAAACGCTCAACGAGCTCAGTCACAGGTGCACTACACTAGTTCGGCAATCGCGAAGCAAAACGGACAATGCATCCAGCAATGCACGCACGCGGAGGCGGAGAGCACTCCGATTATCGAAAAAAAAAAAATCAGCACAAACAGCGAAAGTAGAAAGAATAAGCAGCCGAGCGCGCACGGAAGCTGAAGAATCCGAACCCAACCCAAACCTAGAGAGAGAGAGAGAGAGAGAGAAGGGCTCACCGGAGTAGAAGAGAGAGTGGAGGCGCAGGCGGAGGCGGCTGAAGCAGAGAAGAGGAGGCGGAGCCGGAGCCGGAGGAGGAGAAACCGTGGAGAGCAGTCCGAGACCTCCTCTCATTACCCCCCTCTCCCTCTATTTATTCGAGCTTTTTTGGCTTCCTTGCACCCCACGCTTTTTTGCCCGGTGGGGGATTCGGCGCCGTTGCTCGTCGCGGCTTTAGGGCAATTTTGAGGAGATCGTAGCTTCTCTCCCCACTCTTCAATTGTACACAGCTGTCCAACGAAATGATGACACGTCAGCGAATCCGGTCCAGGTGGACATTTTGGTTGGTCCATGTTAAGAATTTTGTTGGGGCAGTAAGATAAATATGAGTAAATTTTACTTACGGTAGCAAAGGGCTCCGCCACCGTTTATGACTGTCGTGGATGGGTGGCGTTGGCCCGAGATGACATGATCATATGCAAACACCGGCAGAGGGTTAGGCAACCCTCCGTCGCGGTTGTAGCAGGCCACGCCATCCTATGCAAAGGTGGGGGAGGGTTATGGGTCCTCTACCATTGCTATGAGAGTGTTGACCGACCCTATTGTCATTGATCATGCAAAAGCGAAGCGGCCCTAAAATCCTCTATTTTTCATTAGAAGAGGGCTGACAAACCTGAAAAATGATGCATTTATTTCGCGAAAAATGAATAATTTAAAAAATATATTCATAAAAATGATCAATTGTATCGCTCACCAAAACGAACAAATTCTATCGCCTATGAAAATGTTTAGACATAGCTATTGTCGATAATGAAATATTTTTCATGGACTAATTATTTCAAGAAGTACAAGTAATTATTTTTAGAAAAATAATCTTCGTATTATTTATTATTTGCGAAACAAACGGACCGCACCATTTTCTTTTCTGTTTTCCTTACCAGTTTGTTCGAAAGGAGGCTAGAATAGGCGGTGAAAGGATGGGTGAAAAAGATGACAGGGAATAGAATTTGGAAAAGCATAAAGACGGTAGAGAATAGAATTCGGAAAAGCATAGGTAAAGTCAGGTGAAAAAAATACGATAAATTGTTCTATCTTAGTCTGTAATGGTTGTTTATTATTCCTCGACTTTGAATCGGATTCTTCAACTATGTTGTTGCTCGTTTGTTTTCCTCTGGAGGACTATTTGAGCGGTTTTTACATTCGTTTTCCAAAAGTATGTTCTTAGAAAATTGCTCCTTACAATTGATTTGTCTTGTATGAAGTTGGAATGTGATGCACCTTAGGATGGTTGATCAAGAGACTCAAGGCCCGTTTGATGATCCAACTCAGTGCTGTCAATTAAAAATTCAGTACTATCAGCATTTAATGTGATTAAGCCTGTTTAATAATCTTAAACAGAACTGATTGAAATGATTCAATTAAGTAAAAACTACACTTAACCAGGTAAGTAAGGGAAGATTTGCTCTATTCATTCAATAAAAAAAATAATAATCGATGGTAATTAGAGTCTTGTAAAATATATTGATAAAAAACTACCAAAAAAACAAAAGCAAAAAGTTAAAAAAAGGGGAAAAATCAGACATGAGATTAGACCTCCCGCCTATGGCCTCCACCCCACAACCGGTAGGGCGGCGGTGATGGCCGTCGTGGTTCTCAACCCCTTAGCAAGGGCTGATAACCAATCAACTAGAGGCAAGGGCCTGTTGGCCCTCTCTCGGGTCTACCTCAATCCTAGCCAACTAGCCCTCACCGAGGCACCGGAGACCCCGACGGTCATAGTTGTCACCCTACCGGTGGTGGGGTGGCGGCCATTATCCTCTCGCATGTGTTTCTTTATTTTATTTACTTTTTTGTTTTTTGTTTTCAAACTCTTAACAAACGAAAAAAGGAAAACATAAAATACAATAGTAAATGACCAAAATGCCCCTAACTAAAGTGACTTGTCCTCATGCCCTTATTTGAAATTATGTGCACTTTAGGCCTTTTTGTTACATAATAAGGATACTTTAGATCCTTATTTGAAATAAGATTCACTTCGAAAAACAATACCACTTGGGGTGCCTATTTTATATATATATATTTGTTAGTCACATTTCTTCTATGTAATATATTGAGTCGAGTAAACTTTTTGTCCTTTATTTCAAGGGGTGGAATTCCAAACCCAAAACCAAACATTATCACATCATCGCAATCCAATCTTAAACCCAAATGTTTAGCATACATGATCCATTGAAGTCCTTAATTAAGAGAGGATTTCCAATACATAATTAGATATTAAAAAAAAAAGGGATAATAATATAAATAATCCCTAGAACTTTTGCTCAACATGCAAAGTCGTTTCGAAATTTTTAATATGTTCAATGTGGTTCATAAAATATTAGCAAATGTTCAACAATATTCTTTAGACCCCATGACAAATGTTTTAAAAAATAGTAATATTTGTGTAATTTTGCTGAGAAACTACAACAATAACAGTAATGATAATAATAATAACAAAGTGTACTCGTTCTTATCCGTTTCTCCATGTTCCTCGATCGAATCACATGCTCACACGTTCACATCACCCACACACTCTCTCTCTCTCTCCATGATATGATAGAAATCTCTTTGGCCCGCCGCTTTGTCCTATTTCGCGTCTCTGTCCAAGTATAAATCCCCACCACATTTCACGCTCCGTCTCCCCCACACCCATGTCACCATTTTCTTCCGTGGATCGCAGATGAAGAACGCAGGCAAGAGCAGCAACAGCCCGAGGGCCAACCCGAGGCCCGACGCGAGGAAGGACCGGAGGTCGGCGGCGGGGGTGAGCGGGTCGCCGAAGAAGGGCGGCCGCGGGGGCAAGTTCACGTGGTCCGGCGACGGGTACTCCCGGGCCGAGATGGGGCTCGCGACGGAGGAGGCCGTGGACGCCAAGGACCCCAACTTCGAAGATCCCAAGGAGGACGACGAGGCCCGGGCTCAGGCGGCTTGAATCCGCGATCTCGACGGCGAGGTCGCGCGGATCGGATTGTACATATTTTGCTGGTGTTCGCTGAACGGGGATCGAATAAACAAAATGTGATTATACGAGATGAATTTGTGTATACTGTTCTATCTACTGCAATCGATCGATCTCGCTGCGCGTTGTCTTTTTCTTCTTCCTTTTGTCTTGGTTTTCTCTTTGCGGATCATGTTGGCTGAGCGTCAAAGGCGACGATCATACATATCGAGATCGAAATCGCTGCTTGGTGAGTCTGCCCGATTCGTTTTCCGAGCTCACTGCTCGGGGAGACCGTCGCATCTGAACTTCATCGCGCACGACACAGCTATTTTCTCCTCGTACAAGATCGCAATCTACTACTCTTCAGGATTGGATAAGAGATGTGTCGCCGGAGAAAGAGATTTGGGATTCTTGTTTTTCGGGAAATTCTAAATAGGGATTGAAGCGCCTTCGCAACGTTGTTTTAAAGAAGACATGAACTAACTCGTTAAGGACTTTTTTTTTTTTTTTTTTTTTTGCGGCGAGGATCTGGCCACGCTCACTTGCCATTGGGTGAAGGCGTGCCGACCACGGGCGACGCGACCCTCCTAAATCTAGTCTCGCCCAAGCGAGGCCGTCCCTTGACGACGATCTAGCCTAGCCTTTGTCCGTGGTTGGCCATGCTTGCGAGCGGCCATTGATGATGAAAAGGGCAAACAAATATTAAAAAGAAAAAGTGAAAGAAAAGAAAAAATAATAATAAATGACGAAAATATATCTGATCACGTCTTTTTTTGAAATAAAGATGAATGAAATAATGTTCATTTTAAATTCTTGTTTAATAAAATGATTGTACTTTATACTATTATTTTAAATAATGTTCATTTCAAATCCTTATTTGATAAGATGATAGCAATTCTTGTTTTTATTTGAAATTCTTTTGTTTTTTTCTTTTTTTTAACCCCTATTTTCCTTTTCCTCTTTTCTTTCTCCATTTTTTAACCGCACCGCGCCGGACCATACCGGAGCTCGCTCACCGGCCACAAGCACGCCTAGCGAAGCATTTGCTGCCGGCCTTGGTCGTTCCCAGGATGACCCTGTCATTGCCACCGCTTGTCTCTACCTTACGCGACCCTCTCTCCTCGCCCCCTATGCATCACGAGTTGGGTATGGACTCGCTACACCATATTTGATGTCACTAGACCCGGGCCCATTGTCGCCCAAGGCTAGGCCACAGCATCGCGGTGGTCGTGAGGTAGGGATCAGTGGGGAAGACGGGTAGACCACGATGGTTGACGGCAAGACAATCGACGGCTATGAGACAAGGTCTTATGGCAGCGGCACGTCACGAGTGTGGCGGCATCGGTGTCTTGGGACTTGGGAGAGAGGTGTTTGGTAAATTGGTATTTGATGTAACCTTTTCAAGAAAAAAAATCCTAATACAAGGCTTCGTTTGTTTTACAAAAATGAATGATTTAAAAAATATATATCTTTAAAAATAACCATTTTTGTCGCATAAAATATTTAATTAATAAAAAAAATTGTCGTAATTAGCAATAATTATGTTTAAATATTATCAACGACAATGAAATTATATTCCATTAATTCATTTATATAAATGAAACAAATTATCATTGTTAGAAAAATATTTTTTAAATTATTTATTTTTCGCTAAATAAACCGAGTGAAAAATTACTTCTTCATTTAGAGGATCTTCTCGGCAGGTCCAATCCATTATGGGTCACATCAACCACCCTTCATACGTCAGTGGGAAAATCCTTCGTTGCACACGGGACATTTGAGTCAATTGAATTAGTACATACAATAATTAAGATGCGTTGGGGGAACGCATTCCAAAATCTCTTCGCCCTCTAAAGGCCCTTATTCGAATGCAATGCTTCTCGAAGGCCACTTGTTTAATGCCACCGGAGACCGGAATCGGGCATTGCAGCAGTCTGTTTTCCGTACATCTAAGGTTCTCGGAGGTGGCTGAAGGGGCGCTGTCATGGACGCCGACCTCGCCTCGCTTGGGTCGCACGACCTCGATGGCTCGTCACTTGCTCGTGCTAGCATTGGAGTTTAGATTTGGCTTGCATTAGGTCGTGTGACCCCGGCGAGGTCGTGTGACCCCGGCGACTCGTCGATTATGGTTTCGTGACTCCGGTGTCGCTTTGCCTAGGGTCATGCAATCCATTGCTTGGGGTGCACCACATGGGAGGCTTTTTGGTCTGGCTCGCTCGAGACACGCAGCCTCGATGGCAAATCACATGGGACACATGACTCCGGTGATACTTCAACTTGGGCTGTGCGACCTTGGGGACGGCCGTTGCTAGATTCGCCAGCTTCGCCTAAGTTATCGAGGAGGGTCACCGTTGCAATTTTTTTGTTTTTTCTTGTTCTTTAAAAAATCAAAATCCTTTATACATTTCGTGAAACACTCTTTGCCCTAAAGTAAACTCGATAATTATCCTTAAGTCCCAAACTTATTTTATGACGATCAATTCAAATCTAAATTTTTCAATTGTGTCAATTTAGTAATAAATCTTTTGACAATTTGCTAATTTAGTTTTAAAATTCTAATTTACTCAAAAACCTCAAGATGATTTGTCAATTTAGTCATAAACCTAACTACTACATTAACAAATCCTAAGAGATTTATGAATGACACAATTGAAATAATTAAGATTAAATTGGCAAATAAATAAAAACATTTGGATTAAATTAACGTAATTAAAGTTCTCATATAATAAATTCATGACTTTTTTTAGATATTTTTTTTTCCAATGAGTGCAAAGGCTTTGGTCAAACGCTCTTCCAAACGCATCCGATCCTGTTGCTTTAGCATTTTCACCGGGGCCTCGATGTCCCCCCACGAGCCCGAACGATCACATTCGGAAAGCAAACTGCACTTACCGTACCGTTGGCCGTTTCGAACCCCCACCACTCCGTCAACACAACCTCAGCACGAAACCTGTGAAACAAAAGCAGAATCTCTCTCTCTCTTTCTCTAATTGAAGCTCAAGAAACTCCCCGAAGCACATCATCCGTGGCGTCTCCGTAAGACTTGCGGCTCACGAAACGCCGATTGGGGTCGTCGCCCTGGGATGAGAATCGCCACCCATGGGCAACAAGATCGCGCGCACGAAGCAAGGCTCCGCATCGGAGTACTACCTCCACGACCTGCCCTCCTCCTACAACCTGGTCCTCAAGGAGGTCCTCGGCAAGGGGCGCTTCTTCAAGACGATCCAGTGCAAGCACGACGAGGGATTGGTCCTCGTGAAGGTCTACTTCAAGCGCGACGACAGCATCGACCTCCGGGAGTACGAGCGCCGGCTGCTCCACATCAAGTACACCTTCCGCACCATCGATCACCCCCACGTTTGGTCCTTCCAGGTTGGTCCCGGTCCAATTTGTGGTTTGATTGGAGTTTTCAGAGCTCGCTTTTGGTGCTAGAGAGAAAGAGGGGGGCGCGTTGTTTAAGTGGAAGTTGCGATTGGTGCCCGCTAGTTTGTCTTGAAGGAATTGGAAGTGCTTTTCCTCTTCGCTTCGGTCAATTATAGTTTATTAGTGAGTTCATCCTCTACCGAGTGATTTTCCATCTTCCTATTTCCCGGGTGGATCTTAAGCTTTTTCTGGAGGTAGTGGTTGCGTGGTAGCTTAGCTTCGTTGATTTTTCTAGTATTCTTGGGGTCAAAAAGTGAAAATGTGGATTTTGATTATCCTCCTCTTGAGAATGTGGGAATCACTGGGAGATTTCGCGAAGTAGAGGGAAATGATAATGCTTTTGGCACTGGTAATGCATTTGCTTTCACTTTTGGATGGAAAAGGGCATTATTCTGCAGCATTTTCTAGTTTCAAAGATGTGGGTTAGACTACTACACGTGGATGGCAGTGTAGGTTGAGGAAAACAGATATAGGTGCCTGAGATCATGTGCACATGAGATATAAGCCGATCAGTATGTTATGACATTCTGTTTCTTCTGAGTTTAAATTTGGGTCATTTTTAACTATTCTCTTTTCTGGTTTACAAGACAGATTGATTCTAAACATCAAAAGTTTCACTCGGGCTGAACTTGATGCTAGTTTTTGGCGCTCAAAGAATTTTTAAAATAACTGAGAAGGGGTATCTTAATCATGATAACCAATTAGATTCAAGTTTTCTTTTGTGATAGAGTATAGTTGCAGTTTTGGCTTGGAGTACTTTGCTTAGTTGAACTCAATGTGGACAAAGATGAGAGATGTGCTTCTAAATTTACTATTGGCTTTTTTTTTTTTTTTGGGTCCTAAAACCAACTGTTTTTTAAAACTATGAGGGGAGTGTTTGTTTAATACCTTATGTGGATGTGTCTTCTTGCAGTCTTGGCAGGAAACTGACAAAGCAGCCTATCTGTTACGGCAGTACTTCTTCAATAATCTGCATGATCGATTGAGTACTCGGCCTTTCCTTAATATCATCGAGAAGAAATGGTTGGCATTTCAGGTTTTTCTCTCACCCTCTTGATTTGATATGTCAAGTATGCATTTCAATCTCAGCTCTTATGGTCTGGGGGTTCTGCAGTTACTCCTTGCGCTGAAGCAGTGCCATGAAAAGGGAATTTGCCATGGTGGGTTCAGTTGGTTGGGCCTACCACTGATGCTTCTTTTTTCCTTTAACATTACTACTGTTTTTCCCCCTTTTTGACACTTTGCTTTATTTAGGGGACATTAAGTGCGAGAATGTGCTTGTAACCTCATGGAATTGGCTTTACCTTGCTGATTTCGCCTCCTTCAAGCCAACCTATATCCCCTATGATGACCCTTCCGATTTTTCATTTTTCTTTGACACTGGAGGTAGAAGACTATGCTATCTTGCTCCTGAGGTTGGTTTTTCCCCTAACTTTGGTTCTTTTCCAGCTCTGCCATATATTGTTCCTTTTATATCATTGTGATTTATGAGAAGAAGACCTTGATGATGTGCATTGAGTGAACAACCATATACTGAAGGAAGCAATGTGTTGTTCAACAGTCTTAAAACTGAAAGGCCAAGAGTTCTACCCATTCTTCCATAGGAAATACCGCATTCATCTTAAACTGAGGATGTTACAAAGAAGTAGCACTGTTGAAGACATTTTTCCTCTTCTGACAACACACCTGAGGCAATTTCCAATTGCTTTGTTTTGTAAAATTAGTCAAGAAAGTGATGTAACTTAATAGGAGCAGTCAATATTCTATTTCCTACCAAAGAGCAATTTCTTGTTTCTTGATAGTACCGATCTAAAGACATCCTTGCTATGCCTTCTTGTTTAGAAAATGAACAACGGGCTAACTTAATTTAATCCTTACAAGATTCTATCTTAGATGTATGGATATGCATTCAGAATTGTGACTACTGTAATTAGTATGGCTTCATGGCAAGTTTCCTTGAATCAATACAATCTGGGGTACAGATCAATACAACCTATCTAGAGGTCGGTACTTATCTTTCACACCGAAAGGTTAGTTGCATGAATAGCTTTCTGCACCAATAGCCTCTCCCGTGCCTGATCATGGTAATGCCTTTATATGCGTACAATTCCAATTTTAAGACAGCAGGTGACTCTTTGAAAATCATCTGATGTACAATTTGGCCATGTTTGCAAAACTCATTAGGTGCACATGCTTTTCCTTAATCTTTATCGCACTTCCTTAATCCTTGTTTAGAAGTCATGAGATGTATGTCTGAGAATTTCCTGTTCAAATCTTGTGAGCCTGCTCCAAGAATGTACATATGTTGCCGGCAAGTATTGGAGATTGTTCTTTGCAGTTAGTCTTCCGTGTAGTATAAGAATTTTTCACTTGGGTAACGGCCAACCAGTTTTTCCTAACTTTCAGAGATTTTATGAGCATGGAGGTGAGATGCAAGTTGCCCAAGATGCACCTTTAAGACCATCTATGGATATCTTTGCTGTAGGGTAAGCATTTTTACCATGAGAAGCAGCAGTTTACGGATTGTCCCTTCCTGAGGACAGCAGAATCTGTCTCAAATTCCAATGTTGTATTGCTGGAAGTTTTTATTATACATCATCTGTATTTTCCATGAGTTAAATTGTTTTGATTGGCTTTACAGTTTTGGAAAAGTTGATGGTTGGTGGGGTAGTGGTAAGGTTCTGATTATGCAACTTATAGAAGGTTGTTCTAAAAAGAAGAATTAGATTGATGCCAAGCAACATACTATCTTAAAAAAAATGCAAAGTCTATCTCTATGTTGTCAATAATGTGCTTCTAGGAAAGTCTGGCTAGGTGTTTCAAGAACAGCATTTCATGTACATATTGCCCGTTTATACTACACTGTAGCCTCTTCATGCTGGACAGCATGTCTGTATATGTAGTATTGGACATTTGGTTATAATGGAGCAAGTAGTGGTTAACTCATTAACTCCTAGGATTCTGTTTTGCCTCATTGGAGATATGGCATCTGAAAGAAAACCTGTCCCAGACACTCTGCATCTCTCTCTCATCCTGTTCACTGAGGTGTTTATATCAATTGGCTGTTGGTTGATTCCAATTGGTATGGTGATGAGGTGGTCCAAGTGATTGGTAATTTTTTTTTTTAACACTTACTGTATTTAAGTAATTTGGTTGTATCTGTTGAAATATTGTTTGCCTTGAATCTAGTTTGTCTAGCTTTGCAGCACAACTATCTTAGCTTGTTACCATATTGTTGTTTTAGGTGCGTAATTGCAGAGCTTTTTCTTGAGGGCCAGCCACTTTTTGAGCTCTCCCAGCTTCTTGCTTATCGGAGGGGGCAGTATGATCCTAGCCAGCATCTTGAAAAGGTTCTCTCTCTCTCTCTCTCTCTCTCTCTCTCTCTCATATACATGCACATTTCAGCTCCTCTGTTTGTTGGACTCTCATTGGTGTGCTTTGTGATCATAGATCCCAGATTCTGGAATTCGGAAGATGATCCTACATATGATTCAATTGGAGCCAGAATGTCGCCTTTCTGCGGAAAGCTACCTACAGACCTTTGCTGGCATCGTGTTTCCAGGCTACTTCTCACCTTTTCTGCACAATCTTTACTGCTGTTGCAATCCTCTTCCACCCGACGCAAGGGTAACGCCTTATCATTTCAAACCGAAAAGTGGCTGCTGCTTTCATTTCATATTATGCTCTTGATTCTATCAAAATATCTGTTATAGGTTGCAATGTGTCAGAATGTTTTCAACGAGATACTTAAGCACATGATGACCAATAGGCCCTCCGAGGAAACTTATCCTGGAGCTGGAATACCTGGAAATCGATCAGTGAAGATGATTGCAAAACTAGAAGACAAGTCGGAAAATGACTCGGTGAGAAAAAGAGGGGATATTGTGAAAGACCCATCAGAGGATCATGGCGGTGGTTTTGGTTACGACAGTGATCTGTTTAGGGATGATGCAAAGACCGCGGTGAAGGATGAGTCCAATTGTTCAATTCAGCAGAATTTCAAAATAAGTCGGATACAAGATCCTAATGAACCAAGTAAACACGTTTCGCATGTGTTTAGGGGAATTGACCATCACTTCATGAAACAGATCACAATTGAGAAGCTGAATGATCTGATGTCTGCACATGATGGCAACTTGGATACTTTTGGCATGCCGTTTTTAGAAGTACCGGAAAATAGTATGAAATGTGAAGGTATGGTACTTATTGCCTCCTTACTTTGTGCGTGTATACGCAATGTCAAGCTGCCTCATTTGAGGAGAGGAGCCCTAGTTCTGCTTACTGCATGCTCCCTATATATCGATGATGAAGACCGCTTGCAGCGTGTGATTCCTTATGTGATCGCTATGCTTTCCGATCCAGCAGCAATTGTGCGTTCTGCTGCCTTAGAGGCTTTATGCTATATTCTTCCTTTAGTCCGAGATTTTCCTCCCAGTGATGCTAAAATTTTTCCAGAATATATTCTTCCCATGCTATCAATGCTGCCTGATGATCCTGAGGAAAGTGTGAGAATATGCTATGCCAGTAATATAGCAAAATTGGCTCTCACTGCCTATCGTTTCTTGCTTCATTCAATAAGCTTGAGTGAGGCAGGGGTACTGGATGAATTGAGTTTACGACAGAAATCACCTTTGGTTTCTAGTGAAACAACTAAAAAGCTTCAAGCAGCAAGTACAGATGCACAACTTGCCCAACTGAGGAAGTCTATTGCTGAGGTTGTTCAAGAACTTGTGATGGGTCTCAAGCAAACTCCAAGCATTAGGAGAGCACTCCTCCAGAATGTTGGTATCTTATGTTGTTTTTTCGGACAGAGACAGAGTAATGACTTTCTGCTACCTATTCTGCCAGCTTTCCTGAATGATAGAGATGAGCAGCTGAGGGCAGTATTCTATGGGCGGATCGTATACGTATGCTTTTTTGTTGGCCAAAGAAGTGTGGAGGAATATCTTTTACCTTACATTGAGCAAGCTTTGAGTGATCCAACTGAGGCTGTTGTCGTCAATGCATTGGATTGTTTGACCATCTTGTGTAAAGGTGGCTTATTGAGGAAGAGGACTTTGCTTGAAATGATAGAACGGGCATTCCCGTTGCTATGTTATCCCAGTCAGTGGGTGAGAAGACTGGTTGTCACCTTCATCTCAGCTAGCAGCGAGAGTTTAGGTGCTGTAGATTCCTATGTTTTTCTTGCCCCACTTATACGCCCTTTCCTCCGGAGGCAACCAGCATCTTTAGCTTCTGAGAAGGTTCTTCTTTCATGTCTAAAACCTCCGGTATCAAAACAAGTATTCTATGAAGTCTTGGAAAGTGCAAGGAGTTCCGATATGTTGGAGAGACAGAGAAAAATATGGTACAAATCATCGGCACAAGTGAAACAATGGGAAACTGTCAAATCCTTGAAGAGGGGTTCAGGAGAAATAAACTCAATGAAAAGCTGGCTAGATAAGCCACTAAATCTTGATACGCAACGCTCAATTGACAGTACCCTAAACCAGCCTGGCCAAACTGAGTCTGATGAAAATGTGGCAAAACTAAGGTCTACAGGGAGCTATATGCCAAAGACTACTAGCTCTATAGAAGCTACATGCTCGCAGTTTTCAGGTATTATGACTTCACAAGGTGGTGGTTTGAATAGCTTCATGTGTGACAAATCATCAGAAGGGATTCCTTTATATTCCTTCAGTGTAGATAAGCGATCAAGTGGAAATCCTTCTGCACCATCTGCTTCTTCATTGCAAGTGAATTCCTTGGGTTTTGATTCGTCATCCATGCCTTGGATGGACACTGTAAGCAAATCGTTTTCCTTGGCAAGTTCAGTTCCAGCACCAAAGCTTGTTTCTGGTTCATTCAGCATCAGCGGTGGTTCTAAACAATTTTATAGGGTGGTACATGAGCCAGATAGCAGAGAGAATGATCAAACAACTTATGGTAATAGCAAATTCCAAGAGATGGGATTACCTAGCATGGTGAAAGGAAGCTCGGTCAATATAGACGATGCTTCTACGTTGTCTGATATAATGGGACTACCTTCATTTCAACGTGCATCGACCATGCCAGATTTAGGTTGGAGGCCACGTGGAGTGTTAGTTGCGCACCTCCAGGAACACCGCTCTGCCGTCAATGATATTGCAGTTTCAACTGATCATAGCTTTTTTGTTAGTGCTTCAGATGATTCGACTGTCAAGGTTTGGGATTCAAGAAAATTGGAAAAAGACATATCATTTAGGTCAAGGCTAACATATCACCTGGAAGGAAGCCGTGCACTTTGTACTGCAATTCTTCGGGGTTCTGCTCAAGTGATTGTTGGAGCTTGTGATGGCACAATACATATGTTTTCTGTGGATTACATCTCCAGAGGTCTCGGCAATGTCGTTGAGAAGTATTCAGGTATTGCTGATATTAAAAAGAAAGATGCTAAGGAAGGTGCTGTGCTCAGCCTAATGAATTATAGTGCTGATATTACTTCCAGCCAGATGGTTATGTACAGCACCCAAAATGGTGGGATTCATCTGTTTGATGCAAGAAGTAATTTGAATGCATGGAGCTTGGCAACTACACCTGAGGAGGGTTATATTTCTTCTATAGTTGCAGGTCCTTGTGGAAATTGGTTTGTCTCAGGGTCTTCGAGGGGTGTGCTTACTCTCTGGGACCTGAGGTTCCTTGTACCTGTCAATTCATGGCAGTATTCTCTTGTTTGCCCTATAGAGAAGATGTGCCTTTTTGTTCCTCCTTCAAATGCTTCCACATCTGCCATGACAAGACCACTTGTTTATGTTGCTGCTGGCTCTAATGAGATTTCTCTCTGGAATGCGGAGAATGGGAGCTGCCATCAGGTATAAGGGCTTCTTATTCTAAATCATAGCATTAAGAATCTGCCACAATAACATCGGTATAATTTTGTAGTGAGGAGTCAATTCCAAGATCTAAACAGGAATGAAAGAACATAAAATCAAAAACATCCTGCATACGTTGCATGCACTGTCTTTTCCCATGCTGATCCATAAGAAGGAACAGGCAAGAGAAATAATTTGTGAGGCAATTGAGCTGGACAAAGACAATAGAGAAAACATACTAGGTACAACTTTATCAAGAACCAATCATCTAGATACCCTAGTGCTTTTGAGACTTCTACACTTGTGAGATAATGCACGTACTGTAGCTCCTTATTGAAACTATATTACACCCCAATTATGCACCATGCAAGTGGGACCTATGTCTCTTTTGTGGAATTCTACTTGTAAATGGAGATGTAGAATAAATAGCCTTCGCGCTATGTTTGTAAGCACCAATGTGATGGAATTTACAGAGAAAGTACCACAAAATTTAAGTTTCCCTCCATTTTATCTCACAAAATTTTTCAAACTCTTCCCAACTTTCCACCCAAATATCAATCTCCTCTATTATAGCCTTGGACATGATATTTTATAAGTTCTCTTACACCAGATTTTAAAGGATTGCAATTATTTCGTGAAGAAATCTCAGAGAGATCTCAGTTATTTGAAAGATTTGAGACAGATGTGTCAATGACAACCTGGCTTAGTACTTTGCTTGCTGGGCGTGGTTACTAACTTGATGCAAAATCGAGAAGTTAGAAACAACTGATCCTTCTTGATATGTCATTGCTTTGAGAGTAAGAATATCCTCATTAACTTGTTTAACATCATGAAGAGCTTATACTTTTTGCATTTAAACTGCCAACATACTGTCATGGGCCGTAACAGGCTTTAGCATCAAAGTGTTCCCATGAACTAAGTCAGACTGAGTCAGGAAATGCTAGCATTGCCTTTCCGACAGCCTACTTAGGTCATTGCCTGACAGTGGATTTTGACTTATCCAAGATATGAACCTTAGGCTGATCAAAAGTACAGGAGGAATGTTCAGCTTTCTTCAAATGTGAAAAGTGAACTATTCGTTCTCTTTTTCAAATTGTTTGTTGCCCTCTGATATGACTTATTTTTTACCTTCACTCTCTAATACGCCCATATTTCCAGGTGTTGAGGGTTGCAAATTATGAGGGTGATGGCGAAGTGTCTGATGTGCCTTGGGCACTGGCTAGACCATCAAACAAAACAAGTTACAAAGCTGATCTGAGACGTAATGTGAACCCAAAGTACAGAGTCGATGAGTTGAATGAGCCTCCTCCTCGACTTCCGGGCATTCGTTCATTGCTTCCCTTACCTGGGGGTGATTTGTTAACAGGGGGTACCGATTTGAAAATTCGTCGATGGGACCATTGCAGGTTTGATTTGACTCTGTACTTTTTTGCTGTTATATATCAAACCAGTTCATTTTATGATTAATTTAATGGGTTTGCAGCCCTGATCGAACATACTGTGTATGTGGACCAAACATAAAGGGCATAGGAACTGACGACTTCTATGAATCAAGATCATCTTTCGGGGTGCAAATTGTGCAGGTAGGCATTCTGATTTACCAGGCCACATGCTTCTGTTCTACATAAAGGAGTAGAGAGCATATTGGCACTTCTTGAACCCAGGGCAATCTTCTGTGAATACTATCATGACAAACTCTGACAGAATGTTTTTTCTTGCCTTCACTGGCATTTATTCTCTCAAAATAGCGGGAAAAACTTCAGTATGGATTTCCATCACCTTTACTGTCTATTCATTTGACAATTTCTCAAGATACTTAAAACTTTATGTACTATAATATTGATTCTTCTGCATTTAAAAATTTGTTATGCTTACTCGAACCATGAATGAATTACAGGTGATAATGAAGATTAATTTCCTGTCCTTAAACTTGTTTGCTCTTGGATGCTGGTAGTTGGACCATACCTTAGTACTTTTAGCTGGAAACTGCTATTTGAAGAAGAAACTATTGGCTAATGCACTCCATAGCTTGTATTATATCATTTTTCTTATTCTATTGCATTGGAACTTTTCACTGCCTCTTTGTTGTCACCTCATCTAAGGAAACCAAACTTCTCTGCGACTTGCCGCCATTCAGTTTTCTCTTGGATTAAACATCCTTGAGATGAAATTTGTTAAACAATGGTGCTCTTTTTCTCCTTGGCGTGCTAGGGTTTATTTGTAGTTATCTGAAACCAAGGGTAACTTTCAGTGGAAAGAATTCCAAAGAAAAATTCGATTATAATTCTGTCAGACTGGTCAGTCAGCTGATATTTCAGCCTTTCTTCATGGTGAACAGGAGACTCGGAGACGACCTTTAACAACTAAGCTGACAGCAAAAGCTGTCCTTACTGCTGCGGCCACCGATTCTGCCGGTTGTCATCGTGACTCTATCATCTCTTTAGCCTCAGTCAAGTTGAACCAGAGACTCTTGATTTCAAGCAGTAGGGATGGAGCTATTAAGGTTTGGAAGTAAAGAAACTATCCATAACCTTATTAGTTGTACATATGTAGAGTCAACTTAGTTGTACTTTATCCTTCATGAAAATTTTCTTCTAGTCCAGCTGATACAGTTTGTACAGAATAGTAACATATTTTGTCAGTCAGGAATTCGCCTTGTTTACTATTCTACATTATTTTCTCAACCTCATATGTATGAAAGCTAATTTTATAAGATCTGATAAAGGAGTGCCTCCTCATATATTCACTTGAGCTTGTTCCAATGCCAGAGTTTGTAATGCCAAAGGGTTTTTAAGGAGTCAACTCTTGGTCAGGATAAAGGAGGCCAGAGAAACTATCCTAATGTCATGTAACTGCTTTCTCAAAAGCTTTGGTGACAAAACTGATTAATAATTTTTGGCATAAATGATGTCTTTGAGGCATCTGACAGGTGAAGTTGACAGTGGTTCAGTGGTTAAAAAGTGCAATTCGGAGGATGGGGATGTGTCTTTGAAGCATGTGTCAATCAATAAGAGCTACAGAATTGGCAGATGCAGAAGAAAAAGAAGTAATTACTTCTGGTCATGAGTTATACTGGTTGCCTATGTGATCTTTCCAGTGTAAATTACCCATGACCATTGCTAGTAAAAGTAGCATACTTTTGCTGCGAGTTACCTTTGATTCTTGTAATCAGTCCGTGCAAAAACCAGTGCTTGATTGAAGGATGTGTAGGTTTGTAATCTGCAGATTAGTGCAGAGCAAACTTATCGTTCTGCTTGATATCTGAATGGCTGATGTAAGGTACTTTTTTATTCTCCTCATAGTGTGAATTCTGGAAAAGAGGAAATAAATAGTTTGCAGCATATATCAGGGGTCTGCAGTGCATAATTATGAATTTATTAAACGGTACTGGAACAACGATTTAGAGGCTCTTTGCTCTGCATCACGCGTTAAAGGTAATGGAATTATTGTGTTTACTCAGCTGAGAGTAAGTCATCGCAATATCAACGGTTTCTTTTGATTAGGAGACCTACTGGTGGACATTGGACAAAGGCCCCATCATAGTTTGGACTCCCCTAAAACTGCATATGCTATTCATGAAAAGTTCATGGAGTACATGAAGAGATTTTGCATTATCATGTGAGTTCGCCACTGAGCACTTGTGAGGCATGCTTGACAGCCCTCGAGACTCTCCATATCTCATGTTGTACAGAATGCCATGAGTCTGATGTGCTGACTTTCTTTGCTTCCTCAATAGCATCATCTATTCCTGGGAAGGATTTACTTCCGTAATCGTTATGCTTTGAAGGGCCATAAATCTGCAATATGCAAATTCACAAGTCAATTTATTGGTGAATATGTGCATATAGTGTTCACCCCTTTTGGAAACGACCAAATCTCTTAAAACAGCTAGAATTAGTAGAGGAAGAATGAGCATACCAAATGCTTATACCACGACCTTCCAAAAAGTCCATTAGGGTCTGCGAACGCTCTTTCTGCCATCATTAATCTGTCATTCAGCTCCCTCACTCTCATATGGTCCTCTTTCCATATTGATGACCAGCTTTTGGTTTCTTTTATTGCCTGGGATTATTTTCTGCTATCAGTGATCACTATGAGAATGAAAATTCAACTGTTGCTATCTCTAAGTCCTACCTTTACATCGATGTTTATTTTGGTGGATGCTTCTCTGAAATCCTCAATGGCCTTAAACAACGGGTTGAGGTTCAGCCCCTTATCTGAAAGCTCATCTTCTAAATCCTTTGCGCTTTTCTGTAATTTTTGGACTTTGTACTGTCATCTATCTATATTTCCAACAACTTGCTGCCCACCACTGAATTTCTCAATAGTCAAAATTACTACATCCAACTCAGCATTGATATATACCTGGAGGTCAGATGCATAGGAGAGGTAATCGAAAGGTAGAAATTCCTCATCTGCTAGACGGAGAGCTATGAGACCCCAAATGCTTGCCACTGTTTACAGAGAAAGAGTAATCAGATGTCCCTGGATTCCGTTTTAACCAGTATTTTGGAGGAGCAATGATATGGCAATAAATTGATAAAAGTTCCAGTTGACACACTGGAACTGGAGGTGCAATCTTTCAGTTATAGTATGTGACAGATTATAAGCTAATGAGGCATTACTGATCCAACTGATGTCTCTTCTTCATGCACATGTATTTTCTCTTCTCCTGATTATGTGAAGTCTATGTGGTACCTGCAAGATGTCTGTGGAACATTGGATCACCATACTTTTCCATCCAAACAAAATCATCGTACATAGAGTGGTATACTGGGTATCCTGCAATGCAGAAGAAGATTACTTCACCAACATGCTATTGGTGAACTATCCTTTAGATGCTTTTGAAAGCAATGTCTAGAACTTGAGATGTTATGAGGAACCAGAAGGTACTAGTTCTGAAATATCTTAAAGCTTAGGTAACTAGGAGGTGGCATTAGAAGAGCTCTTATTTGACAAGTATGGATTATGCCATGCGTACATTAGTCATACGTAAGTACAAAATGATGGACCCAAATGATTAAAAGTGAAAACTAGAAAGTAGAAAGTCAAAATTGGCTGGTGAGAGATAGAGTTTTGTTTCCTTTCTCTCCTAACCCCTTTCCTCGGTGCTCCTGGCTAGTTTGCTTGCCTGATTTGGAAAAATAGGTACATGTTGACAAATGACTTCCTGAAGAATGTACGAAACAGTGCAAATTTGTCGACTTTTCATGCTATTTGCTTTCATCCTCGAGAATGACACACTAAGGCTTCAGAGATACTCCTTGCACGGTGAAAGAACCTCTTGTACTAATTTCTTCTGGGTGTATCCTTTTGTAGTTAGTGATGCCAGTGATGTTGCTAAAACCTCCACATCAGATCAGACTATGTATCTTATCAGTTGAGACACATCAGCAGTCTTGCATACAGAATGATAGTATGTTAAGTAGTTAATTGCATTTATTTTGAACGGAATTTTACGAACTGCACTAACTCATTGTCCTCCTTCCAGAGGAATGATTTGAAGCTTTCAGTTCTTCTAGATCCATCTTAATTAGGGCCTAAATGTAGGAAAAATTGTTGCAGTCATGAATTTCATCAGCCTCTCTAGTCAAAATTGCTGCTTACATGTTGCAGTCTTTTTAAACTCCAAGCAAATCATAGACACTGGCGTGCATAAATGAATGCTACAATGGTCTTGTTTTGTGACCTTCTGAACTAGTATTTCTATGTCAAGTACTAAGTCATCATAGCAAAAACTTTTGCCAACGTTACCTCCTCCAAAAAATAAGTCTGCAGCTGGCACACCAACATGCTGAACAAAAGCTGCATAGTCTGATCCACCACCTCCTAACCGATCAACCTCCATAATCAAGGACTAAGAATTAGTGAGGATGGACGAGACAGGATTTTACTTTAGATTTTGCTTTACGGAAGTAATATTCACTCAACAGAAGCCAATGCAAAATAAACATGATTGCTCGTAGCTGGAGGCCAGGTAATATCAGACTGTAGTTCATGTGCTTGTATCTTTGGACCCACATCTTGCTATGGAACAATTTATGCTTACCATCGGAGAAGATTCGCTTTGACTAGCCCAAGATTCGTAGAGGGTTTGGGATGAGTTATCCGGATCTTGAACCTTAGAAAAGAATTGAACGAGTGATCAAATCAGTTACAGATGTTGAATGCAGCATTGCAAAGATTGAAATCCAGAGTTCTGTAGTAAAGTCCAACTCAAGTAAAAACATATAAGTAGAGTCTGCTTCTGCAAATACTTGTTAACATCAAAGAATTGATGTCTCCATCGCCTATACGTCCCATTTAATTTGAAGCCACGGTTGTTAGTGACAAGGTACCTGCTGAGCAGCTTGCCTGAGCAGTTGATCAAGCTGTGGAGTTGACGCGGCATGGAATCCTGCACCCGATACTGCGCTATCAACGTTCAGGTAAGCAACAGCCCTTGATGCTAACAGTTCTCTGTTTTCTTCTACCCATTCAGTTGACCCTACCTGAATTGGTAGATTTTCTTTTAGCTCAATTAAGCGTGGTACTCAATACACGCGTGAGCGCATGCATGAGAGAGAGAGAGAGAGAGAGAGAGAGACCAAGCCATATTCCTCGGCATCCCAATTGCAGAAGATGATCGTTCTTCTAGGTTTCCACCCTTTATTTAGTAGCTTTCCTAGCCTTTGTGCGACCTACATCTCGCAAGGAATCAGGTCAAGCCAGCATGGAGGCGTGATGGATTTACTTGCTGAGTTTTCTTGTTCTACATTACTTGTAGTGACTCTGATTCATTTCACTCTCACAATCTTACCTAGCACTATAGTTTATTGCACAATGCAGACGTAATTACCTCTAACAGTGCTGCAGTACCACTATTAGGATCAACTGCTCCAAATGTCCATGCATCCCGGTGATTGCCTAGCAGTACATACCTGGAAAAAGTAGAATCTGAGTGATCAGTCCATTACAAGGCAGGCTAGTCAAACGTTACTATTCTCATGATGCAAGCTTATTTGGTATCACTAATACTTCCCTAAATGCATCTGCACTCTTGCTCCAGAAAGCAAAATACTTACCTATCGGGTTCTTCTGCTCCTTCAATAACTCCAATGACATTCTCTATTGTTGCTACGGTTTGATTTCCCTGACAACAATGAAACGTCTCTTTCAGTAAATTTTAGCCTCTGTATAGTCAAGATTCAAGTGGATACGTTGATGGATAGGAACTAATGATGCGTCTGTCCTTACAGAATAAGTGAGATTCAGAATTCCAGGCCCGGGTCCAACCCTATACGGAGGAGCATCTTTGCTCCCCTGCCAATCATCTTTTGCTAACTGTCCACCAAGCGACCTCATTATAGTCTCACCATCAGCTCCTGACACTGGAAGTGAAGGTATCAGAGGAACGTCCCCTTCCTTCTCTATTTCTTCATTTGATAGCCTCTCACTTCCTTTCGTGCTTGGCCATCCCGGTGTGGCGGGGTCACCCGTCCCCATGTAGACCGACCCTACTTGAACCCCACTCGGCGGCATCCACCTGTCATCTGGGAACCACTTTACATCGCCCCCTCCGCCACCGTAATCCTTCCTATCGGTGTATATGATCGCCCCTGTTGCCCCTGCCTCATATGCATTGTGCACAATATCTCCTCTAAATATCTGCCCATATTTTGCCAATACTACTGTACCCGTAACATTCACTCCCATCTCTTTTAATGTCTCGTAGTCCTCAACTCGCCCGTAATTGACGTAAACCACGGGCCCCGTGGCAGTGCCGGACTTGGCATAGCCATGAAAGGTAGGGAATACTTCGTTGGCCACATCGGCATAGGGATCACCATCATAAATCTCTTGGCGGAGGGTGAACTTTACCGCCGGCTCGGGCGGTGGACGTGCGAGCGTCAAGGAGCGCGAGATCGGGTAAGTGAGGAGGACGTCGTAGGAGGCGATGTGGGCTCGGACGTTGTAGGACGTGAGGGCGGATAGGACGTAGGACGCGGCTTCCGCGTTGGCGGGCGTTCCCGCCACGTGGGGGCGGCGGGTGAGGGTGTAGAGGTGGTGGGCCACGGAGGCGTTGTCGGAGATGGACGACGATAGGAAGAGGGAGTGATAGAATGACTTGGGAGGGGAAGGGAAGGAGAAGAAGAGAGTGAGGGTGGCGGTCACAGCAAGAAAGGCCGATGTGGCTGGTTTGAACATCGGGAGTTTCTAGCTTTGGGTCTGTAAAAGAGGTGGGTACTACTCGATGGAGGGGTACAAACAGAAGCTCTGAAATTTATATTGCAGCGAGAGAGAGAGAGAGAGAGAGAGAGAGAGAGAGGGGTGTTTTGGATGTGTTGAGGTTAAAACAGATCAAGAAAAGCTCTGAAAAGCCATTTGAGAGAGGGAGAGAGATATTTTCAACCTTAAAGATGGTGGTCATTGTCTGATCAACAGCCATTGGAGAGAGGGAGAGAGATATTTTCAACCTTAAAGATGGTGGTCATTGTCTGATCAACAGCCATTGGAGAGGCAAAAATAAGAGGCCATCGGTTTACCCTTTCGGCTAAATGCTTAAAGTCTATCTGATGACTCTGATGATGGAGACAAAATTCCAACCCACGATTCTTTAATAATTCAGGGGCCTATCTCTTCCCGGGGGCACGCCGTTCCGTGTCGTCCAAAGCAGAGATACTAGAGGAACAAGACAACCAGAAATCAGAAAAAAAATTGGATCTTCTTCTCATCATTTATTCAATCATTTTCAAGGGGAAAAAAAAAATACTAGAAGTGCTAAAAATTGTGTGCGATGCTTATTTTAGTGCCAAAATTTTCCGTTAAATCACTTAAGTGGTCGATTTTTAAAAAAAAAAATTAGCACTAAAGTGTTCGACGGAAATTTTTAATACTAAAGTGAGTGTTCTATGTAACTTTTGATACTTTTAATATTCTTCTTCCATCATTTTCCATCAGAGTGCAATGCATGGGATGTCGCGATCTTTAGTGTGAACTTAGATCCTCCGAGGAAATTGTTGTCTTGATGGTAAGTCCAAGAAGAGATTCAAGTTTGCTTGTCAATGCCTTGGCGATTATAGTTGTTTGCTTTTTCCGGAAACAAATCTTGTAGGACCGAATTTTGTTGTTGAGGGGTTAATTTGCCAGATCCTTCCTCTTAACCCTTGATTTTTCCATTCGCGTTGAGATAATGATTTTGGAGCTTCTCGCCTGCTAGTCGATTGATACTTTTAAAGTGCAATTTTGCTGGTTTGCTGATCTATGCGTTCTATAATGAATTTTGTTCTATCTTCTCATCGCCAATCGTGTCGTTGTCACCAAAATTTTCTTCCTCATCTTGAGAACTTCCTTCATGTTCCCGGAACCGGACTCGGGTATTGGACCGGGGAGATTTACCAAATTAGCCTTCTTGAGCATCAAGTCCAATTAGAGATTTGGATGGACTCGTTCACGGGCCGGAGAAAAATCGCCGAACCCATTCACCTTTTTCCGCTCTGCTTTCATGAATTCCACGAAAGGTTCTAAAACAGGGTGTCGGTCTACTTCGGCCCCGTGAGTTTCCACGTGCTTCTCTGTGCTCTCTTGTGATGTTACAGTTTTCAAAATCTTGGTTAAGGATCGTCTTTTTCCCCCTGCCATGGCCCCGTTTTGTTTGACTGGAAAGATTTTTCGGGGAATTAATTTTCTGGACTTTCATGCATTCGGTTCGCTGAAAATGATCGGTCAATAGAAAATCATTTACGATTAAAAAAAATGTGCAAGTTTAAAGTTGGAATATGAATTATTTTCGGTCAAGTTTTTCCGAAACAAACACATCCTTCGGACAGGGTAAGGCCTTAAAAAAAAAAGAACCTAACTAAATCTCATGTTGGTACCCCAAAAAGAGGTGTTGGCACCCAGTGGGCTTGGATGTTCTTGAATCCTCCATGAATTTTTTGTCTGAGCTACAGGCCCAAATAATTAGTTTCTTTCCTTTGCCAATGGGCCCAAAGATTAGTTTGATTAGTTAAAGCTAATATGCATTCACATTAACCATCCGGGAATGTTCTGACATCGCCATCTCCTAGACCGGTCCGGTAAGAAGGATCGAGCAGCAACCGGCCCGGATAACACCAGCTCAAGTGGTCGGCCACCAGGTCGAGCTTCTATCGATCCCATCTATTTCTTAGCACAAAGTTAGGAAACACCAAAAAAAAATGCAGCGAAAAAGCAAACCTCGGAATTGGCCGAGCGCAGTTAGTCGAGGCACAAGAAAATCTCCAATTTGAGGTCCGAAAGTCACCTGCTCGAATCTTATCTGCCGCGTGCAAATTGCTATGACCCAGCATCACTCACACAAGATCTAAATATTTAATTGACTTCAGCTGGCGTTCCAATGGCGACAATAACGACCCTCGGGTCGATCCGATCCGATCCGAGGAACTGCACACGCACGCTGAGCTGCACAAAAGCTGACTGCTGAAATGAAATCCCATAAAGACGTTCAATGACAGTTAGCTAGCTCCACGAGCTCAATGTCAAATACACTAAGATCCAGAAACAGAGTTTATCGATTGGTGGATGGGCATGGATCCATTCCCAATCCCAGAACGCAACCTAACCCATCGCATCAAACGCACGTAAAGACGCTCACGGGGTGTGGAACTTACAGCAGAAACAACAACAACACTTGGCAAAAAGTTAATTTGCTCCTCCCTCCGGACACCCCCCAACTTCTTTCTTCCTTAATTTAATCATTCGTGAGCCAAACAAAAAAACAAGAAAGTGCGCCCGCTCGAGTCCTGTCGTGTGGCCAGTATTGCCCTCCTGTGACCCCTGTCCTCTCTCTACGTTGATGTCAGTACTAGAAGCACCCGTGACCTTATAACCCTCCAACGGTCAATGGATTCTTCAATTCAACAAACACTTTTCGCCTAAAACCAAAATGCTACATGGGACAGAAAGAAAGAAAAGAAAAGAAAAGGCCCTCAAATCAGTACACTTTACGGTAGATTTACCTTTAAACTAATTTTTTTATCATCAAAAATCTCAAACTGGCACACATGTGATAAATTTACACTCTGTTAGTTCCCATTAAATTTTGCAGTCAAATTGCTAAGCTAAATGACACGTGACGGTTAGCGGGTGTAACGGTTTGGGGTTTTATATCATCCGTTCGTCAATTTGGAGCCTTTAGCGGTATTGACTCAATTTTGCAAAAGCTAACGGATGATAAATTTGTTGTACCTATTTGAGATTTTTGGTAGTCAAAAAATTAGTTTAGAGTAAATTTGTCACAAATGTATTTTTGAGGTTAAAAAAATTAGTTTGTAATGAATTTATCACGGGTGTATCAGTTTGGAGTTTTTCGTGGTATTAACGAAAGGAAGTTTTTATTATATAATTATTTCGTTATATAATTTTACAATCAATAAGTGTCTTATGCAAAACATACGGTGATGACGTTTGAATCTACAATTGAGATTATTAATAGTACTATTAAGGAAGTATTTTTCTTTATGAAAAGGAAGACGAGGATGAACGTATATAAAAACCAATCACCGAGCCCTCCTCTCCACCCCTTCAAACTCCCACGTCAAAACATTCCCTCCACTTCTCGTTCTCTCTCCATCCTTCTCCTCCTCCTCTCGTCACCAATGCCAGGAAACAAACTTTTCCCCACATCCCACGTTCTTGTTCTTGTTCTCTTCCTCCTCCTCAACTCGAGAACCTCGCTATGCCACACCAAGGGTTTGAGGCCCGGGAACCCGGCCGGGAAGCAGCCGCCGCAGAACGCGACGCGGACCCAGTACTCCGAGCAGCAATTCATGAGGTGGGTCAAATTCGTGGGCAGCCTCAAGCACTCGGTCTTCAGGACTGCCAAGAACAAGCTCTTCCCTTCCTACACCCTCACCGTGGACAAGAACCCCGCCGCCGGCGACTTCACGACGATCCAGGGCGCGATCGACTCGCTCCCCTTCATCAATCTTTTGAGGGTGGTGATCAAGGTTCATGCAGGAGTTTACAAGTGAGTAAAATATTTTTCCTCTCTCTCTTCTTCTTCTTGCTCTGTACACACGTTTATGTACTTCCAAGCTCTGTTTTGCAACACATTTTGTCTTGTTTGACTAATGTTCTTTGGCTTTTTGGGGCTTGGCCTAAAAAAAAAAGTTGGTCACGGAGGAGAATATCTCCCTCCGTGACCATTGATTGTAGGGTTCCTCTTGTCCACACTCACTTGTTTTGATATCTTTCGTTGGCATTTGGTTTGAGATAGTGGCAAACTAATCTCTCTCTCTCTCTCTCCCTCCTCATATTTTGATGTACTCTGAAAATGTTGGCTCTTTTGACCAAACTACTCTTGCAGGAAGTAAAACTGTCCTTGGTTTGTTCTCCTTTCTAGCTTTCTTTCTGTTCGTTCTGGCCAATTTACTTAGGGCGTGAATGGCAACCATTCTATTTCAATATTTTTTTATTTTTCTGTTCTTACTGACGGGTTTGAAACAAAAATCCGTTTGATAGAACAATTTTATTTTTCCATTTTCAGGGGCAAATAGCCCGGAAATAGATTTGAAACATAAATAATAAATATAAATTATTTATAGAACATAAACAGAAATAAAAATTCTTTCCATCGTACACTCCCTCTCTCTCTCTCGCTTTCTCGCCGCCGGCCAAGCTAGAAATTTTATTTTGTTATCAAACTTGTGTGATTATCGAACGCGTTTCTTTGATCAGAAACTTGTCTAGGACATAAAAATAGAAAAATCTATTTATAACTAAAAATAGCTTCCGAAAATAGAATGGTTTTCGTTTGAGCCCTTGGTAATCATCTTTGCCATCAGATTGCACACATGGGGTCTGATCTGCACTTCCTTGTTTTGAACTTTTTTTCGCAGGGAAAAAGTGATTATTCCTCCATTGAAGTCCTTCATCACAATTGAAGGCGCGGGGGCAGATAAGACGATAGTCCAATGGGGAGACACAGCACAAACGCCAGGGCCAAGAGGCCAGCCCATGGGGACTTATAATTCTGCTACTTTTGCTGTCAACTCACCTTATTTCATAGCCAAGAACATCACCTTCAAGGTCACTACCTCTTCCCAATTCCATCGCTAATTTCTCTTCACGATTAATGATTTTGAGGTGGTTCTGAGATCACACAGTTCTCTAAAGTGTACACATTTCAGTGGCAATTTGTGTGGCAATTTGTGTCATAGTAAAAGACTCGGTGTGAAACCTCCACTTCTTTTTTTAAATAATTTGGAGTGACTATATCAAACACGGCAATTCACTAAGCGACGCGATATGTTCACAAGCATGAAAGAAACAAAAGTCTACAAGTCGACTTGAACCGATGTTACGGCGACAGTCTTCGTTGATATGTTTTAGGTTTTTCATTTAAAGGTGCTGAAATTCGCCTATTCGTGATTTGTGACATCATTATCTAACAATGACATGTATTAAAGTTCGTCCTTCCGGGGGATTGATGCAGAACACCACGCCGGTGCCAAAACCGGGCGCAATAGGGAAGCAGGCGGTGGCGTTCCGGATATCGGCGGACACGGCTGCGTTCTTGGGGTGCAGATTCTTGGGAGCTCAGGACACACTCTATGACCATCTGGGCAGGCATTATTACAAGGATTGCTACATTGAAGGCTCTGTGGATTTCATCTTTGGCAATGCTCTCTCACTCTTTGAGGTTACAACCCCCTTCTTCTCTCATCTTCATTTTCTACATTTCAATTGAGGGAAAGAACAATTCTAACATCGTGACTGGATTGTGAATTCTGGTCCTCTGTCTTCCTTGCATTCCTGCTTGAATAAATAAAAGACTTACCTAAGCTCAATTGTAATAAATCAAACTAATCAAATTCCAGAATTAAACACCGTTATCATCACTTTTTTTGTCCATAATATGATTGGCTCTACATATCACCTCAAAGACAGAGTAAGAGAACATGATAAACTTATTCCAATTCATGTCACCTGTTGAGTTGATTTGGTAAGAGCAGGGGATTTTCCTGTTTTCCTTAGCTTTTTCATTTCTTTATCTTTATTTATGTGTGTTTTTTTTTTAACATAACTTAATGGCCACAAAAATTTAGCTTTTGGAAGTTCATTTTTGAGGGAGTGTCTAGTGGTCCAACTCCTCTCAAGCCATAAGTCAGCACCACCATTTTGCAGGCCTATGAAGCCAGCTTTAACTTTTCAAGGACGGCTAATAGAGTGGGCACTTTGGTAGGAAAAGCTCTTCTAAAACCTAAAGTATTGAATGAAATGCTTGCATCATGAATGATGACATTTTATATCGAGGAGGTTGCACCCTTAAATCTTCATCTAAGACTTGTTTATGAAATGGCACTTTGGCATGCTGGTGATTTGAGCTGAAGTTCATTTTTCTAACACGAGACCGTTGGACCAGATTGCTCGGTGCACTCCCGATGTAAGGATTGTCCTAAAGGATACTTATGTCACGGCATTTTTACAAATGACATGCTTTTGTCATTTCACTAAACTCTGGTATGCATGTGTGTGATGCTACGATTCATAAGGCAATCCGGTGATGGTTACGTGGGATGCAGAGTTGTCACGTGCACGCGATAGCACAACACATGGGCGCGCTGACGGCTCAAGGGAGGAGCAGCATGTTGGACGACACGGGGTTCTCTTTCCTCAACTGTAAGGTCACGGGCTCCGGCGCGCTATATCTCGGGAGGGCGTGGGGTCCCTTTTCGAGGGTCGTCTTCGCCTACACCTGGATGGACAACATCATCATCCCCAAGGGTTGGTATAACTGGGGAGACCCAAGTCGCGAAATGTAAGTTGATGCGCGCACGCACACACGATCGTCCTCCTATCTTCCACATTGATTAGTTCTCTTCCATCAAATTGGCACTAATTCAAGTCTATCCAATAATTTTTCGGGATAAGCTCAAAAATAGGAAGTCTCTTGATCGGGCATTGTTTAGAGGTCCACCCAAAGATCCAGTTCTAATTGTGCTATTTTAGCCTTCTCCTAGGTGCAAAATATAGTAGGCCTTCTTTTACTAAAATGCCAAGATGCTTCCTTTGCACTTTGGCCGAATTCATTGAATAAATGTTCACTTTTATTATCAAGTTCTTGTGTTCCTCCCTTCCTAGAAACTAGGCAATCTCCCCCCTTCTTGAAGATGGTTGATCTTCCCTTCTTCGTACCGACATCTTCAAATGAAACCACCATATCGACATGGTCATCGGCTCACTCAAACCCCGAATTTCATAAAATTTTGAAGTAACTTCTCGGAATAATTTTTGGAAAAAATTTAGGTCTATGGTCCAACTATTCCAAATACCTTTTCATATGATCCTAGGTCATGAAGCACCACCACTATCACATTGTCCTCAACGAACCTAGTGCTTTGGACGGTGCCACCACCTTTTTTCCAATCAAGCCAAGCTTATGGGTCTACGTCTTTGTCATCTTACTCTTTTTCCCCTTATGCTCAGCTCTCTGCAAATATCATATTATATCACCAATTCTAACCGCCGAAATGACGTAACTGCCCTCCCGAATACTCATGCACCGGTCACCTATTCCCTTTGCGAGCACGGCCGGGGGCAGCTTCGGAATTTCGTAAATGGAAAGAGCTAGGACTTAAGAGGAATAAGTGACCTAAGTGCCATGTCCTTTCTCTTTTTCCCTATGCAACATCTACGTGTAATGCACCTCACTAGGGCATACCCAGAAACATTAAAAACCCTAGACCACCTTACCTAATCCATACAATCCCACCAAGGCATATCTCTCTAGGGTCTGCAAATTTTTGGCACTTATACTAAAGTTGGCCTTACACTTGCAATCATGCGCATAGGATAATGCTTTTTGTATAGACATGCTCATCTCATTCTATTCGTATATACTTCTACACATTCTCTACAAGCAAGATTAGGGCAGGACACATCTATAACGATTTAATTTTGGCAAGTGGGTTCATTTTATCGAGGGGTCAATATTTTCACTTTAAAAAGTATTTTAATACTAATGATGTTTAAGTTCCTAACTGTTGGGAGTGTGGGGGAATGCAGGACTGTGTTCTATGGGCAGTACAAGTGCATTGGCCCAGGGGCAAGCTTTGCAGGGAGAGTGTCATGGTCAAGAGAGCTCACTGATGAGGAAGCTAAGCCTTTTCTCTCTCTTAGCTTCATCGATGGATCTGAATGGATCAAGATGTAATATCACCATTGGGATCAAGATGTAGAAATCCACCATTGATTGCGTCCTAAATAATGTTAGATACGTGTTGATTCGCTAAAGTGGTATACGAAATGACGCCGTCGATTTTTACTAAACGTTGCTCGTTTAAAATACCCATTTGCATTGTCGGAAAATAGTATCGGCCCAGGTCTACGTCCATTGGAACGAAGTCTAGCTTCTTGATGAAAATCATTGTTGTAAAATCTCCAATTCATTCCCTCTAGATGAGTAATATTACATTGTCCTTAAGCATAATAAGTGGGCAAAAGCAGGAACAAGAAGAAAAATTCTTATCCTCCCCACGCAAATCTTCACCACATCCTCTTGTCCACCTCTTTGCCACCTTCACTGTGCCTCTCAAGCTTACCTAGTATGGCATTCTTGAAATTAATCACCTCCTGGGCTCTTGAGCAAGCGCTCTGCATCCTAGCCCCGCTCAAGCTGCTCCTCGAGCCCATCGCTTCGTGGAGCGAGAGCCGCCTCTTAGACCCCGGCTCAGGCCTCTGCTTTGGCGCGCTCTGCGACCTCAGCTTCGCCACGGACGACTCTGTGCTCGCCATGTAATTCGGGGACTTCCCACTTATTTGCCCCAAGGCAGGAGTCGTCTCCGCAGGCGCTCCTGTTGGACGGGGTGACGGGCCCACTGGGCCCGCATCGGCAGGAGCTAGTAAGTCGGGGCGTGCTGTGCGCGGTGGAGAACTGGCACTCGTTGCCGTCCAGGGCCCATTCGGGGTCGTGGAGGTTCCGGCGCTCAGGGACCAACAGGCGGGACGGGACCCGGAGCGGCAGCGGAGAGGAGAATGTGGGGTGGGGATGAGGTGGTGGGGGCCCAACATAGAGATCTGGATCAGAGAGGTGTGGCCTCATGGGCCTTGAATGGGGCCCGCCAGTGTCAACTTCCACGATCTTTGGGCTTCCTTCGGCGGTGGCGATGACTGTTGCGGTGTCGAGAGACGGGGAGAGCCTCCTGCTATGAAGAGATGCTGTGGATTCACTTCCTGCATCATCCAATCTCTCCTGAAAAGTTGAGAAGAATGAACAGGTGAATTCCGGTGCAACGAAAACGTGGCTTTATCTGCTAGATTCAATGGAATGTTGCTGATTGACATTGCTAATCAGCAATCCCGATCGGGAGCCACGGCATTAGAAATCCGGCCCGGAATTCAGCTTTTACGGCACAGTTATTCACCGATCTTTCGGTTAAGATCGGCCTGTTATCTCTAGAGTAAATTTTATCACGCCCCTCAAATTTCAAGAATTTCTAGGATTATTCCTATTGAAATGATTACGACACGCCTAAAGAAATCGAGAAGTAGCGGATGCTGGCGTGTTTCTACGGCTAAATTGTACCGTGGATTGTCGCGCCCGGGGCTCGGCGGGCTGTGGAAACTTCGGGGACGGCGAGTGGAGCGCGAGCTCGGCGGGAACGGACGGTGGCCTGAGCTCGGAAGAGAGATTGCATGCAGTGGAATGCAGCAGTGGCTTGCTTCCTCACCATATAGCCCCTCACCACCGCCTGTAGCTTCACAAGCCCTCGCAGCGCTCTCAGCGCCTTTCTTGCCTGTTTCACATCCAAAGACATTCACATACAGAACAAAACAAAGAAGGGAAATCTTCAAAATGCTCACCAAATATCCCCTGAAATTAGCCTGAATCTTCACAGCGGCCCACCTCTGGCCGCCGCCGAGCACGGAGCTCCTGCCACGGCTAGTGAGCCTAACGACGGCCACCGCCGCCTGAGCCGCCGCCACCGCCGCCCCCGCCGCCGCCGCGGTGGCTGCGGCCACCGCGATCGAGTGCTTTCTCTGCTCCTCCTCGTGCTCCTCTTCGCAGAACGACCTCAGCCAGGCGGCTTCGGCCGCCGATATATTCGGCGGGATTGTCGCCGGGTTGCCGCACAGGCCCCGGACGCGGCGGTCGGCAGCGTCCTTGACTTCTTTACCCTTCTTGATCCCGAACAAACCCTTGAGCCACCTGACTGCTCTGCCCATTTTGAGAAAAACCACCAGCAACTTCTGAAAATGAATCAGAAAACAAACGAAAAACAAAAGCTTTGGCAGGTTAATCGACGCAGTTGGGTCAGCTTGTTCTTCCCTTTTCCTCTCTCTCTTTTCCGGTTTCGTGCAAAGCGGATCTTGGATTCGTTAAGAACAGAGCTGCGATCATTTGTGAAAAGAAGACAAGTTTTCTTTTTTCTTTTTGTTAAAGACGAGAAGGCAGAGAAAAGGAACAAAAGGGAAGCGAAGAGGCGGGAAACTTTGATGTTTTCTATACTGTTGTGTTTGCTGTCGTGTTGAGGAGGAGCTGTCGTCAACCTCGAGCAAAACAGCATTAGGAGACGAAAAATGGGACTGAAACATGCAGAGGCTGTACGCTTGAGAGGATGACTTGTCGAACTGTGCCGGAGGGTTTCCCCCCCGCCAAAAAAAGATAAAAAAGATAAACTTTTTCGGTTAATACAAATAAATATTGGAATTTTCATTTATGGGTGTTCATAAAAAGTTGCAAATCACGTAAATTTGGCTAAATAAAGGAGAAGATTGTGTGTTTGTGTTCAAGATCGTCGATATATTTTATCCGATTGAGCTTCGATTTGGAGAGAGTTACTGTACGAATTCCTACTTAATATCATTGAAGTTTTCTTTCCGTCAAATTATTAAGTGGGTCTATTCCTGACTATCATCGTATGTCTCCCTATTCTACCTAAAAACTGACCCTATTTTTTATTTGGCGTAAAAAATTCAAATTAATAAATCGTGTCATTTTGTTGCAACAACATATGTTGGCCAAATGATGGTATTCTTATTTCTTCATGTTAAAGACATGATTTCTGGTTAATCGGTTCTCGCATAGAATCAGCATTTTTTATGTCGGAACCGGAAAAGGGGTCTCCCTTGACCCAAGAATCGGTCCCGGTCCACATCTTTTTCGGGCCGATCCTCTGGTCGACCCGGATCCGATGAACACCCCCTCACTTAATTCCCACGGCAAACAGGCGCGCGAAATGAAATGAACTGGAAGTTGTTTCCGAGGGACAGGCTTGCGAATGCAGACAACATCCGCCGTGCTCGCAGTAAATGAAAAGTCAACGTCAATGAACAGCAACTTTTCTAGGACACTTTTGTTGTTTCTCTTCGCCCGGAGTGGATGGCGATGATAATTCTAATATCGCGACAAGATCTTCCTCTGCTTGGGTCGCAGACGAATCTGACTGCTGATGTTTTCCAGGATTCCTTGCCGGTGCACAGTAGGGAAGCCTCTGGTTGTTTTGCCCATGGTGGTGAATTCTAGTTATTTTGCAGGGCCCATTCGGTGAATTACACTGAATATAGACCGTCAGATTAGAATTCGAGATATTCGATTTTTGGTATGTTTTAATCTTGAGAAAATTTACAAAAAATTTCTAAACCTATTATAATTATGCCAATATTTTTTTCCTCGATTCATTCATAAACCTTTGCAATTGTACTAATTTAGTATATTCGGCCGTCCAACGACATAATATTTTAATACCTTTCGATTTTTTTTTCTTTTTTTTCCTTCCCTCTTCTTCCTATAGTCGGTCGCCGAACCACGAGGTTGCCCTTGCTGGCAAGGCTTGACTTTCGCCGGTTGGAGGAAGACGAGGGAAGGAAAAATAAAAAAATAAATCAAAATGCGTATTAAAATGTTATATTGCTGGTCTACCGGCTAAAATTGCCAGAATGGACTGATTGACACAATTACAAAAGGTTTAGGATTGAATCTGCAAAAAAAAAAAAAAAAAATTATGACTGAATTGGCACGCTTGCAATATCTTTATGACTATTTTGATAATTTTTCCTTGATCTTGAATATACCACCGTCGTTTGGACAATTTACAAATCCAAAAATTTTAGCAAAGGGTTATAAGACAATTTATTGATCTTGAGTGCACTAAAGTCCTAAAATATGTCACGAAAGTACAGATGAATTTTAAAATTTTCGAATAGCGCAATGAAGTCCTAAAATTTGTCACAAACGTGGAATCGAATCATGAAACTCTCAAAAGGTGTTATCAAGTCTTTAAACTTGTTACGAAAGTGAATCGAGTCCTAAAACTTCTAAAAAGTGCCAAAAAATGCAATCAATAGAGGGACTTGATTTCATCAATTTGACAAATTTTATGACTTGATTACATTTTTTTAAAGATTTAGAACTCAATTACACTTTCTGACAAGTTTTGGTACCGAATTGCACTGTCGAAAAATTTTAAGACTTAATTGCACATTCATGACAAACTTTAAAACTTTCAATGCACTCATCCCTTTGGCAAAAGATCATCACAACCATCGAGGCTAGCTAGTGCCATACTTACTTCCAAGCTCGGATTCGAGTCTTAGCTGCTTCCGTTTCTCGGGATGCCTCAACTCATACGTGGAGGGCGCTTGATTGGGGCAAGTGCCTAACTTTCTTATACGCTTGTATCACGGGCTGGTGTTTGAACTATGACCGTGTGGCGATTCACGGCGATATGAATGATGTTGCGCACGAGTCAAGCCTGGTTTGAGGATTAATCATACACGCTCACGCTCACGATTCGTGTTTGGTGGAGAGTAGAGAGTGAACTGAGAGAGAATGAGTCGTGGGGAGAATGGGTGATGTTCTATTGATGTTTGAATGACGCAAGATGATTCACGTAGTGTTCGTCCTATGCACTTGGCATGACTTGTTTGAATCCTTGGGCATGGTGTGGCGGTTCGACTCTCCATGTTGGCGTGATGTCATTTGCAAGACCCATGTGGGCATTCTAGAAGCTTGGGAGGTGAGGGGACGTGTGACTCTTCGTCTGCCCACTAGCTCACTCGGTCGCTCGCTGGGTCATCCGTAGCATACTGCATGAGTATTGCATCGTGCGATGAGTCAAGCTATACGATCCGTGCATCATATGTGAATTGATTTTGATCGATATTTGCATCGTGCAGGGATTGATGCATGGATGATCCTTTTGATCCACCTGCATGACCATCTTGGCCAATGCTCCCTTGTTGTCGGTTGATTAACATGATTGACCATGAATTGATTCATTGCATGATCGGCTGGTCGTATCACGATCGATCGTTGATTATGGATTTTGCCGGACCGTGATACTCATATAAGAAAATACCTACTGTGCATATATATGTTAATAAAAACCTCTTTTTTATTTTCCTTTTTTTTCTGGAAAAGAGACCAGTGAAAAATGTTTTTCTTTTTAGATCCTTCTTTGACGCGTCTATATTGGCTATATATATGGACATATGCATGTGAAGATGTATATCTCGAGATTCCTGAATGATCGTGCTTCTTTTGGGGCCAAACCCCCTCGAGGTCCGAGCTATGTCTTGTTCACGAGTTGGGGCAAGTATTTTAATGGGTATTTTGATGGGTCTGCAACTGAATTTGTCCTCTTCGCCTCTTGAAGGCAAGGATAGTTTTCGGGTTCTTCCGAATCGGGCCTGGGCTCATGGAAGAAGACTAGGGATCATCATTCAGACGCATAGCTGGTGGCCCAGGTCAAGACCTCGTAGGCGTCAAATTCTTCGAGTAGACCGACCCGATCGGTGTCACTTCACAGGAGAGAGAGAGGAGAAGAAGTGGAGAGGAAACGAGGGAAAGGAGAACAGACTGGGGAGAGAGAATTACGATTTGCCTTATTGCATGCTCTCTGAAGCGAATGGAAAAAGTTGGGTCTGAACCCAAGAAGAGAAAACTCAATCCACCGCCTCGCAGGTCATTCTTTTTCGTTTTTGTTCTTCGCTTTTTTAGTTATCATTGGACCAAACAAGTTATCAGGTGAAAAAATCTAATGAAATATGTGTTGGAAGAGAGTTCATGGAGGAAATTCTTTGTTTTGCTACATAGATGATTACTATTTACCCCGCTTATGGGAGGTGAAGCTTCTTGGCATGAGTCCGATGAGCATTTGAATTACTAATTAGATGATGGGTTGGATTGGAGATCTGTGATTTTTCAGTTAGTGCCTTGTTCGTTCGAGGGTTAGGTTGGTGAGATTGGTTTTGAAGTTGTACTTGGTGTTTAGGCGATCAATTGGTTCTCGGTGTTAGAAGAGGGAAACTCGTGAAATTTTTCAAGAGGTCGGGATTGAATTGCTTGATTTACATGGCAGAATTTTGACATTCTACAAGACGCAGAGGGTGATTGATTTTACTCGTTTCTCTGTTGTTCCGATGCGTGTGTGTGTGTGAAGACATTATTGAGTAAATCCCTGCCATGTTCAATCCAATGGTAGATATAGTTGAGCTCATGTCGGAAAACCAAATGGTCTGGTGAATGGATTGGAACAGAAAGCTCAGGTAGAGATGAGACTAGCCTGGTTGGTTAAGTGGATGGGTTGTAGTTCTTCTCATGGATCATGATGTATCGGATTCATCTAATAGAGTCTATCAATACTCGATAGGGAATTTTGAAGAGATGGACTCATTTGTCTATCGGGGAAGTACCGCTGTGCATTTGGACAATTTTTTGTATACAGTATGTTGCTTCAAATGACATGCCTAAAATTGTGGAATTCCGTGAGGGAGGTCTGTCTGTCCTTAGAAAGAAGTCATGAGTACTTTCGTGCAAATGAACTCTTGTGCATTAGGACTGGAATGAGCAGTTGACTGAACTATATCTGTCCACACTTTTCCACGAATTGATGTTGCTCGGAACACTGTTGATTTTTCCACATGGACTTAATAAAAGCATCAAGTGGCTCTTCTCAGTTGCTCAACCACTTATCTTGATGAATTGCTGACTGAGCTTTCCTTTCAATTCAAAGCGGATACTGGAGTGGGACCTCCAGGACGGTTTTTCTTTCCACGCTTACACTGCACTTTCCAGGGTGGCTACTCTACTATAAGAGAGGAGCTCAAACAATCTGCCTTATTTATGTGTTTTGAATGACTGTATACTTCTAGTTCTCTTTGAAGAGAAAAATGATGTGATTAGGGAATTCTATTTTACATGTTTTACGATTACAGCAATTCGCGTTTTAGTGCTCGTAATACAGTATGTGTAGCTCATTCAGAAAGCAGTCATGTTCCTAGAACGTGCAAATTTTACATTCTGACAAAACCTGATGTCCTGTTCAACATTTGGAGAAGTTACATTGCTTTCCATTTCAAACTCTGAGAGGGTTTTCATTCTCTTCTTTAGATATATTCTGTTCCGGGAAATGTGATTTCTTTATGAACTTTTTAGCTCCAACCAATTGTTGCAGGTCTGGGGGATAGAATTACTTGGAGTTATTTTCCATTGTTAAGATTAAGCACTTACAATGTGTGGTCCTGAAAGCAAAACTTTAGAAGTCTTACAGGTTATGCTTGAATTTTGTCCTGCTTCATGGCACATCTCATTCTATGTATTCTTTATCTGGCAATATCATATACTGATCTTGATCAT